>NW_028301608.1:103492500-103817500 GCF_987345545.1 Pholcus phalangioides | reverse complement strand
TCATGGTGAGAAAACGAGAACAAAATACGTATCGCATGGTTGTCGATCTTAGACGGACAAATGAGGCAATCAAATCGGATGAGTATGCATTACCTTTAATCCAGGACATTTTGGCACAACTAAAGGGAGCCAAATATTTTAGCAGCCTGGATCTTTGTAGTGCATATTATCAGCTTGAACTCGCCGAAGAGGATAGACCCCTAGTTTCCTTCCGTAATGAGGAGGGCTGTTTCCAATTCAATTGTTTGCCGATGGGGATGAAGAATAGTGCTGTGGCTTTCCAAAAATTGGCTAATAGTCTTCTATCAGAATTAAATGATGATTATATACATTGTTTCATTGACGATATATTAATAGCTAGTCCGGATCTTGAGTCACATTTACAGAAATTGGTCAGAGTATTTAAATTACTCGAGAAGTACAATTTAAAGCTTGCACCGAAGAAATGTAAATTCTTTCAAACCGAGATTAAATATTTAGGTCATATAATTTCGCAAAATGGAATTCGTCCCCACACGGATAATGTTAAAGCTATCGACGAATTTCCGCAACCACGGACGGTAAAGGAAGTTCGACGTTTCCTGGGCATGTGTAATTTTTTTAAGAAGTTCATACCATTTTACTCTGACATTGCCAAACCCCTTACTGAATTAACTAAGAAAAATGTAAATTTTATATGGGGCCAAAGGCAGCAAGAAGCTTTTAAATATCTTCAGCAAGCGCTACGAAACCCACCTGTACTGGCATTTCCCGACTTTACCAAGGAATTTATTATGTCCGCGGATGCCAGCAAAATAGGAATTGGGTGTTGTTTGTATCAAGAGTATGATGGAGGTAATCACCCCATAGCGTACATGTCCCGTAAATTTAAACCCGCGGAACAAAATTATCCAGCAGTGGAGCAAGAATTACTTGCTATCATGGAGGGGATAAACTATTTTAGGCCCTATTTAATTGGGAGACGATTTCGGGTAAAGAGCGATCATCGACCACTCCAATACCTAATTTCGCTTAAGACAAAAAACCCTCGGCTAACCAGGTGGTGTTTGAATTTAGCCGAATATGATTTTCAAGTCGAGCACGTTGCTGGACAGTCGAATCAAGCACCAGATTGTCTGAGCCGTGCTATAAATACTGTAACGACCGACCATTCATCATTAGAACAACGAATCCGTGAACAGCAAAGACGCGATGCTCAATTAAAACCTATTATTGACATGTTAACTGGGCAAAACGCGGAACCAGTTAAAAAGATGGGTGACGCTTATTTCATGAAAAATGGTCTGTTATGTCACTATGCGTCTAAAGATATCCGTCCCATCAGGGATGATTATATTGAACAGGTTGTAATACCCCTAGTTTTGCGTAACGAAATATTAACGGAAATACACGACAATTTAAGCAGTCACATGGGATTTGACAAAACTTTTCAGCGCCTGAGGAGTCAGTATTTTTGGCCCGGCTATTACAGAGACTGTCAAATCCATGTCAATACTTGTCGTATTTGTTTAGAAAGGCGTAGTCATGACCCACGTAAAAAGGCTTCATTACAACGTAATTTTATCCCTACGGAGCCATTTCAGTTAGTATCGGTTGATATAATGGGTCCTTTTCACATAACTTCGCATGGTAATAGATACATATTGGTGATGATGGATAATTTTAGTAAATTTATTGAAGCAGTAGCGTTACCTGACATCAAGTCCGAGACCTTAGCACGGACATTTTATTCGGAAATAATTGCGCGTTATGGCCGACCGCAATTTTGTCTCACTGATAGGGGATCCAACTTACATAAGTCAGTTTTCCGAGCAATGCTGGAAAAGCTTAAAATAAAACCACTTTCAACATCCGCGTTACATCCGCAAACAAATAGTTCTAATGAGAGGTGTCACGCTACCTTAACGCATACCTTGTCATGCCTTTTAGACGAATCAAATGAATGGGATGATCTTTTACCCCATGTTCTCATGTCCTACCGGAGCGCTGTACATGCGGTACTGAAAGAAAGTCCATATTTTGTCCTTTTTGGGAAAGACATGAATACAGCGGAGGAGTTATTGAAAGAACCCCAAACTTTTAATTACTATACGCATGAAGATTATGTTCTTCAATTGCTACCGAAGTTGCAAAAAGCGCACGAATTTGTGCGAACAAGTATGCTTGCAGCGGCTGAGCAGCAAGAGCAATATCGGGAGAAAACCGCATTCGATAAAAAGTTGAAATTAGGTGATATGGTTTATTTATATAATCCGGGTTTACTTAAGAAAGGAGTTAATCGTAAATTATGCAGATTATCTTCAGGTCCTTACCGTATTGTTGAACAAAAATCACCAGTACTATTTTGTATAAAACATATTTATAGACCAGAGAAACCTAGTCAATGTGTACATAGTGACAGATTAACGAAAATTCAATTAGAAAGACCCTATGAACCTTACCCGGAAATAATAGATGATGAGAATTCCGCAGACGAAGGACAAGAAACGACTGAGGACGAAAATACGGAAATACCGCAAGCTACAGAAAGCAACAATGACGACAATGCCTTTTTGGATCTCCCCGAGTTTCTCTATTCATACCAATACCCAAAAAATAACACAATACCAGTTACAGATGACCAGGGGGGCAACACAGACGCCGAACCGAATGTCACCCCGCAGAATTTTTCTATTGCTTGGGATGACCTTCCTTTTATAGACGAAAATGAAATGGGGGGGTGAGCAAGAATCCATTGAAAGGGAAAGTTCCGGAACTATAAGAGAAGAGTCCCATTATAATCTTCGACCGCGGGATGAATATGGTCGAGTACAGAAGTTAAATATTATTGATCAAAGGGCGGACAGTAATTCCGTAGAAAATTCTAATGCGTCCAATAGCGGTAACAGTCATGTAGAAAATGATGCAACCATGGCTGAAAAATTCATGTCTTGGATATCACAACCAAGTGATTACCAAGAATCCGAAAAGACTGTTCTGGACCGAATCGCAGATTCGCTAGCTCAGAAACTATTGAATGTCATTACTATTAATTAATAAGCAAATAGTAAATGGTAACATTTTGTTGCCATTTTAACTTTAATATATTCATGGAGAGAGATATCTAATATAATCTGGTTTGTATATAGGAAGGTGACTTTCCTTAATCACTAAGAATCAGTACAAAAAAAAAAAAAAAACACCGCAACTTTTCTCTTTCTAGATTATATTCCTAGTTTTCACCAGCAGCAGCGCAATGGCGAGACACAATGTTGAGATATGTGAAATGAAGGATGCCATCCAAAGATGCTCACACGTGTTATCCAAGGCACAGCATGCGCACTTGCCTGCGACTAGTTGTGCAGTGACCAAACGATGTCAAAATTGTGAACGTGTGTGGAAAAGCTATATATGGTCTCCGCGCACAGCACAAAAACTAATACAACCCCGTCAATTCGTAATGAAGCAGAATCTTACGGTTCCGGGAACTACTAAAATTTTCGAGTGTACAAGAGACGGTTTCCCATGCGGATGCTCCACTAGCACACCATGCAATGGGGCGGCCGAATATTGCCAAGAAATGACGTGTAAAAGCCCAGCGACGTGTTTTTGTGAAATCAAACACGGCAAATCCACTATTTTTCACATAGATGGATTCAATGTTATCGAAGATCCGCGTATAATTTCCTTAACCTTTTGTGATCAACGCGTAGATCATGATAGTGTGCACAAGCGCCATCGCCGCGCTTTGTTAGATCAAGAAGAAGCCATTTTTAATCATAACGGACAATTTATCGAATTTCATGACCCTGTAGTCAGAGTTTCTACATCGGGTGTTTTAATAGTAAGGAAGGAAGGACTAGAAGAAATTGTTCACTTCAATAATTCCGTTAAGCAAGCAGTGGTGCCCGAGAATTTCCTCAGATTTCCGGGACTCCTTCAATTTATTTGTGGCTGAACAGGGCGGATTAACGATGAGAGAAGAATTACGCATCAATGGTAGAACCATTTGCCGGAAATTGCCATGTCTTTTCTGTGTAGCGGCCTTTGAACATTTACGATGTTTGCCACCGACCATACAATATACTGTGTATGCATTGTGTATACTAATGACTTCTATTATGGTCATATATCTCAAAACAGCTTTGACGACTGTTCTCACAATTATCAAATCGGTTTTCAGCGTGGTGTACCACACCTATCGCATAATTAGAGGTACAGCGAGATTAACAATGATTGGAGGGGTCCATGTCGGTCGCCGGTTGCGTCACTCCGTTGATCAAACGCAACAATTTTTAAACGGGATTGGAATGCCTAACCAAACCGTGACCCTGTTGGTGCTGTTTGCTTTATTATCGGTAGTATGCTCGCTAGACACCACATGCAATAACCATTTAATAGTGACTTCAACGATTACCGAAGGTGAAAATGTGCATGACAAAGACACTTGTAAACTTACCACACACGCCACGATTACCCTTGAGAATTTGAAATTCACTCAGTGTTTGTGGTTCCAAGATGAAAACAAAAATAATATATTTTCTCTAAGTATAAAATTGAACAAGGTCAGGTGTAATTGGAATACCCAGAGACAATACTTCACGTTTCCTACCGAACTGAAAACCGTCGCCCAAGTAGCGTGTCCTCAAAACACTATGTGTGGATGGGGCGAGCATTGTGTTCCAGCTAAAAGTTTTGTTGCGGAAACGACTGAGTCTAAACAATACCCAGGAATAAATAGATGTATAGCGATGGACTCGGGTTCCTCAACATGCACAATCATTGACTCCCAAGGTTGTTTGTTTTATAGAGCCTTCCTAGTCCCTGATCATTTAAGGACTTATGAAGTACGAGCCGTCACGGGATACTCGTGTTTTTATGATTTGGAAATTACAGAGAGCATGAACGCGTCATCTCAAGCGACGGTCACAAATCATGTCATGTCCACGACAAAAGGTGTTAAAATTCATATTCTTGGCGCGTACGATCAACCAACCCAGTTAATGCAAAATTCACTCATAATGCGAGTAGGAAAACAAAGGGAGGCGTATATCGAACATGCAGCTCCAGCAGGAGTACCTCAAGGCAACGCTATTGGACAAATTCAAGCTAACAGTTCGCTAACGAATTCTTTCATCTTCGATGAGAACAGTATACAGTGTAGCGCTTATGAAGAAGTGCTACATTGTCACATGGTGACGTCGGCTCTCCACAGAATGATCGAGAATAAAGTCTCAGCATTACCACGAACTATCGGTTACCACTATTTTTATATTGACGAAAATGAACAGCTAATGTCTGAATTGTTGTTCAGCAAACCTGTCAATGTGCATCTGTCATTCGAAGATTACCACATCGTGATGGAACGGCGTACAGTGTGCCCGAAATTCCATACGGAAGAAATTACAGCAGAAGGTTGTTACTCGTGCAACCCTTTAGCACGATTGACCTTTGTCGCCTATAGTTCGTGTGCCGAAGGGACAGTGTCAGTGAGTTTTCAACGCATCACGGTGGCGACAAGTACTCTACATTTGGGAACTACGCCAGAAAAACAAGTGGTACAGTTCAAGGCAGAAACCAGGTGCATATCGGATAAACTGTGTTTATATGGAAGGACAATTCATACATGTCAACCCCTAACTTTCTGTTTGGAAAATCCCAACCTCGAAATTCTCCACCCGAACTTATCAACTTTGGCCTTTTATGCGAACCATGTATCGCCGAGTCATTGGTTTGCACCATGGACAAATATTACTGCATCTTTTATATCGCAAGGGATGCGATTCCTATTACTCATTATGTTAACTATCTTCCTATTTGTATTCACTTGTTCCACTATGTTATCATTTTGTAAACGATGATATGGTTATACTCATGGAAACAAACACGTGCTATATTTTATATTTATATATTTCAGGAGAATGCAGATATGTTCACCAAATGACTTTCAGAGGATGAAAAAAAAAAAAAAAAAATGTCAATATGTCCCTATAATCCTATTTTATGCAGGTGATGGAGAAATATTTTTTGATAATTTTATTTATGTGAGATTGTCTATTTTCTACAAAGTCCAAAAGTTCTCTTTGCAGCTGAATAAGTATAGTGTTTGCGGTTGGACTGTCATAGAGTGGCTCTAATGCATAGAAGATTTTATGCCATGTACCATACCTCATCTTTTATTAAGTTGATGGTGAAATTGATATCATTGCTTGAGTTCATGTTTATTATATATCGGAAATGTTTATACACTGTTTATGTTCAATAACTATTCATATTTCTTCGTGTTTCAATATATTGTAAAAGAAGTGGTGACTTACCCCAACAGTTTTTGGCAGAACCCAAGTAATAGTGTAGTACAGTGAGTAACTATAGTCCTCTTCACAACCCCATATTCTCATAAGTTGATTGTAAAATTAAATTCTTTAAAATTTGCTGTAAGCAAATTTTAGCGTCAGGGGGAGGAATGTTATACTGTAAAGGAATTAGCAAAGTTAAATAATAGTATCGTTCGAGGAATAAAGGTATGAAAGGATGGACTTTGAAATTATGTATTTCAAAGCCATACCAGCCAGGTGTTATCCAGGTGTTAGGAGTTAGAGTCCCAAAGAATATGGATCATGAAAGAAACCTATAAATTTTGCGCGTAGCACGTAAGGAATACAGAATCGAAGAAGTAGTATAAAAAGTAGCGATAAACAGATCTATAAATATGGGGACTGAAATGAATCGTATAAAGGGTGCAGGACACTATGAAAGAAATCGGTATAAGTTGTATAAGAAGAATATGGTAATAAAATTCAGCGGCCGCGCTCATATTTCAATGATATTTGCAGCTGGTCAGAATTTTGTATACATGTAAAAGCGTGAGAAAGTCCAGGGTTAGAGCAGATGGTATTAGGTGAAAGGAGATTTGCGAATTCCGGGAATAGTTCCCACAGGAACGTCAACCGAACCAAAGGGATAGCAGTAGCCAATGAAACGCATGTCCATAGGAAAATGTTATCCAATAATGTAAAGTGAAGAGAAGTTCGGTAAAGAAAATTTAGAAAAGAAAATCGGAATTAGCGAATGAAATGAAGTTTATGGAATATAGGTAGGAGTAGGCGGATAGCCAAAGAAAAATATATATATGAAGTTTGAGGGACACAGAGGGAGACTAAAAGAGAGATTGAGAGAGACTGAGTGAGTGAGATAGAGAGAGGTTGTGGAGGTCCACAAGATAAGTGTGAGATGGGCAGCTACGCCGTAGTGAAGTTGATCTTCACCGGATTTGGGGTAAGTCACACTTCCGACTTTACGAACCATTTATCACTCTCCATGTAAATTGAAATTATGTAATTGCACTATCCTAGCTTCTATTTGTAAATCGTATATTTAATGCCCTTATTTATAGTAGCCTAATAATTAAAGATTAATTAACTGTTTTATCTTTGTTTCCTTGGACTTGTCATTTACACGGGCCTGTGGTTATTGACTTAGATTCACTGCGCAATGAATATCTATGGAGCACAAAATTCGTAAGATTATGAATAAAATTCGATCACGGCATTTTGGGATGTTTACATTAGTGGGATGATTAGAATCAATGTTGCAGTAGGGTCACACTCGATATACAATAAAAACGTGAGCGCGTTAACACTAGCAAAAAGTTTTCACAGAAACAAAAAACAATTTTTGAAATTTAGTTATTGTCTATTTTTCACTTCTACATCCCACATAGTACGTACTTCACTATACAGTAATTCGAATATGCTATCATCATCATTGCTTAGAAACATTCCCTCTCCAAAAAATCTAGCAATTCAGCAAAGAAATCTTTCGAATATTATAATTTTTAGCCATCGAACCAAAAATATTCTCCAATTTCTTCTCCAACAGTGAGACGAACAAAGAGAATTTTCGAATTTCTGTTTATTTAAGCACTCAGTATCCCATAGTAAATTCAGAGGGCGAGTGAGTAAACTAAAGCACCCAATATATATACTTAAGTATAAAGAAACTCGATCCTTTGTTTTCTTTCGTCTTAAATTGGAATTTTATGCGAGTGTTATGATAATATGAGTATGGAAATCTGGATCATTTACCCTATCGCCCCCCCTCCCTCCCCCGTTTTCGATTATGGATCAAGTCATTCAACTGCAGTCACACGCAAGAAAGAAGAATGGCAGTCCATACACATTGCCCTCAACTTTAAAGCTCAGATGGAATTTTTATTTTTTTTTACTAGTTGATGGAAGTATCAACAGAGAAAGGAGAAGCTTTTGAATACTTAATACAGAACTACATGACGAAGCATCTCCATCTCCCAGAGAGAGAGAGAGAGAGAGAGGAATGATGTTCCAACTACTCCTCCGTTTTCATTTGTATTCAAGATCAGTTTTGTATCTAAAATATATGGAAATACGAAACACAGACTCTATCTCTCTAGTTTTTCCTCGCCATTTATTTTATTTCTTTCCTTTCTAAATTTGCCAGAATAATGTCCCAAGGATGCGACAGAAAGTAATGGAGGAAATAAATATGTTAAGTAAGTCATATTCATTGTCAGAGGGCACAGGATAAGTTCATTGTTTTTTTTTTTCATTACTTTTTGGCATTTGTTTGGTATGAATATGGAATGGATAATGTATATTGACTTATTTTTGCGGATGGTTGTGTGTCGGAATGCGTGGGAGGTGATCTTTCGAAGAAGTTTGTGTATTATGTGTGGGTGTTGTATGGATTGAGCTAATGTCTCTGGAACTAAATGTATGTTGAAAGGCCGTGAGGGTATATTGACTTTCCACACACGCACCTGGAAGCTGTTTTGCCCCCAGGGGATTTGGATATTGATTCAAGGTTGGTTTAAATAACTTTTTTTGTCCTATTATTTTTAGAAAGCGTTTCAAACTTTAAAAGTAAAAATTTTGAAAAAAAAAGTTTTTTGTTGATTTTTACTTTATAAATTGATACAAATTAAAAAAACACTCATATAACTGTATTCAAAATTTAAACAGAATCTTGAAAAGGAATAGTAAAAAATTTAAGTTTTATTCAGTTATTTAATCTTAATTTTTCATTTAAGTATGTCGTTCAATTTTTTAAACTGAATTCTTATCCCTTAAAATTCAAAATTTGAAAAAAAACAAAGGGTGTCCCATAATTTCGTGAATAATTTAAAAATTCCTAAAAATTAAAGGAAGTAGTGAACTTTAACGCGGTCTGTGAAATAGTTATTCTCACGGAGGAAGGAGGGGGATTTTTCGATACAAAAAATAGTTTACATTTTTGCCGATGGAGGGTGCCGCACAGAAGCAAAGCCATTAAATTTTGACCTGAACCTTTCTTCAATTTTTTCGGCGTCCGAAACGTTTGTAAAGCTTCAACTACTGATCCGCGGCTAAGATCCGCAGCTTCACAAATAATGCTTTATCGATCATGTCAACATCATAATGAAAAACGTATATAAGCGCTAGTAACAAGAAAATATGAAAATAAACTGTTAATTCTCCTTCATTTTAGTGGACTCTGATTTGCATATTGTGTCTTCTATCGAAAAAAAAAGTGAAATAAATTTTTGCTTCTAAACTGAAAAAAAATCCCCTTTCCTGAGAATAACTATTTCGCAAAACCGCATTCAAGAGTATTCCAATTCCTTCAATTCTTGTGTATTTTAAACTATTTTTGATTATGAAACACCCCGTATATTGATGCTATTGTAAATATTCTTAAAAATTTAGATTTTAATCAGATTCTAATTAGATTTTAATCATTATAATTCAAACATTCGAGATAAAGATCTTCAAAGGTAAATCACACAGAAAATCTCTCTCTCATTTATTGAATATAAGAAAAATCTTTTTACTTTCAACTTCTTTTTGCTTTTCATCTAATTTGAACAGCACTTTTTTTCAATCTTCCCTACATCGGTACTTGAAAATATTAGGGAAAAGCTAATTATACAGTCGTCCCCACTTAATCGGATGATGGATAAACATTTGCTTTGCTTAAATGAATAAAATCCTCTGGAACCAAAATTTCTCTCGTAGAGACAATGTTAACCCTTTAAGCGCAATGATGCGATACCTCGTTTCCATAAAAACCTTTTATTCTGGTATTGACAGGCCAAGATATTTTGCAAAAATGATTTCTCAATTTGAAATTTTCCCCTATACCCCAGTTAGTTTGCAACTGCTGAAAGTCGGGAGAAAGCCTACTTTATTAAAAAAAGATATAGCATTTTGAAGAAAGGTTTAGTGATTTTTAATTGCCGCTTAAAGGGTTAAAGTTTTCCTCTTAATGTGGTAATTTTTACGACTTTTCCTTAAGTCGTAATCGAATATTGCGCTTCACTCGTCAACTGTTAATATGAATCAACCGCTATAGGTATGATGTTTTCGTAGAATGAAAATGGAACACTTGGAATTAGTGTGAAATACATTGCTAAGTTAAGATTTGAGAAGAAAAAATACATTTGAGAATAGCTACTGGCCTAACATTCAAGTTGTCTTCAATGCATGCATTTAATTATTTTATTTTTATTGTCTGCTGAGCCAATAGAGGGAGCTAACTTTCCTAATGAAAAGTAAAAATTTTCGGTATGTGAGCATTATAATTAAAATATAACTTTCATTTCATTTTTGGTGTTTGATTTGTTTGAGAAGCTTCATTAATATTGATCCTTCATCAGTTTTCGATACACAAACTATGCTAGTTGTAAAATGGCAATTGATTTGTTCCCCTCATAATTGGATGTTGTGCACTGGAATCGTCGCTATGCGATTAAGCGGGGTCGAAGGTGATTTTTAAGAATACATTTAAAATTAATGACATATGACCAAGACAACTAGTAGTCGCTCACATCGTAACGCACATTATAATATAATCTACAAAAACAGTCCTCCCTGCCTAGTTTCGTGGATATTAGGTAAAAAGATACCCACTTCGAGAGAATCGTTTCCATACACAATAACACAAGACTCTTCAAAATGCAACTGCAATGTTTATTTCTGAAATATTGTGTTGACAAATACAGTATTCTAAATAATGCGTACAAATGATACAACTTGTTTTTTTTCGACGTGAACAGTTCATGCTCGGCAATTGTTACAGCTCTTATAAAGTCGTCTATGTATGATACGTTTGTTGCATGTATTATATGTATGATGATATGTGCAGTTTTCCTTACAACCGGTCAAATTAATGGGTATCAGAAATACATTGAGGACACCGTATTTTTACTTAAAACTGCATTTTGTGGTCCCTCTGCACAAATTCCTGTTGTAATAAGAACTGTTTCTGCCAAGGTTCTTACGCATCATACTTTCAGTAAAGACTAACTCTTCAAGCTCATGTGAAAAATATATTGCCGTTACGTGTCATAATACAATGCATATTCATAAATTTTTGAACATTAAATTTTAAAAACATAGAAGGCTATTATATGCAACGTAATACAATTAATGATTTTGAATTTGAATGCAATTTTTGATTTTTACTTTCTCTTTGTAATTAATCGATTTTACTTGATATGCCTATACAACAGTTAATGTCGACATGAATATTGCTGTAAATTTGTAACTAATACCTTTAAAAACGAAGATATGTCATGCGTGATAATTTCATGTGATATGCCGAACTTGCTCGCACATAACAGTGTCGGTGACATCCATCTTAAAAATACATCAAGTGCATGAAAATATATCATGATTACATCGAATTTCCAAACCCAGTCACGTTTCACACAACATCACATTTATAATGATTTAGCAGTTTTGTAATGGCGGCCTGAAAAAAAATGCTTAGTTATATCTATAAAAACATCCATATGGCCCAGAATTACATTGTTATTCTCGAAAACATTCTACATCGGGATAGAAATGCATCGTCTTATTTATGTTACGGTGAATGCGATAAATCGCATATTATGCATACTTGCCAAGCGTCTTGGTAAGTTTGATGAATTTATCACTTTTTTACCGGAGAATATGCAAAATACCCAAGCGCCTTTGGTAAATTTGATAAATACTAAAAAGTGATCACTTTTTACCGGAGATTATGCATAATACCAAGGCGTCGTTGGAAAATTTGATAAATATTGGAACTTTATCATACCCTAGTGTAATTAGTGAATTTGATAAATATGGGAAAAAAATTCCAAATGTGTGATGAATATTGCCAGACCCCGATATAATAATAACAAATTTTACGATCATATCTTGATATAATGATAGAATATATGTATGAATTATAATCTATAGTATGTTATATAATCGATTTATCATGTTTACACCAGTGACGCGACGCTTTAGTATTTATCATAATTGTTGGTAAACGTGAAAATTTGTTTAATACTTACTAAATTTATCAACGACGCTCAGGTACTATGCATAATCGCGGGTTGCGATAAATTTAGAGAAATTTATCAAACTACCAAATTGCTCGGTGATTATGAATAATAACTGGTTATTATGTATAAGAACCGGATATATAACATTTACCGTAACATTTATACTATAAACATGAATATCACATTAAGATATCAAACATTTTTCCTGTGTGAAATTTCTATACATAAAGCATGAACATCAAATTTAACTCATCATTAGTCGAATTTTTCGATAATTAGCATTATCTGCGTGTATTCCCCGATTCAAAATACGTGAAATTATTTCATTTTCCCCACAGATTATTTACAAAAGCGAAAATAAAACGATGATGGGTTTCATATCATTCGTCACCATGACTGGGCCGTTTAGGCCTTTCGTGTAACGAGGGGAAAAGCTAATATCCATGTTTTCTCTCAATACATTTGATTTCTCACATAGTCCGACTATGACGGGCTTCTAACTCGAATGCCCGTTTAATCACAGCTATCGTAAGTGATGCAATTATTTCTCATCCACGTGTTGCGAAAATGATTCACTCCTAGTGTCACCTGTGAAGTGTCAAATCGGGGGGGGGGGAAGAGAAGACTAGCACTCGTTGGAACAATCACATTTGACAATCCATAAGAAGTCTTTCTCTATCACATTGGGCCCTTCGTCGTCTAAGCAGTAGAAAGGTACCTTCTTTGTTGTTGTGACCTTTGGTACACAGCAGTGACGTGAAGTGCACAAGCCGCAGTATTTCGGTTGGTACTGGTCCACGCTGGTGCAGTTCGCGCCGTCTGAGAGCCGTATAGGTGATGTGCTGCGTATTGTTGCTCGACACATGTGGTTTTTCTATGCAAGAGAATGCGAGAAAAAAAGGAGAAGCCCTGTGTGAAAATCACTGACGCATTTTCTATCATTATTAAAATAAAGCATAGACTGAGCTGGCAACAACTTAAACATTAGACGAAGGAATCAATGGTTTTATATTTGTATTAGCAGTATTCAACGTGGTCAAGCTGGATAAAAAAAAAACATTCGACCCAGCAGCGTGGGAACGGAGTCCGATGGACCCCATTCCGATGTGTGTGGATAGTCGATACGTTTCATACCATACATGCTCAACCCATAGCAAATGGGCCAAATGTGACCCTTGGGAACATCATCTAATGCGGCGTGACCTCAAACCTAATTTTGTAAAAATGAACTAAGCGGCACACTAATAGATGAGTTAAGTCACCAGTGGTGCAGTTTCACATCTCTAAAGTGGTCCTTGCCACATTTCGAGATCACTTAAGGGACCAGCAGTATATTCATAGATCACTTAAGGGAGGAGCGGTATATTCATAGATCATTTATCTCACTTGCGGCATAGTTCCAGATTCCTCAAGCAGCTGCCGACACAGTTACACATCACTTAGGTAAACTTCAGTACATTTACTGATCACTTAATTGATCTGCGGCACAGTTTCAGAGGATTTGAGCGGTGAGTCACGCTCGGTGCAGTTCAACATCACTCAGGCCGCCCGCGGTTTATTTCCAGATGATTTAAGTGATCCACGATACATCAAAGCTATTTGAAAGTTAATGTAGCTCCCTTAATGCAGCTTTGGCACCACATTTCTAGATGCGAGGATGACGTCACTCTCCGTTATCATACGAAGGTTTTTAACAACTGGATGTTGCGAAGATGATTTTTTATTTTGGAAAGAAAAAAAATTCAACTGTCTTTGTGAGGAATCGAACCCACGCCCTAGACCACTAGACTACAAAGACAACGAATCTCTCAATCTTTCCTTGGAGCTCGTGTGCACTGAACGGAGCCGTACATGGACGGTCGGACCAGACTCAGGAAAAGCTCACAACGCTGACGTTGCCACCAGATGGCGACTTATACAAGGATGACGTCACTCTCCGCTACCATACAAAAAAAAAAAACTTCGTAGGAACGGGGGTACGATTCCCCGCAAAAAAGGCAGTTGAATTTTCTCTCCAAAAAATTCATTTTCGCACAACAGTCAGTTGTTAAAACCTTCCTTTCCATTTCTAGATTACGTGAATGACCTGCTGTTCCAGATCACTTAAGTGGTCATCGACATGTCTTCAAACTAATTAAGTGACCCCACACTCTATTAAAGGTTTAGCACCCTTGTTTTACACAGACACCATTCTGTGTTGTTAATGCAAATTCTAACCCAAGTGAAACAGCTATCTCTTAGACACCCCGTCTAATATTTGAGTGGTTCTCAGCTTTGTCTATGCTAAATCTGAATAACTCATATAATATAATTACATATTTGATCAATTATAAACATTAGCTCCTTAATGCCAAAAAAAATTGAAACTTTTTCTCCCGTATGAAACCATAAAAGTGAAACTGGTCTATGCAAGGAAATAATTAGAAAACATTCAAATAAAAAAAGGAAAGCAGGGGAATCGAAATCCACGAAAAACCTCGGTTTTACTCGATTCTCCTCAAAACTTGAGAATCAATTTATTGTAAATAAATAAAGCCGAGAGTAAATTCTCTTTCAGATGAGAATTTTAAATTAAAATGTTGATTCTCTTTCACCCTTTCTTTTCTCTCGATTTCTTCATTTCTCGTGAACAAATGGACTTAATATATAAAATTAATGTTCTTTTTTACCCTTATAAGATGAGGGAGAAGAAAACTTAATTAAATATTTACGTGAATCTGCGTAAATAAATTAGCAAAGAATTAAATATCCCTCAGGAATTAATGATGGGATAGCGTTATATGAGATTTAGCCATTATAAATATGGGATGTGTTATAGCGATGTGAAAATTTCTGGTATTGGAAATAAAAAAAATAAAGGACACCGGCGAGGAATGAATTAAGGTTGAACATACTCTTACATGATGCCCATGAGCAGGATGAGCATGCTCCCAGTCACCTGTGCACGGTCTGAGAAGACACAACCTGGATTCGTTTTTGAGTTGACATTCGGGGTTGTCGTTGGATATCCTCGTAGATATACCCACTCCGCAGGTCTTGGAACAGTGCGTCCATTCGCTAGTGTAGTGCTGACAGTGCTCCGCTCTTTCTGCAAAACGTGCCAAACATATTCCAAACATTAAAACATGCTACTCGTTCCATTCTTACTAAGAAATATTTGCTTAATATGTACGAGATGTGCAATAAATGTTGTTCGATTCCAAAAAAGACATATAATCGCAGAATTTGTAGAAATACTGTGAAAATCAAACGAACCGGTTTCAATATTCAATGTCCCCAACTATTGAAAGAAATTACTGAAGTCATTTAGAGAGATTATTTTTTTTCATTTTCAGAACCATTAAAAAAAGTAATATCAGAGTCAGTTGCAAAAACAAGATTTCAGATGTGTTGGAAAACATTATTTCCAAATATCGGCTTCAAGAATGAATTTTCAGAATTACTCAGAGAAATTACTTCAGAATTAACGAAAAGCCATAGCTAATTTCAGATATATTGAAAGTAGTTTCACAATTGTTTTTAAAAAATTAATAATTTCACAGGCCCTGTGTGTGTGTGTGTGTGTGTGTGTGTGAGAGAGAGAGAGAGAGAGAAAACAAATTTATTTCTAATCAAAGAAATTACTTAATAATAAATGAAAATTTATGTCACGTGAAAGAAATTAGTTTTAATAATGAATGAAAAATTATATTAAATGAAAGATATGCTTAAATAATAAATGATCATTGATATCACTATTCGACACTAATTTTATTGCCGAATTTATTTCGTTGATTTTGAAGTGACTTTTGGGTGATGATTGCCAATCTGGCATTGGTCAGATTAGCTGTAGTTTTTGAGATAAAGTCAAAATTAAATTTCAATAGTGATACATATAAGCAGCATTCAAATCACACTGGAACTGTGTGCGAAATGTAAATTAATAATAGATTTACAATTAATACATATAAGATCACTGATGTCTGATGATGGTATAAATGTAATAATATAATAAATGAAGTATAGGAAAATAAATAAAATAATAAAATAGTCAAAATTCAACGCAAAAATTAGTGACTGCAGACCACATTGAAATGTTGAGAGTATGCATTATCTCATAAACTGGATCTAATTTAGCAAAATAAACACTAGCTTTAAAATCAGCAGCCCTAATATACCCTAAAGGCGTTAGAATTTTTTAGTCAACTTGGTTTTCTTTTCTGGCAGCAGTGTATTTAATGAAAGAAACGATTTGATAATAATTAATATTAAATGAAAAACTGGGTTTAATAATAAATGAACATTAATATTTTATGAAAGAAATAATTCAGTAATAAATGAAAATTGATGTTTAATGAAAGTCTTGATTTAATAATGAATTAAAAATAGTATTTAAAGAAAGAAATTGTTGAATAATAAATGGAAATTGATATATATATATTAAACACAAGACTTGATTTCTCAAAGGTAATGAAAATTCTTCTCATGAAATGAAAATCTCGGAATGAATCACAGTTTTCAATCATTTGGAGCCCATATTTAACTCAATGCCCGTGGGTCTACCCGTTAAGATTTATTGTGCATTACATCGAGATCTTGTGCTGTGGATACTATCTCATGATTACTACAATATAACTTGTGGGCCAGCGGGTTCGTGGAAGGCTTTAATTTGACCCGCAATGTCTGAAGATTGAAAAGCCCTATATTATTCAGTATTTCGAAAGCAGAAGAACATGATATTTACGAAGAATAATATACAAGTGAAATATCCATCAAACCGAATGAACAACATCCAAGCGAGATATCCACAATACTCGTACATTCACGATGGAGCTCATCTACTGGGAACCAAGCTTTTTTTGGGTAGATAGGTAGGTAACATTGAAAACGTAGCGACCCATTCTACGTAACCGCAATAAATCCGAAAGGGCCAATATAAAGGATTTTTATCTCTTTTCGCTCTACGCTCCTTTTTCTTTTTACTTCTCCTTTTACGATGTTATTGATTCCTCATCAGTGAAACATTGGGGTTTGTAAGACCCCTATACCTCTCTTTTTATATCTTCTATCGTGAACATCAAGGCAGAAAAGGGGGACTTTATTCGCAGTCCAGTCAGTATGGATACGTGTTCAAAGGTAGAAATAAAAACCGCCTGTGATCTCTTGGCCGAACTAAGCTTCCTTTCAACCTCAGTTTGTGCGGTTTCATTTGATTGAATGAGAAGCGATTCCTTTTTTTCTATAACCATTTTTTTTTCCTGTTTTCTTATTTATCCTTAGGACATTGAAAGAAACGGACCAAAAATAATAATAAGGAGGGAGGAGAAGATACCATGTGGTTTATTACCAGAACTAGGAAATCCGGGACAAGATGGAGGGAGGGGAAAAAAAGAAATATATATATTAATACACTACACATACTTTCTCTCGATCCTTATTGAAGGAGGGAGCAAGCTGAAAGTAAGATGACACTTGGGAAATATCTGGATGATATTTATATATTTTTTTTCCTGTGCTCTAGAGAATGAATAAACGTAGCTAGAGCTAGGAATATGTTCGGTCTTTTCCGAAGCGGAATGTGATAAATCTTACGCCCGGAGAAAAGAGGGAGAGAGTCAAAGCCAATGTAACAAATCGAGATGAACCCTTCTGTAACGTTCCGCGCAGATGGTAGGTACTGACTCCTACAATTGGTACTTTGATGTGTGTGTGTGTATGTGTTCGATTCTGAACGTATATACACGGGATTTTCCGAAATATATCTTATTATTTTCGTCAGTACTGATTGTGTTTATCTGTGTCCAGCAGATGACAGCCCTCTAGAATAGATATATATATTTTTTGTACTTCCCCGTTGTCATCTTCAAGCGTTATTTGTTACTCGTGTATGTATTCGCATAAGCTACATCAATTCCGTTTGATGAATTAATTGAGTCGACTCTACTTATAACGACTTTCATCGTTCAGCAGAAAACGGACATCGAAAAATAAAGATCTGAAGAGAATTCCATATTTGGAGGGAATAAAAAAATTACTATATTCATCATATTATGTAAGCTGTTACGATGAAAATGTATCAGGTTAGAAAATAAAGATTAAATTGGAATTTAAATTTATCAATTAGTATTACATTTATAAGAAAAGTGATTTGTTATGAATGTTTATTTGATGTCGTCGGCGAAACTTTTCATGCCCTTTCTCCTCAATCGGGAATTCGAAGGACCCTCTGAACATGAGAAAAGAGATGATGGGTCAATGCAGCAGTCACACACAGCCATTAAACATCTGTTGTGTCTCTAGCCCTTGCAAACAGACTATAGTGCATTTACCAATATCAAAGATCATAGTTAATCATCATTTTGCAAAAAAGGGTAATAAAAAGAAGAAAAAAAATTTTTTTCAGAAATTTTGAAAGAAATAACTTCAGTAAAAAAATCCGTATCTAATATGTAAAAGAAATGATACAATGATAAATAAAAATTGATATTAAATTAAAGAAATTATTTATTTCAGAGACGACTTCAGACGCTGTATTAGACTAAGGTTATTCTAATGGTTGAAAAATAGCATAGTATGAATTGAAGAGCATTTCGGATTTTTATCGTACCGTTCGTTATACTGAAACTCCCGCAATAACGCATGGTTGTTATAACGAGTGTAGTTTCCGATATGTTGTACTTATTTAGAAATATGGAACATTCACTGAGAAAGTGCCAACTGATAGTTTAAAAAAGCATATGTTTGTAATTTTGTACATATGGAGTGTCTTCTAACACAGCAAAATACGTCATTTTTAATCCTGTCTACACTAACCTCACCTATCTTAAAGATCATTTCCTTTCATTTTTACTGAAACATATTATATAAAATTTCTTTTAAAATTGAATATATACCAGATAAGAAGCGTAAACATTATGCGGGTAAAGATACGTCCTTATTCTATGTAATACGCTCAGTATGCTTCAGAATATGGTTAGTAATGAAATTTAATGCAATGAAAGACGAATCCCGAGGAATAATGAAGCATACGCTAGTATTATTCTCTGTGGTGCTTTCCCAGAGTGGATGGAGTAGATGACCGTATTTTCCATTACATCTTAACACTACTTGTGCACGTTCTCTATTCACAGAAAGTGAATCATGGAAACTCAATTACATATAGAGATTAATGCTTGGGTTTGTTTCGATTGCAATCAATATAATAAAATATAAGGAGGCTGTTTCCAGGGCTATACAGTATTATACAGCTTACGCTGAAAGCCCTTCCCCGAGCCTTGGCCCTCCTCAACCGTTGGTTATAGAAACATGCTTTAAATTGGAAAAAGTATTCAAATGATGTGCCACTTATTTTACTAGAAGCCGGGTATCTGACGAAATAAAAAAATGATATTTTACTCAGTGACCTTCTAACTTTTAATTGGGTCGCTGTGGTGGCCGAGTGGTCACAGTGATGGACTCGCATTGCGAGTTCCCGGGATCGAACCCCACTGTCGCCACAGTGGTGGTCGGCTGAAGTTCGTTTCCTGTGGTTTCCAACTTGGAGGCACGAATGCGAGCTGATCGCCCCTTTAAAAAGTTTCGCCACAGAGAATAAATTGCTCATGGCGATAGGCCCAAGTTTTGCTCGGTTTCAAAAAAAAAACAAAAACTTCAAATTAGAAAGTTATTGCCTTATCTGAGCCCAAAATTATTATTATTAAACAATAACAATATTAAATAAAGAGAAGTATTTGCCGAGATATTTGGATTCAAAAAGCGCTGGAAAATAAGTGAAATAATGGCATAATTGATCCAAAAAAAATTCACGTTTCCAAGTACAATATTCGGGAGAATTTTCTTCTCAACTTTCCCTGCTCATTCAAAGTTCGAAAGAAAGAATCTTAGAATTTAAAAAATAATAATAATAATAAATTAATAAACTGCAACTTTTAAGTATCCTGGAAATTTTCGTGCTATTTTTCTGAAGTTTTTAACTTGACATATGCTTTCCCTTTCCTTATGTTTAGTAATTTTCAAATTCAAACATTTCGGTGAATATCGCTGTTGGGAACACGAAATTTTTTTCGGGTGGGGGACGTTCAGTAAAGACCGGGGAACAACTTTCTAATTGGAAGTCAAAAAAGACAGGGGGACTGTATCAAAAAATAATGTAACTTAGCCTTACATAAATGCCCTAGTAAAAGAAATTCTTTTTAAACGTGTCAATTGTGTTACAATTTACTACCTCCGGGGGTAAGCTATTCCATTTATTAACAACCCTATTGGAGAAAAATTCCCTGCGACACCATAACCTTGCATCGATTGGTGAGGGACAATGCAAGGTTATGGTGTCGCAGGGAATTTTTCTCCAATAGGGTTGTTAATAAATGGAATAGCTTACCCCCGGAGGTAGTAAATTGTAACACAATTGACACGTTTAAAAAGAAATACGATAAACATGTTGGGGTAAATCGGGAAGCTATCCATTCTTAGAATAAGACAACCATAAGTATTCTTTATGGGCATTGTATAATATTTTATCATGTGTATATATTGTTTGTAATTTGTGTTAATTGCATTTTTAATTGGGTTGCTGTATTTTTGAAACATATGACAACCATATTTTTATGGGCATCTTTTTATCAGCCACCTCGTTGGGCATTTTGCCTGTTGTGGTGTTGTATTTGTATTTGTATTTGTATTAAATGACATTTTTATGTATATAAAATGCGGGCATGTCATTTGGATACTTCATCCTAATTGAAAGTATGTCTCTATAACTATCGGTTAAGAAGAAAAAGAGATGTATAAGTACTTTCCAGAACACGCTGTATAAGAATATGAATAGGATTTCTCTGTTGTATAGATGTAACTTTCTTAAAAATAATTATGCACGACGACATATACTTCTAATTAAAAATATCAATTATTTAAATTTACGCCTTTTTTAATCATAGAAAAATACACTTTTACATTCACAAATAGAAACGAGAAATATCGGTGGTTGCAATTCGTAATTTTTGTCAATTTTTAATACAATTTCTGTATTCCTTTGAGACTTGAAAGAAATTACAGCGCTAATTATTTAGAAATATATTTCTCAGATATTAATTAGAAACAGAATCTCTCAAGAACTATTACTTTCCGACAAACAACTTGTGTGTCATTATATTAAACTAACACTTAATTAAATCAAATAGATTTTTATTCGTATCAACTACATATTTAGTGAAAAAAATCTCAAGTTGATTCAAAATAATCCTTATTTATCATTGTACAGGGTGCATGGGTAGCAGGTATTTTAGTAACATGGTATTTTACTGGTGAATCTTTAATCCTAGAGACATACTTCCAATTAGAGAAAATAATCACAATCACGTGTTGTACTCAGACATGTCATTCTTGTTGCAAGGGGCTATATAGATAATAAAATAATGGAGGAAAGTTTGGAAAAAAAGCAGCATTGAACGCGGGTAAAACGGTTTTTTTGCATTTAATGCTGTTTTTTCCAAACTACCCTCCGTTTTTCGAATTCCAATATCTTAGTGAATATTGCTCTTAAAAACGTGGAATTCTTTTTTAGTGTAAAAAATTTAACAGTTTTACTTTAATGAATATACAACCCTTTTGAACATGAATGACATGAGTAGTATCTGAGGGCTACACGTTAATTGGATATTTTTCTAACCAGAAAAATATGAAACATGCCTTTAAGCTCAAACGGTTCTCCGGAAAAATGCCCCGTTACCTATGCACCCTGTATATTTATTTCCATTATTGCATAACAATCAACCATGTTAATACTTAAGAGTACTAGATTTCCGATAATTCACTGTTAATAATATTTTAAGCATAATAAAATTCTCATATCCTGTAATTCTTAAGATAACTTAAAATAGTTAATATACTGAATTTTCGATCTCCAATTCCATACTTGAGAAAACTTTCATTTACTAAATGTCCTAGATAAAAATCAATAATCTTAAGTAATTTACATATACACGTATTTCCGTAAAGCTCGGATCTGTATATAATTCCAAAAAGAATAATGAAGATCATTATCCTTAATTCAATAAGAATCCGAACTTTCAATTCTCAAAAGCCTAATCACCTAATTGTATAATATTATCCTAATCACTAGAATATGATGCTTAATTGAAATTCTTTCCAGAATCCGAAACAGATATTGTTTTAGGAAATTAAATCGAGCAATCGATACGAGGGATCAGTTTGGATCTCGCACAAGTCTTAAAACAAAATCCCGAAATTAGGTAGGAGTATTAACTAAAAATTTATCAATGAAAAATAATTGAATGGTTATTGGCACAGATCTTACTTTCAAGACTATATAATGCTACTTTAATAATTCTTCTCGTGGAATTTCTAAATTAAGAATAAGTGGACAAACTCTTTCATTGGGATTTGTTTGTTCGCGAAATCTATTTCATTTCATATTAAAATTTTATTTCTTCTCTACAATTATTTGGAAAAAAAATTGGTTAAAAATTTATTGATTTTTACCGTCATTACCAATATTAATCGGTAATAGGAAATTGGTTTTTTTTTCTTAAATTATCCATATTGAATGGTCTAGGAAAACATTAAACTGGATTAAAGTGTAAAGGAAATTGTTATGGAAAATGAATATTTGAAAGAGAAAATCTGAATATCCAAGCAAGTTAGATTAAATAGATAGTAATGGCAACATAGGGACGTAATGGCGACATCATCATTTCACTAAAGGCGTATTATAATTATAAATAATGATGTTGAGCATTGTCCTTTTTTTTTTCTCAAACGAGCACAGCAATGGTCTATCACCGTTGTGAGAAATTTTTAAAGAGTGAGTTGCGCTAGAAATGTGGGGGTACCTTCACGGGTGGAAAAAATCCAGGCCCTTCATTTGAGGGAGTCAGGGGGACCGTTGCCCCGCCCCTGGCTTTTGAAAATAGACTAAAAATGGTATATACTGTATGTATATATATATATATATATATATATATACAGTATATATATATATATATACAGTATATATATATATATATATATACAGGGTGATTATAAAAAAACTATCCCGGCATATGGGCCCCTAATTATCATACCATTCACAGAAACTGAATGAAATTTTGGCATAAGGTATTTTGATGTATGCGCTCAAGAATGATATGGAAAACAACAGTGTCACTCTAACAGTTACGGTTACAGTGAGAAAATTTCGAAAATATCAAATGGCAACACCAAGTTTTTTGTATTGGAATGTGATCTCCATTGTGAAAAACCCTAAATAGCGTTCGAACGGCAACTCACTGTTAGAGTGACACTTGTTTTCCATATCATTCTTGAGCGCATACCTCAAAATACCTTATGCCAAAATTTCATTCAGTTTCTGTGAATGGTATGATAGTTAGGGGCCCATATGTCGGGATAGTTTTTTTATAATCACCCTGTATATATATACACACACATACATACATTGATACACTCGTATATATATATATATATATATATATATACATATATGCGCTTTGCCGCCGCCCCCCCCCCCCCCTGGAAAAAGTTCCTCCACCGGAAAAAGTCAAAATGACGGTCCTGAAAAAATCTATTAACGGACATGCTGGGGGGCATGTAAAAATTTCGACAGGGCATATATTTTTCTGGACCATATGCCCAACGCGGGTATATACCGTATTTTGACGTGCATAAGTAACAACCTGATTTTTTGGGTTTAAAATTTGGAAAAAAAGATATATATGTATCTATATAATGCTATCCATGTACAGGAAATTTTTGAAACCCGATTTTTTGGCAAAAAAGGGAGGTTCCTTATACACGTTCAACTACGGTATATATTAATAAAAACTTTAAACACTTCCGTTTTTCTAATATTTTTGTCCACGATGACGCATATCGTCGGTGTTCGTGCAAAATGTCATACGTCAAAATTCTTGATTTTTTTTTTTCATGCCACAAAAAAGCTTCTTCACGCATGTTTCCACTTTCACTAAAAATGTCATATGCTTCTGACCAATAGTACGCCAGCTATGACATTATCGCAAACTTTCCTGTGTTATTCAAACAGCTATCTATTACTGCTGTTTTTGGTTTTGGTTTTTTTTTGTTTCCTGAGAAGAGCAATTTTTTACATCCGATATCTTTCATGAACACCGACGATGTATTCCTATACATATGAGTGAAATTTCACAGAAATTACTTTTTTTTGGTAGCCATGATGCAAATTCGTGGTCAACGTATTTTGATTAATTTTCACGGTCCTAATATATAGTAGCCCGGTGCGGTCATGAGCCCTTATATAATACTGCAACTGGACTCAAAATAGAATTATATACCATTTCCAACCTGATATTATATCCTGATAGTATTCATGGAAGTCATTCATTCATGGAAAGAGAACACTTCTTAATTTGAGTGAAAACGTAAAATATGTTTTTCCAAAAAAAGAACTGTAACGGTCGTATTATGCAGTATATGAAATGTCTAAAATAGGGATAAAAGTTTGAAATTTTGTAGAAAATATTCATGCGCAAATCTCTTCTACCAAAAATATCTGTAAAAATAAGTATCACAAAAATATGATACCTCTGTTCCCACCTATCATATGAAAACGAAACTATCTGTTGCAATTTTGTTATCTACACACTGAAGTGTTAAAAGTAATGGGATACCTCTTAATATTGCTGCACTTCGCCGGGTAAAAAGAGGTCCCACACGATATTAACAGGTATCCCATGACTACAGTGCTGAAGGGCCAAAAGTCATAGAATAACTCTTAATATCGTGTAGGACCTCCTTTTACGTCGCGAAGTGCAGCGATATTAAGAGGTATCCCATAGTTTTTGGCTCCATCAGAAGTGGAAAAAGAAATGCAAATAAAATGCAAAAACGGGATACCAGGGCAAAGTCTGGTTTCATGAATATGAATCATTAAAAATCTTAGAATCAAAGCCCTAAAAATCTCCGTTTGCAACACTATCTGGCCACAAAATATAATTCAAGACAGTTGATGTTTCTGTGTAAGATACTCCTATCAAGCTTCATACATGAGAACTATGCAATGTAGGATGATAACTTAATGTTTCCGGGAGATATTGTCTGTTAGTATTTGATAAGAGAGAGAGGTTTCCGCATTTGATGAAAAGTGTCTGTTCGAGTTCGAAGACCGTCGTCCGTTTGAGATAGTTCTCAACATTTCCCCAACACTAGTGGTTGGCATCATCAGGGGAATTGATAAAACTGGACCAAAAAAAAAAAAATCCGGAAAACTTTACTTTTGATTGGCACCCAGTTTGAGAACCCCTGCTCTAATGGAAGAAAATGCCAGTTCTCAGTAGCTTAATTGTAGAGTACTCGCCTAGACTGCGAGTGGTTGTTGGTTCGATTCCCCGAGGAGGCATATAATTTTTTCATCTTTATATCTCTGCTTGGTATCCTGTCTTCCATACTTTATAATGATGTTTCTCGTTAACTAAGTTGCACTGACAATGACTTATTTCGAATTGAATTAAAACATGGATAAAGTTCAATTAAAATAAAAAGAAAGTAGTTAAGGTTATTTTTGAGTACCATTCCCCCTCCCTCGTACGTAAGAGTTAATGATGTTATGATCGATGACGATGTCAGACAGAGCTTGAAACTCTTCAGATTCAGTGCTTTTTCCCCCGGGGGACCAATTATTTGATATTCTTCACGGTATGAAAATTGATTTCCTGCTGGTTTTGTTTAACGATGGGATACATGGATTATAGTGCAAGTATGATAAAAAGAGAATAGTTGGTGTTGTCCGACTCAAAATCAATCCTCTCCGAAGATGCTGAAACATTTGTGATATATACTTGTGATTGTTTTCAATTATGCTTGGAAAAATGTATTAATGCTGGTTCAGGAAACAAATTTTAACGAGCTTCTGACTGTCAAATTTAGGAATAACACGTGTTCATCCATATTGTATTGATTTGAAGGGGAGTCGTACTTTGGACGTGAAACATCTGTAGGTATAAATACCCATTTGTTTCATTCCGTGAATAATTAATTGCACTTGTCAAACTGCGAAATTAGGACGCTGTAATTGTAGAAAACGTTTGTAATACAGTATATTTGAGTTAAGGTTATACGAACGTAAGGATTTTTCTCCCAAGATTTCTGATTAGAAGATCTCACAATGCACAACACTCCACTAAATTAAATTAAATTCTAAAAACATGTGCATTACTGAAGGAAGGCTGAATATATTTTTGGCTAACAGAAAACGTGGATTTTGTATATTTATTTGCGAAAAAAAAGGGATGCAGAGGAGAAGCCGGACGTTGTGTTAGATTGAATGGCTCTATGTATGTCATAGATCAGTATATCAGCTTAAAAAAATGACATGGGATAAAATTCAAGATATATCGTACTGGTCGTTAATATTAAACGGTTCACGGTCGCAACGAATGGTCTTTTTAACGAGTATCAATTTTATCTTGCGACGAAACGTACTATTTAGAACATATATTCTCAACCCATGGCCTCAACCGGGGCCAAATAAGACCCTCCAGTTATCTGATGTGGTCCGCTACCTCAAATCTAAATGAAAAAAGCTACACATTTACAGATCTTTCATGTAACACGTCACACAGTTCCAGAGCCCTTAAACGGCCCATGGTAGAATTATAAATTACTTGAGGCAGTCGTGGCACATTCACAGAGCCCTTAAAATACACTCGCACATTTACAGCGACCCACGGTGCAGTTCCAGAAGTGACCCTCGCCACATTTACACATCACTTAAGTCGCTCGTTGTACATTTCCACATCACTCAAATGAAACACGACTCATTCAAAGATCACTCAAGTGAAACGCGGCCCTTTAAAGATCACTTAAATGACCGATGAACTTTAGTGACGTGTGGCTTCACTTTCAGAGCACTTAAGCGGCCCGCAGTGCAGTTCCACATCACTCAAGTTTGCTCCCCGTGGCATAGTTTTAGATTACACAAGTGGCCCACGGCACTTTTCCACATGGCTTGAGTGATCCGCGGCACATTAACAGATTACTGAAGTGGCCCGCGACATGTAATCAAATCAACAAAGCGACCCGCTTTCCCCTACAGGCTGAGCGCTCTTGATTTAAAGAGATACGCTCCGGTACATGAATGCGAATTGTCCGTCGGGACGGAAGCGGTAGAGGGCGATACTTGCTATGCACAACAACCTGAGTATCTATGTTCGAATCCCCATTGATCCACAGTGATGGTTGGTTGAAGTTGGTTTTCTGCGTTTTTTCAATTTCGAGACGTGAATGGGAGCCGGTCTACGGTTTAAAAAAGTATTTTCGCCGATAGCACTGTCTGACCTACAACACGATATTGACATAACATGAAAATTCTAACAATTACCATCTTTACCATCTTCAAAATATGTAGGACAGATAGTAGCACCAGAGGGAACATGAAAGAAGCGCAATTCGTACAATATAAATACGTTATTACCACACACACACACATTCTGGCATATACCAGTTCATTAGAACGACAGTTCAAAGAAATGTAAACAAGGTGAATGTGTGGTTAAATAGTAGTAGTCATTGGTGCACGCAAAGAATGGGGGGGGGGGTCCTCCTCACACCCTTGAGCCGAGTTATTTCGCAGGAAAAAAGTCAACTCCCCCCCCCCCCCTTCACAAAAAAAATGTTTGACCCTCTCCCCTACCCTGAGAAAATCCTCCTCACGCCTATGGTATTAGTGAAAAGTGACCGCTGAAAAGAGCGGCAAACAACATCTTGGCATATGCTTCCCACCGTTGATGTATGGAACGAAGTAAATCGACAGAAAACACTAGGGATATCTCGCATGGTGAAAACAGCTACGGAAATCTTGGCAACATCGTATGTACCGGAATCGACGAGACTGCCGTCGCCGATATGGCGCTGCACATTTCCCCAGAGGGAAAAGTTCAGACATGCGAGATCGGGTAAATGCATCGGCAACATGGCCGAGGCATTTACGTTATTTTCGATCGGACGAACAACCCATCGTCCCGGATATATTCCATCCAAAGCATTACGCATAACTATATTCTAATGGGCTAAGACTCCATGATGTTGGAACTGCATGCGCCGACTGATGCTAGCTGGAACAGGGTTCGTCAGTTTCGGCATCACCTCTTTCATAAAGACATGATGCGTATGAATATTCGTCCAGAAAACGAGGCATATGGACTTGGAGAATCTCACTCTAGCGCTGAACCTGTTCAGTTCCGAGTATGCGTTGTACACGGATTTGTTATTTTCTACTTACATTTAACCATCAAGTCCGTGCATTCAGTTTTAAAACACCCTGTACATACGAAACTATAATAAACTATATATGCGCACAAAACATATCGAAACTTTTTTTATCAATTATGTACATACACGAACGACTAATGCACCTTTAATCTATCTGTATTCACTTTAATAATATAATCATGCCAGATAATCATTCATTTGCTTTCAAGCTATCATTCATTAGCGAGATAATCATCAGTTCTCCGTGATTCATCCAATTCATATTGAATCAAGGATAACGATGATTATCACGCGCCTCTTTCAAAGGGACGCGTACAATAGGATTGAACTCATACAATTAAGTACATTCTAATGTATTTCGCAACTCACCGTCTCGCAACGTCGACTCGCAAAGCCATTCCTTGCAACAGGAGCTGTTGTCATCGTCGTGCTGTATCTCGACCAACTGCGGGTGTCGACAGCTCGATGATGGTTTGAACTTCTCGTGGGGGCACAGCGACACGCAACCGTACGTCCCGTTCTGGCAGGTACAGAGAGTGCGGCAATCCAGTTTGAACGTCTCTCCGTCCCTGTACAGTATGTCACCCACTTTGCAGCCTTGACCTCGGCGCACTGCGGAACGAAACAATTCTACAAACCCATGTAATATCGAATACATGAATAATTATTATAAGCAGCCTAACAGTACAGTAAAACCCCCCCCTGAACGGACACCCGCTCAGATGTGGTCACCCCCCCCTTTTATGGCCAAATTATAATTTCATCCTGTATAATAAAAGTATGCCTTCAAATACCCTGATAAACGGTCTACCCTCTTTTACGGACGAATGTTTTTGTCCGGCCGGTGTCCGCAAAAGAAAGGTTTTACTGTACAAGGTAGACACAAGAGAAAATTCGGTTGTCTCAAAATTCCATAGAAAAATAAATACTGTGTTACATTCTTATACGGAAAATGTTTCATACGAGTTTGTATATTGCTTATATTATATACATTTATTTAATATACAAGGTGATTCCAAAATTCCTCTCGCCTCATTTTACTGGCGAACCATTGATCCTAGAGAGGCATACTTTCGAGGATCTTATTTTCAAAAGGGAACGTTTTTCCACATTTATTAAATTTAGAGTAGAAGTGAAAAACGTATTTTTCTAGAACAAACTGCTTTACAGAAGTAGAAATAGCCCAGCAGTTCGCATATAAGAATGTTTGAATACTATGTCAAAAAATGAAAATTGATTAAAAAAATGAATTTCGAAATGTGAAAAATGACTTCCACAAGAATGGAAATGTTCCCTTTTAAAAATAAGTTCCTCAGTTAGAAAAAGTAAATTAGCCATTCATGTTGTAAGGGGTTGCATAGTTATTAAAATAAAACAAATAAAACACTTTTTTATACGGGCACCCTGTCTGTATTCTACATTTTTAAGTGCAACATTCGCTGAGATATTTGAATGAAAAAAATTCGGAAAAAGGTTGGGAAACAATAATAATATAAATGAGGGAAAGGAGCGTTATCTGTTAGTTTACGCTGTCCTTTTTTTAAACTTTTCTGCGGATTCTGAATTCAAACATCTCAGTGAGTATTGCACTAAAAACATGAATGAACTTTGATGGCCTCAGAAGAAACGATAGCAACAACTTTTTGATTGGGATTTTTAAGACGGGGTGTCGTGTCCCATGAAAAGCTAATTCTTTCAGTTCAATAACTACACAATCCATTGCAATATGAATAACGTATCTGAGGTCTAAACGTTAAATACATTTTATAATTAGAAGTTTGCCTGTAGAATCCACGGTTCATCAGTAAAATGCTGCAATGAGGAATTACGGATTCACCCTGTATAATCACTGTATCTTTTAGTCTTAGATTAAGTTATAACTGTCCACCTTGCGAATCAGACAGCTATCGATGTATCAATATGATATGATCACATGTTCTTTTCAAATTTATTCAGATCAGCATTATTAAAGTTTTTTTTTTACTTTTGCGGAGACCTCGAAACCATTCCTACGCTCCAGAGGAACGTTAGACCAGTGGTTTCTCAATGTGTGCATCACGGTTCTTACGTGCCAACCTTTGTTTGAGTCGTCGCGATGAGCTGGAGATATCGATTTGTGTCTTTATTTTATGCTTGGAAGGGGTACTTTGAAGCGCCGTTTACATTTATGCAATAAAATATCCTGGGAAATTACCCGTAACAGGGATTTTCACTACAACCTGTTTCCATGGCGTTTAGTTTATGCCGGTATTCCCCCTCTTCTTTCCGGAAGTCATCACTGGTTACGTGAGTTCAACGGAAGTGGTTGGTTCAAGATGGCTCACGAAGGAGCTTACAGTAGCTTTCGCGGCACAAAGGATTATGGGAGAGGAGGTCGGAGTCACCCACCATTATTCCGTAGCTAAGATGGGACTATTTTTTGACGGATCTTCGTCCCTCCTATTTTTTCCCATGAGGAAAAAAAGTTGCCATGCAGGTAATAATCACCAAAGCGACCCCTAATCTTGCATATGTAAACGGGGCTTCTTGCATATGTAAAAGCAGCTGCGAGACCCACTGCCCTAGCCCAGTTTTTTAATTTTTATTAGGCATGTCTCACCTAAGCTCTAAAATCCTATCCCCCACCCCGTCATATATATAACTATAATAATTGAAAAAAATAATAATTCCTATGAATGAGAAAGCTCCAATGGAGGGGTTTAACCCTTACAGTGGCAATCTCGAGACATCTCGTTAAACTTGATCTTCTTTATTTCGGTCATCTCGAAAAATCTCGGGTTATTAACACGCTTTTATTTCCAATGTGGCAGTTATAATGTGAATCTTGAAAATTTAAAAAAATCTCCGAAAGGGTTAAATCAGTGTGTTCCAAAGGGGACAATGAAACTATACAATGGGGCAATAGAAGTGGAAAAATAGAACATGGAAAAACGTCAGAGAATGAAATTAAAATTCTATGGTAGGTTATAAAATCAAAGTGATATATATATGCAGAAAATAATTAAATTTATCTAAGTCCGAGATAAAACTATAAAAGTTTGACAATATATCTTTTAAAAAACTATAAAAATGCTAGCGTATATAACCAATAAGCGTATCGGTTACATTCGCGTAACCATCAGTATTACTGGTAGTTTTTTCCATGTTTTAAAAGATATTTTATCAAATTTTTACAGTGTAATCCTGGGCTAAAACGTCTTCTTGAAATAAATATTTTGAAGAATATTTAGACGTTATTATTAATATATACAAATTATAAAATCATTTATACTGCCTTTCTCAATAAAAAAAAAGTTGAAAAAAAAAGAACTTGCACGTTTCTTCATTGTGGATTTCAATACAATTCAGATGGTTAGAATTTTATTGATTGAAATTTTTTTTATAATGCTTGTAAAAACTGTATAAAAAAGTTCAATGTTTTTATTGTGTGTCTTGGATTTCCTGAATTATCATTCTTACGAAAGTAAAACTACCTTTGATGAATTTTTCTTCTTTTTTGCTTATATCTATATATATAAAATTGATTTTCTATGTGTGTGTCTGTGTGTGTGTATGTTCTTTATACAAATCTACAATTTTAGATCGATCGTCGCCAAATTTTGCATATATACCAAATGGGACCCGACTTGAACGATAGGCTAGTTTAAAATTTCGTCAGAGCAGGGCAAGTTCCCCAAATGGGCAAAAAACTGTCGGGCAACAATGGTTTTTGGACCTCAACAATCACTTTCCGAACGTTTACTTTGGTTACCGTGGTTCCCTAGCAATGCGTTTCAGACATCCATATGCCTTTACAATGGTTTGTCACTTCTTTAATGCTGCCAGTTATGTATAATAGTTTATGCCTTTATAATGGTTTGCCACATTTTCAATACTCTCAGTAATGAGGCTTTTGGAATAGACGTCATAATCATCACCAGCATCGCTTTGAGGGTCAGGAAAAGGGTGATCCTCCTAGAAATCAGTGTTATAATTGCCGATTCTACTATATAAATGCGGAAATTTAGTGGGGTTTTCTGTCACATCAATAATTTTAAAAATTGTATTGAAATCTCGATTTTTGAAATATTGAGGTCGCTTAGAGATAGATATACGAAGCCCAGGAGATTAAACATGAAGTAATTAGCCGGACCTACTTTCGAGTTGGATATCCGGGCAATAACATTGATTTCAACTTTTTATTTACATCTTCTCAAGCATGAAAATTAATGCCCCCGTATTGTATTTTAATATTAAATTGCATAAATTCATGTGGGTTGGGATATTTTAAAATTAATTATGGGCCCGTAGAGTACATTTAAAAAATTCCACAGCTTTAACTAAGCATTTTTGGAAGCTGAAACAGGCAGAAATAGATAACTTGAAGGTCAGGGGGAGGGGGAATCGAAATACCTAGCACCCTTAAAGAAGGGGAAAAAAATATATTGATTTCTACGTTTCCTTAAATCTAGATTTGTTTATTTCATGAGTCGCGCAGGAAGTCGCCATATTGGTTAACTTAGACACGGTTTGCATGCCCCTCAAAGAAAGAAGGAGATAGCACGTGATCCAAAAAGCTTCATTGAAGAAACTCCGGGCAACACCGGGTATTATAGCTAGTATATATATAAAAGTATATATAAGTGTATATATATATATATATTTTATTTATTTATTTATTTATAATATTTCCCTTTATCTTTATAAAAATAATAATTTAAAAATCATCCGCAGAATTTTCATTCCTTCGTACGCAGATAAAGTATGCAACATTCTCCTATGGAGTTTCAAAACATTTTTTGCTCCCATCTCTAGCGTAATATTAAAAATAATTTCAACAAAAAGCCAATCATGATTGAAATTAACATTTTGAAAGCAGTTAAACATGGTTTTTAATGACGCGAACACGCTTTATGTCCACGTTCTGCTACCGACATGAATTCACTTTATTTTACTTTGTCTACAACATGATAAATAGCACTACTAGTATTTTAAAATCGAACAAAAGAAAAAGAGATCCTTTTTACTCTTCTTCATAAAAGGATTTGATCAAGATAAATTTGTCGAATTCTGAGAAGAGAGAAGAGAGGAAAAACGTCTCTGTTTTCATCATTAAACTCGGAAGATGTAGCAACGACATCTAAACCTTTATATATGTATATAATAGATCGACAGAATTTATATTCCTTGGAACAGAAACAAAAGAGCAAATTACCGTGTTCTCAGGGGAGAAATCGTTTAAGCAAAAGCTCCTGGACTTTCCTTAATTTATCAACTGGGAATAACCTCGTAGCTTTCATTTAAACAAGGCTCCTTTTCCACCATCATTCTTAGTGAGAAATGTCTTTGCAAGAAAGTGGTATATGTTGTGCTTTCTTGATTATCCGTCCTTGATCTTGAGGGGGAAATCTTTTCTGTTGTGTATATTTGATATGAGAAGAAATGTAGGACTCTTATATATAACTCATATAACTTATACACAGTATTTTTAATAGATATTTAATTGTTATGGTATTTTTTAAGTAGAAATTTGGGAGTATTTGGTGTCAATTACATGTTGTTGTATATATACAATAGCCACCGCATACGGAACTTGTACGGAATATTTTTGATTGTTCACAGTGTTATTTTGAGGACCACTTATTGTCAATTTTACCTCTGTAATAAAATCATCCCATACTAGCTATAATACCCGGCGCTGCCCGGGTTTTCTTCAATGAGGCTTTTTTGGATCACGTGATATCTCCCTCTCTTTTTCTTGAGGGACATACAAACCGTGTCAAAGTTAACTAATATGGCGACCTGCGCGATTCATGAAATAAACAAATCTAGATTTACACAGAAACGTAGAAATGAATATATATTTTTCTTTTTTTAAGGAGCGCTAGGTATTTCGATCCCACCCCCCCCCCTCCTCCCTGAACTGTTATCCATCTGTCTGTTCCAGATTCAAAAAATCCTTAGTTAAAGCTGTGGAATTTTTTCGATGCACTTTTCACGGGCTCATAACTAATTTCAAAATATCCTAACCCACATGAATTTATGCAAATAAATATCAAAAGAGACAATATGGAGACATTAATTTTCATACTTGAGAAGATATAAATGAAATCAATGATATTGCTCGAATATCCAACTCAAAAGTATAGGTTTGGCTAATTACTTCATATTTAATCTCCTGGGCTTCGTATATCTCTAAGCGAACTGAATATTTCAAAAATCGAGAATTCAATACAATTTTTAAAATTATTGATGGGGCGGAAAATCGCACTAATTTCCGAATTTCTACAGTAAAATCGACAATTTTAGCACTGATTTCTATGAGGATCACCCTTTTCCTGACCCTCAAACAATGCTGATAATGATTATGACGTCATTCAAAAAACCTCATTACTGGGAGAATTGAAAATGTGGCAAACCATTATAAAGGCATAAATATTATACATATATTGACAGCGTTGAAGAAGTTGCAAGCCATTGTAAAGGCATAAACACGTCTGAAACTCATCGCTAGGGAACCACGGTAACCAAAGTAAACGTTCGGAAAGTGATTGTTGAGGCCCAAAAACCATTGTTGCCGGACAGTTTTTTGCCCATTTGGGGCATTTGCCCTGGTCTGATGAAATTTTAAAGTAGCCTATCGTTCAAGTCGGGTTACATTTGGTATATATGCAAAATTTGGCGACGATCGATCTAAAATTGTAGATTTGTATAGAGAACATACACACACACACACAGAAAATCAATTTTATATATATAGATAGATAGATTAACTTTGTCTTTCCTCCCTCTCCAAACAGTAAGGATTACAGCTTTATAGTAGACGGAGCTTCCTTCAATGAGAAAGGATAGAACTTATCCGCTAGAGGGATTGATGGTATATAAAAACTGTTTTTTTTTGTCAAAGGAATTACTAATAAGCGAATCTGTCTAGAGCAGTGTTTCCCAATGTGGGCAATATCGCCCCCTCGGGGTGATAGAAAGGCTCGGGAGGTGGTAGAGGCTACGGGACATGGCATCCTATGGGTTGTCTTGAGTTCGGAGGGGCGATGAGAAAAGGAATGAAAACTTATTATGAATAAAGGGGGGGGGGCAAAAAATTTGGGATCCTCTGATCTAGAGTTATGCATTCGGACAATAGTCATGGCCCCATATTCTTGAGCACAGCTCCTAGAGAGGGACTGTAATCTTTGGTGGGTCTCCTGGCCAGACTTTTCAAGAACCCCTCTATAGTCAGTTTATATCGTGAAAAAAAATGATGTGAATCATCCCGGCTGGTTCCCTGTCAGCCCAACCCTTGTGGAAAGTCATGGCAATAGAACAAAAGTGGTAGGATTACAGTGTAATATTTTATTCTGTGTATATTGACAACGAAGGATGTCTAAGGACAACGATATGCTACAGATGCTTAAAATAATTTAAAATTTTAGAAATTTATCTGTTTTTGCTTTAAAAACATCATAATGTCGCTTTTCTTTTCCGAGCACAACGAATACCTCCTAGATAATTACTAAGCTATCTAGACGGTATTGGCAAAACTCAGGTCTACCGCCATCTATTGGCATTTTACTACTTAGCGAGATGTACCGGAAGTGGAAGTGTGTGTACCTAATAGTCCGAGTGCGTATATAGTGTTGTGTATGATTTTTCAGTGCTGCCATCTATATTTCATAAGTGAAATGAGCGAAATGTAATGACTGAATATTTGTATTGTATGTAGGCATGTTGCTTACTGCGGCCAGACTTTTAACAGGGACATCGGCTCGCATTTACGCGTCAAAGTTGAGAATCACAGAAATCCCAACGGGACCTCGCCATGCGCGTCCGTCACTATGACCCACTCGAAAATTCCGGATACAAGAACCAAGCGCTTATAAGAATCAAAATATCTGAACAACACGCGATTCTTCTTATAAGCGGTGGCTACTGTATGTGCCATTTGTCATTGAAATCTCTTCGTACATATCAGAATCGGGTTAATATTGTTCACGATTAATTATCTCTGTTCGGTGTTGGCTATTGATATTCGATTTAGTCCGCGTTCGAATAATCTTAGTCGAGTTTGGTCTCAATTTCCTCGGATTAACGCCCATAGAAATGAACCGAGAACGTTATATCATATGGATAATTCGGTATCGTATGTTATCGTATAATAACTGTGGCTGTTTTCAAAATTAAGGACCGTTTTGAGATAAAAAAATGAATTGAATGAAACTTCGGGTGCTTTTTTTTTAACTCTCAGATTACACAAAAGAGGCGTACGTACGTCTCAGTAGTTACTAAAGTTTCCCTGTCCTGAGCCTCCGCGGGAAGCTTTTGACGTCACTGAAGAAGTTATTTCACCTACAGTCATTGAATATATATACTGCAAAGAAAAGTAAACATATCGCATGCGTCGGCCTGCTATATCCAATAGCTACGGGTGAAATGGCCTACTTCAGTGACGTCACGAGCTTCGCGCGGTGGCCTTCTGCTATAGATGGTGTTGCCTGAGCTGTCTGCAGCAGTAACTGTTCATCCGGAAGCTATGAAACTTTGGGAGTGTCTTAACAAAGACAATTTTCTATACGAATTTTTGTGCATATGTTTTTTTGTTTTCTTTTGGAAATGTGAGACGAAATTGCTCAAGCTTCACGGCTGGGTATCAAACATTTCCAGCAGAATCAATTTCACTCTAAATTTTCATAACAGAGAACAATAAAATTCGGTTATAACGATAGTTAGCAATAAGAGGGAAGATTGTTGTTATAATGGATTGTAGTAACATATAAATGGGGAGAAAAACAGCAAACTAGATTAATGTACCTTTTTCCCCCCCTCTTTATTTTGAACTACTTTTGATGAAATATGCATTTAGAGTTAATTGCTTATTAATGCACAATGTTGATTGTGTAATAGAAAATGTGTGTCTGCGATGGAAGCCCGAATTTCTTCGCGATTTCATTTTTTGTTTCATTATTTTCTTCACTTTCGAATAAAATCTGAATATTTGTTTTCATTTTTGCTAAACTTTTCCTTTCTCTTTCTATATCAAAAAAAAATGAAATGCTAAAAAAAATCTGAGACTATTTCACTCATGCAATTCTGACGTAAACAAAAGCTGCAAGATCACAGTGAAAAATCTACTGACGATAGAAAAAAAATGATTATGACTTGTTTGTGTGCCCTGTGTCCAGTTTTGGAAGAATCCAAGAAAGGAGAGAGGGGTGGGGGGGGGTGAAGGACTTTCCCAGGACCAGTCCAACCAAAACGTACCTACAGATAAAATGTTTTATTTTTTTCCACCTGCTACTAAGATAAACAAGAAGATATGATACAGCATGTGGTCCCCCTATCTATTAGGAGGTGCTGATGTACCCTGTTTATAAACACCAATGAATAGAATGAAGAGATTTATAAAAATGGCACTCTTTCCAGTCCATTATACCTTAATTCTTAAAGAAAGGGGATAATGAAACATGCTTCCCGATAGTTACTAGTAGATATTACAATATAGTTAGTTTTACCAGTCCTCTTGCTATCCGAGCAAGTGCACTTTCCATATACACCTCAGGAGACATGATCATTCCTTCCTTCGTTTCGCTCTGTAGCGTGACGCTCTTCAATATAGAAGCTCTTCGGCATAGAAGTCCCCCCCACAACATCAGCAAATGGCCCCCCGGGTGGCGGCAGTAGCGAGAGTGAGATGATTTTTATTTAACTCAATATACGAAGGAAAGATTTCTTTCTGGAAATTATGCCGAGAGGGGTGAACTCGGAAAGAAAAGTCTACTAGGAGACCAGACGTTCCTCAGAGGAATGTTTACGATCCGCATGTATAGACTCATGTTCGACAATAGGATGACCACTTCCTTCACATTTTCCTTCATTTTGGAAGCGTTACCGAAGAGAAACTTTTCATGTGTTTAGTTAGAGGCGAAAAGAGTAACTGTGAAGAATACTGTATATTGTCAGACTTTGAACGAAATTTTTAGTGCTATTGAAACGCCAAACGGCAGTGGTGTCAACGTGTGCTGGAATTTACTATGTTCGGCTGTGTTTTGTTACTGCTCGACAATGCGAAGACCACATAATGCAATCTGTAATCAAATGTTTTGACAGACCGGAATTTTATTAAGTCCCATACATAAAAACTAGTTTTACGATACGACAAATATCACAACAACAACGGGTTATTTCTATGTGGAAAAGTAGCTGAAAAGATATATAGAACCGAAGAAATAAATGAAGTCCTTAATTTGAAAACATTCCTTATATTAAGTACACACCGCGTTTATTGGAAATATATTGCAATGTCGACATATGCCGTTAAATTTTCAGAAATTAATGGAACAACGGTCATGACAACTTCTCCGAAGCAGTATCCCTCCAACAAGAAAGATGGAGGATTTGTCATATCTGTTTGCACTTTCAAGCAGAACCGTTGGACCGGACGAAAATTAATAGCGTTTTGAAAAGTTTTTACCTCCCTTACCTCGACAGATTCCGGAATCAGATTCCGGATCCGAATACGTGCACTGAAGCTTCCTCGTGCTATCGCATATCTGTACCTTGTTGCATAGATCGCCCTGCTGCCTCGCACATACGAGACAGCAACCGCATCCATCCATCACAGCTGGTACTCCATCCTGGCACTTGGGAAATACTGTGGGACATTTGCAAGGCTTCAGGCAGACGGATCTTTCGCCTTCCATCACCTGATGGGGAAAAAAAGAACAAGAAAATGATTCTCAAATGTGAAAATGAATATATACTCGTATATATAAAGGAAGGGATGGAGAACTTTTCTCCTCAAAATCGATTTAAAAGGCATTTCCGTCGACTTCAATTCATTCTTTTCTCCCTTTTTTTCTTTTCTTTTTGGTTCTTATGACTATATGAATGTATCGGAATAAGTTCATCCATCATATTATCGGTAAAAACGTCAAGGGAATAAAAGGGTAGATTGTGTTCTTGAAGAATTGGACATGCTCCGAAGTTTAGAACCATTTATCTCGAAGGGGCTTCCCGTTGTTGTTATATTGCAGAAAGGCTACGTCGATACGGTCAGGAGGGGATCGGTTAAAAAAACGATCGCTTATACACACCACCCATATTCGTGGAACCGAAAATGATCCATCTTCTTAACTTGTATACCCAGAATCATGTTATGCACTTCCAAAGAATAAAAACTTAATTTCATTTTTTATATGTAATGCTCTTATAAAATGAATTTTTATTTGAAAGAAATATTCGATATAAATATAGGGACTATAAGAAGATCCGGACAGACTAGAATAAATGAATTTCATCTTCAGTTTTAAACCGGGGAATATGTTTTAAACATTAGAGTAGCATTTCGTTTTATTCAGTGATACTTCATCCTTGAAGGACTTCGGAAAGGGTGAGAATTCCTCTTTCGGAATGATAGTGACATATTATACGTCGATTTGTAAGTATATGAATAGTCAGGAATTTATGAATTTGAAATGAGGCTGTTACACTGAGATAGTTCTTAGTTACTTGAGGCTATTTTTTTCCCCCATATCCCTGTCAGTCATCGTTTCTGGATGAGAATTTGCAGGAATGATTGTTTATATTGAATTGCTTGGAGAGAAATGGGCGCACTCGAGAAATGGACACGTGTAGAAAAAAACACACAGTGCTTCAAAGAAGTTGTGAGACTGGGTATGTAAAATGATTTGAACAATGAATGAATGAACGCCAGGAGTTTTTGCCACTGGACTTATCGCGTTGCCGAGATCTCTTCCAGCCCAGCTTCGTGGCAGAGTCCAGAACACTTTATTTTGTGTCAGAAAATAAAAGAAAAAAAAAAGAAGGAAAAAACATACAAATTTTTCACTACATATTTTCCGCGGACAATTGGGTACTGTGCCGATTTACAAATTTTAAGGTGATTACAGACGAGATGGAGTTGGGAGTTGAAGAAAAGTTTCTGGGTTTCGTTAAGATAGATGAATGTACGTATATTAGGATGAAGGGTATATTTTAAAAGCAAAATGGGAGGGTGGCCCATGCCATCTCCTCTGCTATCTTACACTTGCCATATTATATACACAGAATAGGAAAAAAAAACAACAACAAATGAAATGAGAATCTTATTGTGAAATATAAAATATCCATCGGAGCAAATCATCTCGCTTAATACGTTATTGATGAGCAAATGGGTTTGATAACTTGCGGACTAGAAGCCAGCATCAGTTTTATTGGGTTGAGTTCACTCGTTCCAATGGATTTGATGAAAATTTACAAAAATAGAAATATTGTGTGGGGGGGGGGGGATATATATACAATTAGGGATCACCCGTACCATTTCGCTTAGCACCTTATTTGGTGAGAAACATGAATACGACGATAGTTTCAAATTCAAAAATGATTTGAACAGGAAATTGTTATTTGTTTTGGTTGTTTATTCAAAATAAACCCCACCGACTTCAATGCACTTGTTACATCGATTTAATAATGATTCAAATGACTGTTGGTGTAAAACTTTACGGAATCACCTTCAAAGCACGGGTCGAATTTTGTTTGGTTTTGTTTTTTTCACTGGTGGTAGGTTTTTTGACTTCCATTTCACACTTTGTCGCTTTTTTTCAGGATCATATTGAAAACACTATGCTTCATCACCTGCAGCGATCTCAAATGGCCTTTCAAATGGGCACGTCTCATTGATTTTTGTTCATTAGTCTAAGTGTGTAGAACTAATTTAGCACAGGCTTTTGTTTTGCCCAAATCTTCATGCATGATGACTCGAGTCGTTTCTTTGTTGATATTCAAATACTCTTCCATCATTCTGAGTGACGAACAGTGATTTTTTGGCAAAGAATCACACACTTTTGCAATAATCTCAGGTGTCTTAGAACCTAAGGTCTCATTAGATAAACTTGATCTTTCGATATGATTTTTATCTTCTCTAGCATATCTCTTCTGTCTAAAAACAGAATATTGGCCCAACAGTAAACCATTCAATCTATTTAAACAAAACTCACCGTAAATTTGTTTCATCCATTGGTAAGTTTTTATTAAATTTACACAACTTTTTGTACCAAGCTCTTTGTTCCATCTTATTAATTCAACACGAACAAATTTTATTTCTCTAATGCACGTCCGTATAGTTGGAGTTAGTTTAACAAATGCGCGGAACATTTGACAGTCGAGGTTTATCACGCATGTGCGATTACGCTAATGGCGCCACTGTAGACTGAGACCTGACGGCAGTCTTAAAAATTCTTTGACACACTGTGCAACACACAGCTACAGAATGACTCGCTAGCCGTATAACCATAATACCGAATGTATTGTGATTTTCATTCAGGGAATCTTCAATGATTTCATTTGGATAGCTTCTGCTTCGAGAATCCCCTGCTGCGAGTTGTGGTATAATAAAACAGCACTTTACCCGTATTTGCCTTACGAATAGCTTTACATGTAATTTTTAATTGTTTGTGATCGATGATCTTCGACTGTTACAGCATTATTTTCAAAGGATATATAAACGTGAGTTTTCTTCTGAAAAAAGTTGCCTTACTCAAACAACTTATATACCATTACTTGACCATACACGTACCTCGTAAACAGTCCTCTGATTAATTTCTAACAAATTGGCACATGCAGTGTAATGTGTTCTGAGCAGTGTTCGTCAGTGCGCACATCTGGATGCTTGATTCACGCATCAAAGTTCAATTTTACTCTTCAAAATTCCGTTGAGGAGTGAATATAATCTTTCAAATTTTAGGTAATTTTTTATTAGAGTTACAATTCACTAATAAAAAAAAATACCCCCCCCCCTTCTTTATGAAAATATCCCTTAAAATTTTTGGAGAGGAGTGAAATTATACTTCAAAATTATTTTCCGATAACACTGGTTCTGAGTGTATGAGTAATCCCAACGTGTTTATGTTGTCAGAGTTATGTATCTTTCGTGCTATACTAGCGCTGAAACTAGTCTTCAATATTTTGATATGAAAACGGCAAGTGCGTGAATTTCCATGATATGTAAGTATCATGTTGGAGATCTGCCTGCTCCTGCGGAGGGAATTCTTCAAATGAGAGATAGACTCACACAATGCGAGCTTCGATTTAGGGAAACCGCATAAAATCAACTCCGGCTGGGACCACCATTTTCTCACAACGGGGTACGAACCTGGATTCTCACGATAAGAATTCAGCACGATGCCCACCAGAGACGTGTGGGTATCCATTTGAGTACAAATTAATACACTGCTGCTCGGAGGAAACGCAACGCGCATTGCAGAGTAAAGCAACGGGATTGATGATCAATAATGTCAGTCGATCGTCACTTCCAAGGTATAGGCGACACTAGGTAGAAACACAAATATATATTTGCTTATATATATATATATATATATATATATATATATATTTATATATTTATATTTAGCAACTGCTGAGATATGAGCAGTATGTTGGAAGGTAGACCAGAGTTTGTTCCGTAGCAGCAGTAAGATTTGAATGATTCACATGCCTCACGAATGCACCTCCAATATCAAATCACCTGAGACTCGTAGAAGAAGAGAGCGCGGATAAAATTTGATAGAACCCGAAACCCACACACACACACATGACGTTGACAGTACAACCATTAAATGACGCTCCGCAAAACACTCTTCTGGAGAGTGTTCTTCAGAGTATCTGTAAACAAATGCCCGGCTGCCTGCAGTTCACAGCTCTCACTGGTCTCTTTCGGAATGAACTGAAAATTTCTTTGAGTACCCCATCTGTTCTAAGCGTAAAATTAATTAATAATTTAAATATAAATTTTTGGTGGTATTGTTTGTTTGATCAGTCTACTAAACATCGATGATACTAAATATCATGCGATTCTAATCTAATCAAACTAGATATTTCTTGTTTATATTCAGTAGAGGGAGGGGAGCCAACACCATCGATAGCAGAAGGCTTCCCCGCGAAGCTTTAACGACACTAAAAGAGGTCCATTTCGCCTGTAGCCATTGGATGTAGCAGGCCGAGGCATGGAGATGTCTTTACCCTTCTTTCAGTATATCCAATGACTATTGGTGAAATGGACTTCTTCAGTGATGTCACGAGCCGCTGTGGTGGTCGAGTGGTCATAGTGACGGACTCGCGTCACGAGGTTCCGCGTTCGAACCCCACAGTGGTGGTCGGCTGAAGTTGGTTTTCTGTGGTTACCACCTTTAAGGCTCGAATGCGAGCCGATGTCCCCTTAAAAGTCTCGCCGCAGAGAGCAACAGACCTACAAACAGTACGAATGCAATTCCATCATAACATATCACTCACTTAACTTCTGAAATATAGATGGCGGCACTGAAAAATCAAACACAACACTACATACGCACTCAGACTGTTAGGTACACACACAGTTACACTTCCGGCACAACTCACTAGGTAGTAAATCGCCCAAAGATGGTGATAGACCCGAGTTGTGCTCTGTTTAAAAAAAAGGGGTGTCGCACGAACTTCGTGAGTAGGCTTACTGCTATAGATGGCGTTGGGAGAGCGGGTTTATATTCAACACCGGGGAATTCCGAACACCGTTGTTATCGGTCACTGCTTGAATCCAGAGCGGTCTGATTAGTTTTTCATTCTGGCGGCGTCAGTCATAAACTCATTGAGTGTCGGTGAGTACTTTTTCTAGCTATGTTACTGTGAGTGGAAATCACTTTCTTCAGAGCTCTTGCTCGTGAATTGGTGTTGACTTGGATAAGAGGTAAGTAAAATACTTTCACGTTAAGAGTAATGAGCCTGCTATCATTAGATTCTATGTTTCTTTAGCTACATATAAAATAGGAAGAAAGTTTGGTTGCTGTGGATATTTTGAGGTTAGATTCAGAAATTGCGCCACGATGTACCGTTTGGGGAAATTCGCCAATCTGGTGTTCGGTATTGTCCTTAATGGTGTTTTATGGGAAAACAGTAAATAAATATTACTGTTTTATCATCGCTGAAATATGGATTACTTATATTATAGTCTTAATTAATACTACTTTTATACTAGGGATCATTTCGAAAACTTTCTACGAGTTTGTGTTCTCGGTGGATGTGTGCACTCAGATTGCAGTGGTTCAGAGACTGCAGAAAATTGTATTTGTGATTTTTGTAGGCAGTGTATGGTGCAAAGCCAGTTCCAACTCTGCTGTTGATGTTATTTTTGCAAATTTTCAAGAACATAAATGCAAATTTCACCTGATTTTTTAAAATTATAAAAGTATTCATATCGATTTATATCCATAGCTACTAGCTTTAATTTCACCTTAGTTGTATATTTACGCAGGAACAGTTAATTCTAGAGTTTGATATGTTATTTAAGTAATTAAATTAATTAACTTCATAAAAAAACTAAGTAATTCATCATACATTCCTTACTTAGCTGACCCCGTTCGGTATTGCCCGAACCCCCGGGGAAATTCCGAACAGTATAAGCTCTTACAAAAACAAATCTATAAACTTGAACTATTAAAGGTCAAATGTTTTGACTAGGTTTTTTTAGTAGGAGATGAAACAGGGTGTCTGAATATTAAATATGTTAATGAACTATTACTTGTAATAGTTCATTAACATAATGAGAGTAATTAGAGATTCCCCTTAAGAGTTCAGCATTACCACACTCTCCCCCTACTCCGTAAATTCTAGTGTGATCTTGAGATTTTTCATCTCGCTAGTTTATTTAATCCAAGTGGAGCAAAGAAAGAGCAAGAGAAAGTTTCCAAAAATTCGGTCTTGAGAATCGAATATTTAGATCGAACATTCATGCGTTTACAAATACAAAGGCTACAAACATGGAAATTGTTCTACGAGGTGGCTGAGAAAAAAGATGCCCATAAAAAATATGGATGTCAAATATAACTACAATGCAGCAACCCAATATAAGAGCATGTATCAAGAAAGAAAAACTAATAAACAAGTACATAGTACACTGCCCATAAAAATGATTATGGTTGTCTTATCTAAGTATGGATAGCTTCTCGATTTATCCCGATATGTTTATTGTGCTTCTTTTTGAACTTGTGAATTGTGTTAGAATACTATTCCCGGAAGTTGTTTCATTTATCCACAACCTTTTTGGAAAAAAAATTCCCTGCGACACCACAACTTCCTAGTAACCAGGTCATGGCACACCGCCCTGTCTCAACGAAGCAAGTGGTGTGGTCGAAGAACAAGCTGGGAAAAAGTGCTGTGAACCTAATGCGAAGATTGTTTCTGTGTAATGTTTGTATAGTGTACTATTCCATCTACCATCAATTTTTCTAACTACGAGTGAAGTGTAATGATTGAATAATTGTATCGTTGTGGACCTGTTGCTCTTTTTTGGCCGGACTTTTTAACGGGGCGAGAGTTTTTAACGGACGGCTCGCATTCGCGCCTCGAAGTTGGGAACCACGGAAATCGAACATCGGGCGACCACCACTGGACAGCGGTCTGGTTCGGATCCAGTTCCTCGCGATGTGAGTCCGTCAGTATAACGGACTCGACCACCCAGCGGCTGACACCACAACCCGGAGTTGTCCCTTGCTAAATGATACCAGTGTTACCCTTGTCGAAGCAGTTAATTGTCGGTATATTAATAGCTCTTGGTCCATCCCATTAACACACTTCGATCGCATTTCCCCTTCCCTTCCCCCGACACCAATGTAAACACATAAAATAAGATCTATTAAGAAAATAGCCTTTCTTCATAGCCTTGTGTGCCAACAAAAGCACGCATAACTCTTCTCTGCACTCCCCCGCCCCTAAACCAAGTCTATGGCCGTCTGCAGATATGGTTTCCAAAACCTTGTGGTATGATTCCAGTCCAGGACGAACTAAGAATCGGAAAAGTGGATGAGGCTTTAGGAGAACGCGAAGAGACCTTTTTAACAATAAAACCAAGTATTCTATTCCATTTTTTTGAATAGAACGCTCGGTTCACTCTTAAAAAAGTATCTTCGCATTCTCCTAACGTCATTCTTCCGCGTTACGGAAGCTTACGGAAGTTTAATTATGTTGCTATGTAAGTCAAACACAGTCATCAACTCATAAACTTTAAATCCGGAATTTCCCATTTTGAAACAAGACTTGATTGTGGGATTTTCTCTTTCTTTACTCCGATGTTAACAAAATATAAGATAAAAAACTTAAGAAGAATAAACGGCAATAACTTATCACAGAATTCGAACAAAACAAGGCAAATTTCGTTGGTGCCTAAATGTTATTTCTCACAATTCGATTCAAAACGATGCTCAACAGATAGTGCAAAAAAACACGACCACTAAAAATTGAGTCAGATTTATTGTCATAAACGGTGTGATAACAACACAAATTCACGTTCAAATGAAACTTTCATTTTTTTTAAGCACTGAACTTTCTTTTCATGGCGATGAATCTTTAAAAATAACGAGTGGTATTCCTTAAATAACCTTTCATGCATTAATTAGTTTAAAAGCCAACATTAAAATTTATCTTAGTTATTTTCTTTGAATGATAAATTCACTCTTAAGAAATAACAACTACGATGAGCTCAAAGATGAGCTCCTCGAGGAAATTTAGCATGAAAAATGAGCTTACATTTTTGAACTTAACTTTCAAAGTTATTTATACAGAGCTTCAAATAGAAATGATCAGAGGGTATTTTAAACATACACAAATTCAATAATACATAAAAACAATTTTTATTTTGAGTACCCCTATTTGAGGGAAATAACCAAAAAAATTAAAATTTTGAAGCATTTTGAAATAACTTTTCTAACATTTAAATGCTTCGGAATTTAACGTTCTCGGCCTTGAAGTTAACTTTCTTAGATTTTGCTGCAGCACCAGAAGTTCTTGCCTTCGAAAATAGAAAAATAAGCATGAATCTTAAACTACTAATTTTAATTTCCTCCCTCTGCTCTTAACGATGCAGCCTTGTGTACTTATTTAGTATGTGAATATTCATGTTAATGTTCTCTTAACATAAATATATGGTCTTCAAGTGATGTTTAACGATAATGGGATTGGAATAGATGAACGTCTTAAATGCTTATCTTTGATGTAGATGTATTCTTGAATAGAAGGGAGAGCTGCATCAAAAATAAGTCTTACTTAACGAAGCAAGACGAGTTCATTCGAATATATAAGTAGAATATCTTGAAAATCTTGATTATTAAAACCATTTTCGCCTGACGCTGCATTTGCGCAACTGTGCTTTAAATTTTTTCCTAATTAATTTCGAGACAAATTTTTGTAGGAAATTAAAATTCCTGAAAATTGAAAGGTTTAATGAGTGCCACAGTACTTTTTAAAAACCTCTTACAAAAAAAAATTTCAATTTTTTGTGACTTTTCAAAACTGAAATTTTTGGAAATTTTCACCTGATTTTCAATCTGGAATCCATGACCATGAAAGGAAATAAATTTTTTAAAAATAGCAAAAATAGTTCTTCTTTAACTTTAAATTTTCTTTAACTTTCTTAAACTTTAACTATTTATTTTAATTAAGTTAATTAATTTACATTAACTAAAAAGTTAATTAATCGGAAATTTACATTAATTACAAAAATTAAACAAGCTAAATTTATTTCCAATTCTTTGAAAGTTCTCAAATATGTTATTGAAGTAAGAAGTTATCATACTTAAAAGAAATTGTGTAATTTGAATATGAATTGGAGGAACGCGGCGTGCAGTCAAAAATGGGTTCCGGCAGTATGAGCGCGTTAAAACTTGTACAAAACGACTCACGCTTATACAGAGTTTCTACGCTTAAATTGCGTTCTTCACTTTCTTCACCTGTTCCGCCACATTGCAAATTGCGAGTCAGTGTCATGATCATTGAAAATCACTTCTTCACTTATTTTGTCGTTGTGTGTGTGTGCGTGCGCGCGCGCGCGCTTTCGACAATTTCTTCGTATGAATCATTTTCTGCAGCCAAAATGTCTTCTCACCGCCGAATTTCGACTTCACAGGGACAAGTAACTAACTGGTTATAAGCCAAGTACTCGAGACTAAATTTGAAAATCACGAAAAAACTTGCTTTGTGTGTGTGGGTTTCTAAACACAAACTCTTTTCCTTAGCCCGGGATTACACTATAAAATTATGATAAATGGTCTTTCAAAAAACTTGAAAAAAAAACAACCCAATAAGCATATTGATTACATTCGCTCGAATGTAACCGATATGTTTATAGGTTGTATTTTTCAAGTTTTATGAAAGAAATTTTCTAAAAACTTTTATAGTGTAATCCCTGCTTTATAAGCAAAAGAATTATGATCAGAATGACACGATTTTCCTATCAGCACTACGTAACAATAATAATTTCTAAAATTAGCTACTGGACGAATGAAGGAGTTAAAGTGCGTGGTTTGAGAAGGCGAGTCTACTTCACATAGAGTAGTTGATGTCTGTTAGATCCATCGTGCATAATACAAGATCAAGATCTCGGGCATACCAAACATTCGAGATTAATTTAAGCCAGCATTTCGAAATCAACAAATTTTGATGAATTTACAGCTGCCAGAAATCGGTTTTCAATTGAAAAACATTGCATTACATTCGCCAAAATCTATTTCTTTGAGAAAGTTCGCGCCAAATATTTTGACCATGTGTAATCCATTAATTTTGGAATGGAAATTCTTCATGTTCCAAAAAAAATAAACTTCACTACATGAATGATGGCAAGTTGAGCAATTTTTTAATTATAAATTGTGCATATTACTGCGGTCGGATATTTTTGCATAATATGGTAAGAATCATGATTACACAAGGAGTCCTGTAAGTCCGAATTCGGCGTTTATCTCATCAACCGTACGTTGTAGAGGAAGGGTTTCAATTTAAACCGTGCTCAAAATGTGTTCCTAAATCACCCTGTACTAATTTTGAAAGCGAAAATAAAATATCACAAAATAAAAAAATCTAAATTTTTACATGACCTACCTCCGCAATCTATTTTTCAGATAGAGAATTGTTTTCCTGTCTTTTCTGAGGCAACAAAAAGAAATTACATTCCTCTAACTGTAATATTTGCTGAAATATTTGAAAATAAAAATCAGAGAAAAGTTTGGAAACAACAGCGTAAATGAAGGAAGAAACGTTGTCCGTTAGTTTATACGCTGCTTTTTCTCTGATTTTTGAATTCCAATATCTCAGCGAATATTGCGCTTGAGAACATGAGATTTCTTTTGCTGGCTCAGACAAAAAAGGACAAAAACTTTCAAATTGGAAGTTACAAGACAGGGGGACCATATAGAATTTCAGGTTCTTTATTTTGTGACACACACTGTATTTCCACAAACAAAACTGGTAAAGGTCGGTTTTTGATAATATTTTAAGCATTTGTTTAAAAATAAGAATCATACCTCTACTGTGAATGGTTAATGAGATAAAGGCCAAAACAGGACTTACAGTACATAATGCATAATATAGACAATCAATTATTGACCACCAGCCAATGCATGTAATAATTACTATTTTGCCAATCATAAAGTATCAAAAAACCACAAATTCCTGTGCATAAGAAATGATAGTTAACCTGTAGAATGAATCCGACATGCAGCGTTACTCCAACATGAAACATTTGGAGCCGAATATGAAATTGCATATATGCGTAGTAATCATTATCTCGGAGATAGAAAAAGCAATGTATTTATCCTCCCCCCCCCCTCGTTCTGTGTACGTATTATTACTTGCTATACGAACATTCTAACTAATGATAACTTTCAGGATTTTGTTAATAACCGGAGTAGGATATCTTCAAATATTCGTTGCGCTGTTCATTACCGCATCCGATCCGATATAATGAGTTCAGGATCATTATATCTATTTTCCGCCATTCTAATATATAAAAGGTAAAATTGCAAAGATGATCAGATTTGAGTCCGACTTGCGTACTAGTAGGCCTATATATATGACCCTCTATTTCTAATTAATTTGCTTATCGGATTACCAATGGGTAATTGCGTCTTTTTCATGCGTGATTTGTTTAGGAAATTTTAGAGACTTTCTGGTAAATTATGTTAAAGAATCGATAGTCAGGGAAACCTATGAACATAAACAACGCTGGAATGTAATTCTGTTTCGTTTACGTATCAAAGTAGTGCGATTTGGAAAATTCTATGGGAAATGCTTTGAGTGGGGGAGAGGGGTTTGCACAATTCTACGCATTCCTCAATTTGTGTGCACACCGCTTAATGCGATCACATTGAAACTGGTGGTTTATGATAAGAATAAACTATTGATAACTATATCCAAAAATCCCGGTTTTAAGAACGATGATCAGGTGTGCCGTTTGACCAAACGGAACATATCGAAGTAAGGCGACTTCGTTTCTCTTGCCAACTATAACAGGTTTCGAAATGCTAAATTGTATTTTTTTTTCCCCATTTGTTCTAAAACAGCATTTTTCCCCGTTCTAACAAGAAAACCGTCCTAAGTTCTCGTCCTCCAAAATTATGAAAAAAAATGTAAGTATAATATTCATCTCACCCAGAAACACGTAAGAAAAAAAAATTAACGGTGGAATGCAATTTATTATTAAAGCCGCAAAAAATTATTGAAAATGGTAACTGTCGGATAGTTATCGCCCTTTCACACTTATCTTTTGGTAATATCTATAAAAAAAAACCGTATTTTCACTTTCTTTTCCATTCTTTCCTCCGGCTTTTCTGTTCTAGGAAACCAGTTAGGGGCCATTCAAGTATTACGTAAGCAGATTTTCAGCCATTTTTGACCCCCCTCCCTTCTCTATGTCAGCAAAAGTCAGCAAAACACTGACCCCCCCCCCCCACTTCCCCACTGTCAGCAAAATTTCGTCAGCAGCTCAGAATATTTCATATCTTCAAAAAGGGGTGGTTGATGACGTAAGCAACCTTCAAACCCACTCCCCCCCCCCTGTCATCAAAAGTCAGCAACTCCAAAAACCCTCCGCCCCCCCCCCCTGATGTTGACGTAATACTTGAATGACCCCTTATTTCTTGTTTTTTCTCTCTCTCTCTCTTTCTTTGTCTGTGTGTGCTGTACTTGATCATTCGTTGTTTGAATGACGTCACTCTAAAAGACTAGGGTTACTGGATGTTTATTGTCATTCTTGGCCTGTATTGGCGTTCAAAATATTGAAACTTTTTTGAGTGACCCATCATAATTCCACTGGATTTTTTTTATACATTTTTGTGCATATTCAAATGATTAGAATCAGTGAATTTTTTTTTAAAGTTTTTGTGAAGACGACAACTTCGGGCCCTTCCTTTCTAAGCTACAAACTTTTCAAATTCAGAAATTGTCGGGAGTTAGAATAGAACTGCATTATGTTTATTACGAATTATGATAGTGTTTACATAGGGTAACAACATACCATAGATCCCTTGAGAAAGTCTTCTGGCCGGGGAACTTTTCTGGGGGGGGGGGGCGAAGAACATGTACTCAAGGTATGCATATATATATATATACATATATACACCAGTTATAGTGTATTTTCAAAAGCGTTGCCCCGACCCCCGAAATGACGAACCTACTTATTTTGTTTACTTACCCATACCTTCACTATAGAAGAGATATTGTAAAGGAAGCGTTGCATGTAAATAGATCATAGCGGCTATTACGGCCCGATTAGGATATTGTGAATTGAGTGTGCGGAGATTTTTGTCAACAAGGGAGCCTTCTGACCTTCTACAAAGTCTTGAAGATTGATGACGATAACTTACAGGGGGAAAATGAGTCTGGTTCACTCTTAGCTTTAAAATATGCAAAAAGAAAGAAGTTTCGGCGTCAAAAAATTAATAACATAAGCCAGTCTTGAAAAATCGATAAAATATTTTTCCCATGTTATGATATTGCTCCGTTCCGTATTCAGCGAAAGTCATAATAGTGCCTTAATCAGGAATGCATTTTCAGTCAGCGGACCTGAAACTGGTATATACAGGATGACCATATGACCCGTATTTTATGGGACATTTCCCCCCCCCCCCCTCCTAATTTTTGCCGTCTCGATTTTTTTTCATGAAATGTCTCGTTTTTCATCGTATTTTCAATATTTCAAGATTTGCTTGAATTTTTAGTCTTCACTGAAATCAAGAGTTGAGATTAGTTTCAAGACTTAAATCATATCATGATAATTTTGACTCTAATTATTATATAAATATATCCATGCCACATAATTGTCATATACTTTTTTTTTTGTGGGGGAGGGGAGGTTATATTTTTATCCATTCCAAATTTCAGTAGTAACTATTTTTCCGTCATTGGTGAATTTGCAGAAATTTCTAGGGTATAATTGGCAACTTTATTACTGACCTTTGAAGAAACTTTTGACTATGATTGGCAACTTCACTTGCGTCTTACAATTTTTCTGCTGTAATTGTACAATTTTACTTGCCTTTGACAATTTTTTTTTTAAATAGGAACTTGTTATCTTTGAAAAAAATTTTTGTCCGTAACATTATTCGTGATTCTAATAGGCGGCCTCTACCGTACATCATTGAATATGGCAGAAGTTAATTACAGTCCATTCGCGATAAGTCAAACTCCGATAACTCGAATGTCTGTTTAAGTCGAAGTTTTCACTCAGCCGCAGAAATTTTACCTTGCCCTTAGTGTTAAAATTTTTCCTTAACCCGAAGTTTCCGTCCTTTAAGCCAAAGTTATCTGGGATGAGAGAAATTTAAAAGATAGCATTTAGCAATACAATTTTTTTTTACCATTTAGCTATAAAACTTAGCATTTAGCAATATAATTTAGTATTTATCAATATAATTTAGTATTTATCAATATAATTTAGTATTTATCAATATAATTTAGTATTTATCAATATAATTTAGTATTTATCAATATAATTTAGTATTTATCAATATAATTTAGTATTTATCAATATAATTTAGTATTTATCAATATAATTTAGCTTTAACAAAAGAACTTGGCATTTAACAAAAGAACTTGGCATTTAACAAAATAACTTGGCATTGAACAAAAGAACTTGGCATTTAACAAAATAACTTGGCATTGAACAAAAGAACTTGGCATTTAGCAATAGAACTAAGTCGAACTGACGATAACTCGAAATTTTTTGCCGGCCGCTGCACATTCGACTTATCGGAATTTGACTGTTCTAAATTAATAATATTATGTACTAAATTTACAATATACATTGTATACTAAATGTTCATTTGGTCTTTCCATATTTTCATTTAATTTTTCCCCCAAATAATGTAACTCCTTGCACGTTATGCATATATCACGGTAAATGTGATAAATCCGGTTATTATGTATAATCACCAGGCATTTTGATAAGTTTTATAAATTTCCTTAAATTTATCACTTTTAAAAGCGAACACCCAAGCGTCGTTGGTAAACTTAATGCGTACTAAAAATTACCTCATTTACTGGTGATTATGCATAACACCCAAACGTCGTACCGTTGGTAAACATAAATAGTACTATACGATATACTACATACATGATAATTCATACATATATTGTGCTGTTATATCGAAATACGATCGTAAAATGTGTTATCATGATATCGGGGTCCAACTATAATCATCGCACATACTACACTCATTTTGATTTTTTTTTTATATTTATCAAATTCACCAATTACAATAGGGCATTGTGCATAATCACAGTTAAAGGCGATAAATTTCAAGTCATTATCAAATTTACCGGTTTGGGTATTATGCATAATCTCCGATACCTTTTTTTAGTATTTATCAAATTTATCAAGACGATTGGCAAGTATGCATAATAACCAGGTATCATGTATAACAACCAATTTATCCTATTTACCGTAGCACATATGTAAAATGTGGCTTATACGTGAAGCTCAAAACTGAAATGAAATTATGTTTATCACGGAATTTAGGAAATTCTTCCCCAAGAAACAAAAAACAAACACAGTTTTTACGTTCAGATATTGAAACATCATGGTCTCGTGTCAACCCAATGACACTACAGCACGCAAACAACAAATTCTCTGACTTCCAACCAAATGACAGTCTTACAGACGGCTCTTGTGTTCCCTATTCTTAAGGCATAGCGTGAACGTGCTAATGCATTATCGCAGTATGTGCTAAAACAAGGATACCAAGGAACACCTTAAACAATAAGAGAATTGTAGAAATTTAGATTGGAATTATTCTAGATATTTATTGCAACCCCCTGCCAGATTTTTAGGCACCTTAAAGTACAGTCCTATAGGAATATATATATATACAGTATATATATTCAATATTTAGCACAACGCTTGATCGAGGCCATGGTACAGATTTACCATGAGATAGCATGCCATTAACACTATTGAATACTATAATCACCTTTAAACGTCAGATACCTTCGAACACCTTAAATACTTTGGAACACCTGGAAACACCATGGACACTTTTGAAAATTTTCGAACACCATGGACACTTGAAAATTTTCGAACACCATGAACACTTTTGAACACCTTCAAACATCATGGGCACTTTAGAACGCTTTCAAACATCTTAAACACTTTCAAATGTTATATTCCAACATCATAAACATCTTAGTAAACCATAAATATATTGAACGACTCTTCAAATGTTGTCTACAAACATCTTGAAAAACTTCAAACACCTTTAAAAACCATTAGCACCTTTAAAAACCATCAACACCTTTAAAAACCGTCAACACCTTTAAACACTATGAACACCATAAGAACACATTTCGAAATCACTGGGGGATTGCTATTGATATTAGAAACCAAACCTCATTTAAACCGTTCTCTATCTCTATATTTCAGCGAGACATTACTGAATTTTCTAAGTAGGAAGGTGGGCGGGGGGGAGTCTTGGGCCGTGCGACCCGTGAGAACACACGGAGTACCACTCTGGAAGGGACGCCAAAACGGAAGTAATTAGACAAAAAGAACTTGCATCGGCGAAAGGCAGATAAGGAAAATAATTTCCTCTACTCTCTGGGAAGAGGTGCCAAATCCAAGGTGAAAAAGCGAAAAAAAATTGAAGAACTAATTAAATTAAAATTAAAAATATTTAAAAATAAAACGATTTTTTGTTAATATTCTTCAGGGGAATATACACTGAACAGCCAAAAAAAACTCGTACACCTGCCTAATATCGTGTAGGGCACCCGCGAGCCCGCAGAAGTGCCACAACACGACGTGCCATGGACTCGACTAATATCTGAAGTAGTGCTGGAGGTAATTGACACCATGAATCCTGCAGGGCTAACAATAAATCCGTAGGAGTAAGAGGGGTTGGAGATCTCTTCTGAACAGCACGTTGTAAGGCATCCCAGATATGTTCAATAATGTTCATGTCTGGGGATTTAGGTGGCCAGCGGAAGTGTCTAAAGTCAGAAGAGTGTTCCTGGAGCCACTTTGTAGCAATTCTGGACGTGTGGGGTGTCGCATTGTCCTGCTGAAATTGTCCAAGTCCGTCGGAATGCGGGATCCAGGTCCATTCATGTCCGCACAATGGACATGAATGGGTGCGGCTGATCAGACAGGATGCTTACGTACCTGTCACCTGTCAGAGTCGTATCTAGGCATATCAGGGGTCCCATATCACGCCAACTGCACACGCCCCATACCATCACAGAGCCTCCACCAGCTTGAGCAGTCCCCTGTTGACATGTAGGGTCCATGGATTCATGAGGTTGTCTCCATACCCGTTCAGCTCGAAGCAATTGGAACCGAGACTCGTCAGACCAGGCAACGTTTTTCCAGTCCTCAACAGTCCAATGTCGGTGTTGTCGGGGCCAGGCGAGGCGTAAAGCTTTGTGTCATTCAGTCATCAAGGGTACACGAGTCGAAAGCCCATATCGATGATGTTTCGTTGAATGGTTCGCACGCTGACACTTGCCCAGCATTGAAATCTGCAGCAATTTACGGAAGGGTTGCACGTCTGTCACGTTTAATGATTCTCGTCAGTCGTCTTTGGTCCCGTTCTTGCATGATCTTTTTCCGGACGCAGCGATGTCGTAGATTTAATTTTTTACCGGATTCCCGATATTCACGGTACACTCGTGAAATGGTCGTACGTGAAAATCCAAATTTCATCGCTACCTCGGAGATGCTATGTCCCATCTCTAGTGCGCCGACTATAACACCACATTCAAACTCACTTAAATCTCGAAAACCTGCCATTGTAGCAGCAGTAACCGATCTAACAATTATGCCAGACACTTGTTGTGTTATATAGACATTGCCGACCGCAGCGCCGTACTCTGATTGGTTCCATATCTCTTTATTTGCATACGCATGCCTAACCAGTTTTTTTGGCTCTTCAGTTTATTATGAGGTGTGGGCAATGGATACCGAAAATAAGTCATAGAGATTTTTGTCTCGAACCCCCCTGTTTCTGAGATTATTCCATAGCTATTATCAAACACACACACACACACACTGCATTTCTCCGTCAGACTGGTATTACACTATAAAAGTTTGATAAAAGTCATTTTATAAAACTTGAAAAGTGTAACCAATAAGCACATCTGTTACATTCAAGCGAACTTAACTGGTTCTCCTATTGGTTGCATTTTTCAAGTTTTATAAACGAACTTTTATCGAACTTTTATAGTGTAATGCCGGCCTAAAACTATTTTTCTCTCTAACGTAAAGGCCACTTTTGTAAATTAGTGTATTTTGGACCAAAGGTCCAGCTAATCTCATCGATCGCAGAAGAGCATACAGGTAACTTATTCATTCTTAATTATCCTCAAACTCTTACACACTATAGTTAAACTTTTAACTATCGGAAATTCGAATGGTTTAATGGATATTTGATTATCTCTAGACAATGCTATGGATGTCACAAACTTACAGAGAATTTACATTTATTACAGATTTGTTATTCTGACTGTTTTCAATTACCAAAGTCATCATGATGAGATCAGAGTTTTAAACTTCTTCGAATGAGAATACACAATATTTATCCTTGCATTGTTGCACAACAGCCACAAACGCGATGCAGATTATTGTTGGGATTCCACCTATAAACTTGCAGGTATAATGCGAGTCCAAATTGGCTCTGAGGCCAATTTGGACTCATACATTTTCTCCTCAAATTGGCCTTACTAGACTAATTTACCGCACACTCACTCCGGTCACATTTCCATACGGAAATTTCCAACCAGTGGAGTTGGGTGGGAAATGAAGGGGCTATCTATCGTTGGTCACCCCAAGCTCAGTATGGGAAGAATTTGTTTTCGATGTACTTCCCCGGATTCAAACCCGTGGACTCGACCCTTACGGTAGCCTTCATGGTGGAAGACGAGCATCTTACTACTGCTCTACTCGGGCGCTCCATTTACTAAACTGGACATGAAACAAATGTAATTGTTGATAATGAAGCGATCTCCGCTAAAAAGTTTAGTGGAAACTTTTTAGTGGAAGAAACTACACGCTTGGTTAACATATTCTGTATACGGTCTTCAATAGAAACGAGTGAATATTACTTGCGACACCAAAACAAAGTCGAATAAAGGGTGATTCTAAATTCATGGGACCCAATTTAAAAGGTGATATAAGACTCCTAAACAAACATTTTTGATTATACATAGAATGTACTGTCGAATCGCAATAGCAAAGTCAGTACAGGGTGTGTTTAGAGAGTGCTAAAAAAAACCGCCACCAAAAACTATATATCGTATTTTTCCGACGGATTTGTTGCGATATTTGTTATCAACCATTCGAATTGGATTTTGGTGCAAAGACTATCAAGATTATGCAGCGCCAAACAATGATCAAGCGATGTAAAGATTTGTGTCAGAATTTGCGTTACCAGGTTGCACCATGGGAAGTCCTACCATATTGCAATACCCTGCACCCTCTAATGGTTTATTATGCCTATTCCAGCAAATCCGTAAGAGAAATATGATATTTGCTGGTGAAGTGCTTTTGTGCACTCTATAAAACCCCCTCTTCCGCCTTTGCTATTGGGATTCGACCGCACATTCTATGACCAAAATGCTTGTTGGTCTTACATTACCTCTTAAAGTTTGTCCTATGAATTTAGAAATCACCCCGTGCAACGATTTTCACGAATACAGTGGTCCGGGACCAGCATATGCAATATACATTGCGGAACGTGAGATGACTTCATGGTCTACAAAGCTGCAAACTGAAAATTCTATTTTCCAAGATGAATTTCCATTTGCCCTTTTTGGAGCTATCAAAGCAGCAAAACAACTATGATGAATAAACAAAGATTTACACAGTTACACTGGCAGTCAATCAATTCTGCTTGCCTTACAAGATCCTACTAAACAGCATGGACTGATAAGATCATTTAGATAAAAGATGCTTGAGGAACCTAATATCATGTTAATATGGACTGAAAGACATGCAAGAACCAAAGGAAACAAAAGGGGTGAATTTTTGGGAAAATAGGCAATTTCCAGTGACATAAAAATAACCGAATTAACATTTTTTTCCCTACAAGAAAAAAACTTATCTGGAAGAACAGGAAAAAACTTATCTAGAAACTAAGTGCTAAGAAGACTGGAATGAAATGGGGAAAAACAAAGTAGAAAATATACCAAATTCTTCCGAAAGAGAACATAAGTAAAATGTCGGGACATGTCCTACTCCTAACAGAACACTGGCCGAGAGAAATAGATGGCTTCTTTCTCGGCTAATAATATCAAGAAAATATCTGTTTCCTTGAGAACACGGGCCGTTCCCAACAAACTTGCGCATAGATTTAAGATCTCAGATAATCAACTATGCAAATACGGAATGATAGGAGATCCCTATCATTACGCAACATCGTGCAAGTACATCAAAAAGCTCCATTTCTGTAATGAAAGTGCAAATAATTTACAGCTTTGGAGGAGAAACTTGGTCTCAGAAAAGAATGCAGCAAAAAGTTCGGTGATCCTTGTTGAATTCTTAGGAAAAATTTTAGATAAGCAACACTCGGGGGGAACTAACAACTTCATTTGCGTTGACAAATTCCTCAGACTGAGAATCAGAATACCAGTGTAGAGACACGGATATAATTAGAGATTTTGAGCAATGGTGTTATGTAACGAAATGTGTCGTGATATAAAAACCTTTTTCATATGTATGTGTATGTTTTTGGTTATGTATATTTGTGTTTTATATATGTTATTATTTTGATTTAATAAATCCCCATCCCAACCAGTACGGCAGAGATGGCTATTTAGAATTATGTCGCAATTGGGTTCAGTTTTCGGAGTCGAAGTCATTAAAAAAGTCTTAAAGTGTAGATCAGTATTTCATATCAGTTGGATAAACTAAAAAATATGATAGAATTACTTGAACATCCTAAAAATGTCGATAAACATTTTTGTATATAAACATTATTTGAAGAAATTTTCGCCAACGTCTTAGAGTCATGAACACAGAGGAATTTATCGCAGTATATCCACGTAATTCCCTTCAAAGCCATTGAAAATGACATTTTGATTCCCCTGACATCGTTCTAATGATATTGTGAAAATTTTGAATTTCGTTTTTGGAGTGAAAATGTCCAGTGACGTGATGAGTTGATACCAATCAGGTTGTTTTCGTTATATGGGATCACCATACAAATTAACGAGAAAAAACGATGTGCATACAAACCCTCATGTCGCGCGTTAAGACTTTCTAAATAACCATTGACTGCGGTTGAGGAAAATCAATTCTCCAGAAGCTACAAACGAGGAAGATCTTGAGACTTTTCAATGAGTTGTTTTTTTTTGCCATTTCTTAAGCAATATTATGACGTATTAGTCAAAAATTAAGCAGAAGTTTAGTTTGAAGTAATGATTTCTTTAAATTTCTTTTACGTGCAGAAGAAGAAGAGCGAACATGACTGCTTCTTTAATTACCGTCGCCTTTAAAGTGATGCATTTTCTTTTGATGCCCGTGCAAAGTACTTCACCCCCTCTCCTTCTGTAACACATAGACTTAACTAATTAGGTGTCACGTGGAAACTGATGTGCATGTACGTGTGTGTGAGCGTATATAAAGAAATACAGAAAGAAGAATTCCAATTAGCGCAGGTGTCAACGCGAAAATGCAGTAATGAGTTTTTCATTAGAATTCCTAAAGCCAATCTTCTTAACAACTTAATGCTGAAAGCAGGTGCGTAAATTTCTCGTGGTGCAAATATCTTTTTCGCCCAAAATCAACTGCCATAAACGTTATTTGTTTAACTAATGGATGGTATCGCAACTCCACACACTAATTTCCTTGCTCTTTCTTGTAATTTTTATCAAACATCACGTTACCATAATGCCAGCATAAGACCATTCATCACATAATCTTCTAGTTATTTGTCTCAGTTAACGCGAGAACATAATTGCTCGTTTTAAGGTTTGAGAACTAATAACGCTCGTTATATTCCGTCATGTTTATATTCACAGAATTTTTTTTCAGAGAATTCTGTTTCCCACACATAACCTTAATTTTTCTTCTTTGAACGCTTAATATAATCTGAGTGTCATCATATCCTGTTTGTCGCATCACGACTGTTTTCTGCACACGAGGGTTAATTTTACCAAGAACTACAATTCATCGCCTATTCCGAACAGTAGGGTTTTTCTTTTCTCGCCGAGAGGTCGGTGCTATAACCATTCGGTTTGGAGACTCCCTGTTGTAGCAGTTTGTTAAAAGTACTTGAACTTTGAGGATTTTAATTCTCACAGAAAAGTTTAACCCTTAGATCTAACGTCAAAGGTGAGTTGGAAAACTGGCATCAACCTCTAACATAATTGACAAGTATCACAGCAGGAAATCACCTTCGGTTCAGATTCTAGCCAGCAATCAATCGGTAGCGCACCATTCGAGGGCTGACTGGATGGCCTAACCGATTTTAACCCCTTTGCGCCCGAAACTTTTTTTCAGTGATGTAGAAAAATTTCATATATGTATTTGCTGTATTTATGTCAAGCGTATTATAAATTTGTATTTTGTTTTCCAGAAAAATCCGATACATTTTACATAGAAATCTGGCAGGGGGCGTTGGGCACGAGCTCGTCTTAAAGCGAGTATTTATTCATAGGCCAGAGGGGGGGGGGGCATCTCTGGGGCCAGAGTCTGTAGCATATAAAACACATTGAAAGCTTGCCACTTCCAAAAGTACTCTCGGGGTCATTCAGTCATCTTATACAATGAGTGTTCTTACTTCGCCAAGTGACGAGATAAGTGTATGCTTTCTGAGGAATGCAGACAGACAGACTTGACCGCCCAGAAACACCATCTTGGGATGGTTTGCGTTCAAGCCAACAAATTGCAGCTAAAGATCGTCATCGTCGAATCTCCGTATCACTATCGTGGCAACCGTGAAACCAACTTTATTGACCGACCATTAAATCAGTAATTCCCAAATTGAGCGATACCAACCGTGTAGGAGATTCTGAAATTTACCAGGAGTGGTGGTAGAAATTACAGATACACTCACTATAACTTACACAAATAATTTTATCGATTGGTTTAGGATTGTTAGGAAGGGGTTTCCTCCCTGAAAAAGGATGGTCGGAAAAATTAGTTTCGAGGACTCGGAATTAAACCACAAACATTTCTACAATCCTACCGGAAAAGATATGAATTTCAATAAACTTTTTCACATTCAACAAACACGCAAAATACAAACTTCGTGATAGAATGCTATATACTATAGTCGTACCTTACTTTCTGCCCACGACATTTTTTCCCCCTTGGTATATAAATACTATTAATCCCTTCACGTACAGGCTTTTGGCAACAACTTTGGATGATCTGCATTTGAGATACCGGCGATAAAACTAAAAAAGCTGGTTTCCTAGTTCACATGTTAAAAATAAAGGAGCAAAATATTGTTGCAGTTGATTTCATTTTCGCCTTCAACTTCTTTTTCTCACTCTGCCCTATTTGTTCTATTTTTCTCTCTCTCTGTCATAAATATGTTGTAGAAAGATACATTATATACGGGGGAAAATCACTAAACAGGGACATGGAAAGAACAAAAAGGAAAAAAAACTGCTTCCGTTGATAGGGTTACAATGAAGTTCTGCGGTGATCAGAAAAGAGGTAAAAAACAGGGAGAACTGTCCCCAATTGGCTATTTCGGATAGCAAATTTGAATATCTGAACTCTAATCTCGAAAACAGTTAAGCCACCTACCGATCAGCTCAATCACTACTGTAACTAATCTAGAAAACCAAATCAAAATAGTCACTAAGAAACTCGTAAGACCGCTTTATCAACTTTCGGCGACCCATAGTTTCACCAAAGTGTCGTAAATTCACCAAAAAGATTCCAAGCTCACCACATCTATATATTTTTTCATATACTCTTAACTATATCCATATTTCATGAATTCTATACCTTCGGTGTTAAAAAATCATTTTTACAAGGAATTCCTTCATGGGATATCTCAAAAGACAAAAAAGCTATTTATTTCCTCTTCTCTTCATAATTTCAATTCCTATTTCTTGAAAACAGAGAAAGAAAAATTGAAAGCAGATTTTTATGATTTGAAAACTGCAATCGTGGTTTATTCATCTGTGAATAAATGTAGGGGAAAAAAAAGGGATTTATATATATTTTTTTTCTAGTAAGAAAATATATTGTCTTGGTTATTCTTTCGTTTGAACAACGCTATTATTCGGCGATGCGTGCGATGTTTCGAATTTATTTCAAAATATGCGTTTTATTCTTCCCATGAGAGAAAAAGTTCTATTCCCCCCCCCCCCACATATATTATTCTTTTTTTTATTTCTCTGAAAGCGTCCATATAACGTGGTAAATCTGGGTGTGGTTCAACGAACACGATGTAATTCAATATGCCATCGCATTTTTCTCTCCCATTCCGTAAAAATAAAGTAATAATAACTTGCGCAATCTTTGGGAAAATGTGTTAAGTTTTCTCTTCCCCGATCCTGTTTTATATCATCGATTTTTTTTCCCCCCTTTGGGATTTTTCTTTTCATGTGAAGAAAGGTTGTTTCATTTATTTCTTATATTTTTTACATTTTGTAGCATTTTTACTCACGCGATTATAAGTTCGCAGATAACTGCAAAAAAAGTATTCGCCTGAATAGAATTTAACAGTGCGTAATATGGATATGGATTTCAATAGTTCAATGTGTTTGAAAGAGTTATATTTCGAACAAAATCGATTTGAAAGGTGTGGAAATATTTGAGGAATCATGAAGATATTCCGATAGTATGAAAGGCATCGAGCTGTCTATTATTCTAAAGACATTTTTTTTTAATTTCGGCACAACAGTGCGATAGAGTGGTATATTCCCTTTAATCGTTGTAGTGAATGTAACAATTCTTGTGAAAATATTTTCTTTCATAATTGAAAAAACAAAAATTATGACAAAACGAAAATCACGGTAATCGCATTTTGTAGATTAAAATTATCGAGCTCAAAAGACAGTATTTAAAAACGTTTTGCATAATGTAAACATCATCATGTAATAATTATTTTTAGGTAACTTTTACAGAAAAATTATAAAGTTATTTTTATTTTGATTACAAACCAATGTATTATATAGCGCAATGCGAATCTCTTCTCTCGTGAGGTTCCTTTACAAAAATATGCTATACTCTCTCAATATAATCACTGTCGAAATGCTGTTCAGACCTCACAGGCTGAGATAGGTGTTGTGTAATATGTGCATCTTAAAATTCTGGAAGGCAGATGGCAGCACCAGCGAAACAAGCACAACTCTGGCAACATTAAAACGTTAGGGGTCCATGCATGCACTCAAAAAATACATTCCAGCATTTACCGCTTCGTTAGAAATTACGTGGAATAAGTATCTGCAATCAATGTGTTTCTCGTAAAATATTTTGGAGTACTTTGACCTGCTATTGACGAGGAAGGCCCCAAGAATATTTCAGACACTTCCATCTGCAGCAGTTTCTTTGTAACCGATAGACAGGATATTATTGACGTTTCTAATATTTATGGAAATCAGTTGACGGTAGGGTGTAGTTGTAGACCTGGGCTCTTTTTGTGGATTCTATGTGGTTTGTTTTTATTATTTCCAACGACATTTTATTCTACATAAGCTGAAGCACTGTTGAAGGCATAATTTCATTCTGTGTGATTCACACTTCCATCATCAATATTGTTGGTTGCGTCTCAAATCCTATGCCTCGGGTAGTTCTCATTCTCCTCTTTACCACTGCTTCTGGGTTTTTCTCACACAATATCGGCAACTTCTGAAAAATTCCCTTTTTCGCGAATCTGTGTCTTCTTGCTTGCAAATTACAGCAATCATAAGTACTTAGATATATCTACTTTGCAACAAACAATTTAACGGAAAAAATTACAAAAGTACTTGGCAACAAAAGCTGAGACTCCTGCTGCCCGACATCCACAGATAAGAATGAATGTAAAAAAAGTCTCAGAATGGGGGATTACATCGTATTAGATGAACGAACACAGACTAAATAGGAAGAATTTTGAATTAAAACAAAAACCAATTGCGACAATACTGAGAAATTGAATTTTCTGGATGTTAATGCCGAGACTGATATTTAGAAAGAAAAGTGATTTGTCTCCTCCGGGAATCGCACCCGGATCCCTTTTCATATCGGGCAAGTGCGCTAACCAATACACCAGAGACACACTTTTCCTTATAACACGCATTAGTAGCATGAAGCGCTGAGTGGAAGTAGCCTCCCTTAACTGCCGCTGTAGTGGTCGAGTGGTCATAATGACGGACTCGAGGATCCGGGTTCGAACCCCACCGTCGCCATAGTGGTGGTCGGCTGAAGTTGGTTTCCGGTGGTTCCCAACTTCGAGGAGCAAATGCGAGCCGATCTCCCCATTAAAAAGTCTCGCCACACACAGCAACAGGCCTACAACGATTAATTATTCAATCATTACACTTCACTCATAGTTAGAAAAACTGGTGGCAGATGGCAGCACTACACATAACAAGCATTATACAGAAACAAACTTCACGTCAGGTTTCACTACACGTACATTCCCGCATGTACCAATTCGTTAGAAATTCCGCATAGGAATATGGACGAGGTTCATGTGTGGTTTAGTAGTAGTAGTAGTAGTAGTAGCCTCCGTTAATTACAGCAATAAGGGAGGCTGTTATGACTCCACTCAGCGCTTCACGCTACTGATGCGTGTTATAAGGAAGTGAAAAGTGTGTCTTTGGTGTATTGGTTAGCGCACTTACCCGGTATGCAAGGGGACCCGGGTTTGATTCCCGGAGGAGGCAAATCACTTTTCTTTCCAAATATCAGTTTCGGCATAACATCCAGAAAATTCATTTTCTCAGTATATTTCAAGCCGAAAAAATGACATCTCTTCAATTGTGACAATATTAGTAGCATTTTAAGGTGAATGTGTTTCTAAAATACATGGGAGGGTTAGTGTGAAACCCTTCCCTTCCCCCCCCCCCCCGTTCCGTCTTTCCAGGTATATTGGTTCATATCTCCGTTGTTAAGAAAGGAAATTTAAAAAGCTCTGTGATTTACAACAATCGGTTCATTAGTACTTGAAATATTGGAGCAGAAAGAGCGCACAGGCTCACACAGGACCACCGTCCGTCCGTCTTTCTAGTGTTAGAGCTTTTTGATGAGGCCAAGGAGTTGTCAAAGATTTTTAATTTCATTGTCGTTGTATTGAGCATGTGTTCGTTTCGTCTGTGTAGGAGACTATTATTATGACTTAAGGAGCCGGTCGTGTAGTACTGGTAGAACAACCTCAGTGGTGTCAATGATGTTCCTGGCCTCATTTGGTAATACGAGCTGTCGACGTCCTCCTTCCCTGGAATGCGTCTTCGGTGGAGAGGTTCCATCTCCAGCCATCATTATATACAATCAAATGATGTGACTATCCTTTAAAGAGTATTTTCACATAATTTTAAGACATAAATATATGAATATTTAAAATAGGGGAGATAAATATTTGTCTCCAAAACAAAAATTATCCATGCATATATTATCTCATAATGATCCGTTGCTTAGCAGAAAATTACTGCTCTGCCATTCAAAAAGTTGAGTGCAGAAAGCCATGATGAATCAGATAGATTGATGAAAACTGTAAGTCATGCTTCCTTGCTCCAATTATCTTGTACACATGACAACTTAATTGCAAAGACATTCATATAAGTCGGATATACAGTGGTTCCGCAAATCCACACATAAAAATAATTGTCTCGACGACGTTTGGCAACATCCCAACGGGGAGGGGGGGGGGGGCTCATAATTTGAGATACACTGAATTAAGTTTGGGTATTTCTTAACCCCGACAGCGTATCTTCAAAATGTTTCAATTATGTTTAAAAACGACGCATTTCGCATTGATTGCGATTTGAATAATTCGGTAAAATCATCGATGCAGTAAAATTGATTTTTCCGACAATTTGTCATTTTGGTTATTAGATGTAACTCAAACCAAATGTTATAATTGGTATCGAACAACATGGTGTTTGCTTAATTCACGTATCATGCAGTGGTTATAGATGGATCTGAAGTGAGCATTGTTTCAATTTATGGCAAAGCCCCGATTCCTTCCGGCAAAGAAACGACTGAAACAATTGGTTTTGGCGTCTAAATCGATTTCAGTTTTGGAAGAGAACATACAGAGTCGTACTACGCACTACGGGCACAAACTTTCAGAGTCTGCCTTAATCTACGAAATGGGAACCAACGCCGCCGCCGCCGTCGCCATCCACAAAACTCACAGCTGTATTCTTCTAAATAATGGATGTGATAGTTCTATTTCGTTTAATGGATTTATTCCTATCTTCTTTAATTTCCGCTCCGCACGCACATCCATGTACCTTAGTGATGAAGTAAAACGTGTGATGGCAGGTGATGAGAGCGAATTCCTTTCCGGGAAATAAAACAGAATTGATAAATAAATAACTAAAGGAACACCAGATAATTTTAATTAATGTAGACCCTCTAAAGAATCGTGGCAACATACTTTTTTTTCTGTGGGGCACATTGCACAATATCGCACAATTTAAACGACTAAAATTCTTATTTGATGTTTGCGTGGTAAAAAAGCTAGATATGAGTAATTCCAAAAAATATATATAAACTTTTAATATGGCACGTGCCAAACTTGAATTTCATCTTCACGGTTGTTGGCATATTCGTGAGTAGCCAGAACGTGGAAGTTATATCATAGACCAGTGTTTCCCAAAGTGGGCAGTATCGCCCTGGTGGGCGATAGAAAGGTCCAAGGGGGTGATAGAAGCAGCGGATATAACATAGGATCCTATGGGTTTGCTTGAGTTGGGGGGCGATGAGAGAAAAATTTCTCTGAAGAAAGGAGCGATGGAACAAAATGTTTGGGAAACTATGTCATAGACCATATTTTCAAAACAGTTTTTGTCCCATCTCCCCCTTCTTCAGACATTTTTTCTCCCATCGTCCCCCAACGCAATCTAACCCATAGGATCCTATGTTATACTTGTAGCTTCTACCACCCCGTGGAAGTTTAAAAAGTTAACGCCCACGTTGGGAATCACTGTCATAGACTATGATTAACTGAATGGAAGCTTTCTTATTTCTTTATCATGTAAAATTGCTGCCAGTTGGTTCCAATCTGGGAACAAGTTCTATGGAATCTTTCATAATCTATTCATACAGATTTTCTTATGTTTTAGGGTTTCTTTTCCCCGATGTCTTCAATCTATTTCTCGAGACCGTCACAGTGCTTACATTAAAACCTTCTACAGTAGTCGACGCTTGAGTACGACCTGTTTACTCATTAACCACTTTACAATCAAGGACGTGATATTGCGTCCAAACGCCAGTGGAGCGAATTCAAACACGTTCTATTTGTTTTCTTTCCTCTCACCTCATCATCACATAGCTGTTTGTTGTAACCCTAATTTTTTTCCTCTCCGTTTTTTCTATATCTTGATAGTAACTTTTTCCCCACGTATGATGTATCTTTCTACTATATACATATAAGAGTGAAAGAGAACAGGTAGGGTGAAAGTGGAAATCTATTTTGTAACCTACTCCCTATCTAGTCTTATCTATTATGCTGTTTTGTTCTTGTATTTGTTTTTTATCTTTCTTTTCTCTTCTATTTTTTTTTCCTTTTTCTGACGTGGGGTTTAGTTAGGACATGCTCACCATATTTATCACTGATTCGTCAGATAGAGCTCATCCGACATTTTATTATCATTTTATTATCATCCGGAAATTTATTAATTTATGTAAAAATAACAAACAGCGATATACGAAGTTGGTTTTCTGTGTTTTTCCCACAGAAAACCAACTTTGGCCGACCACCATTATGCCGTCAGTTGATTCGAACCTGATTTCTCGACGATGCTCAAACGACCGTATAGCGGTGCTCTGTGCACCACTTGAACACAACACTGTGCGTGGTTTTAAAAATATCACCATATATTTCTTGCGTTTGAAGAATTATTTCCATTTCTGAAGCACCTTCTGCGCCAAGGTATGCGTCCATGCATTATCAATTTTTGCTCAATCTCTCCTACTCAGCTGACGCATGTTTCTGGCTGATCATATTCTCCGCTGTTGCTACAAGTAATAAAACTTACATTGCTGCCACCTCTTGGTCACAATATTTTAGTTCTTGTCAGCTTTGTATATATATATATATATATATATATATATATATATATATATATATATATATATATATACATATCATTTCTACATCCTATACAAATATCAGATACCTATACAATTTTCTTCTTCCTGTCAGGAAGAATTCAGGCCCATGCCAATCCCTTCGATTGATTCCGCTTTGAATTGGTCTCATTGTATCTGAAACAAAAACTTTTCAATATCGTCGTTAGGAACCGTTCGATCGATAACCATTGAATACCAATGAGTACTTTGTCAAATAAATGCATTTTTTTTTCGGATTAATCTTAGCCTCGATTCCCTTTTCTTCTAAATAAAGAGCAATTCGACTCTGCTGAAATGCTATTCACATCGGTTGAAACATTGCGGACATTTATCCGATTATATCAGTAGTCTCTGTTGAAACATAAAGCAGTGCATATCTCGTAGGATTATCGTTATCAGGTCGGTGAATCGAAGAGATAAAACTATCACCATACATTCAATTCTTCCAAGTTTCGTTTCAAAATACTTCATATAAATTTCAATATCAATAGAAACTACTCTATTTCATATACACATAATGCAATTACGAATTTAATATTTTTAAGGAGCTTATTTTCAAAAGGAAACATTTCCACTGTTACTAAATTTACAGTAAGAGTAAAAAACGTTTTTTCTCGGGAATGGGGCTGTTTTACAAAAGCGTAAAATACGGGAATAAGTTAATATATGAGAGTGTTATAAAAATATTTAAAATATTATGTTTCTTGATCACTCTTCAAGGTCTACAATTAAAGTTTGGAAATGTTCCGTTTTTGAAAGAAAATTAGTGGAAATCCTTGCTACCTTTTGATCAAAATTGGTGGAAACGCCTAACCTTTTTATCTCTTGCTCTTGACACAAGATGGAGATGATGTCAACTTTCGCTTTTCTTTTCTTGTGTATTTTTACTAGTATTATGTTTCTCCCGGGAGAAAATTAGTGTATGTTGATAACACTGAATGTGGGAGTTTGTCTCGTAATTCCCCCTGCATATGCAAAATGCATAATTCACCTTTCATTAGAATTAAATGTTGAGTTTGAAAACAGCGTGTGTTTGAATTCATGGTAGTGACTAATTGCAGCTGCTGAAATGTGAAAAATTTAAAATTTATACACCGCCTGTTGATTCCAGAAGATTTCACCTAGCCGGGGTAGGTATCATTACAATTCTCTCGTCAGTAACATAAGAAACGCGATTATGGTACGGTATAACCTTCCATAATGCGCACCATCCCCCCCCCCCTCCACTAACGGACATTTCTTTTGAATTACGTCGACAGGACTCAATGCATTTTACTTTTTTTTTCAAACCGCGCACAAGTCAGGTATATCGCCATGGGCAATTTACTACCTAGTGAGCTGTGCCGGAAGTGTAAGTGTGTGTACCCAACAGTCTGATTGCGTATCTTGTGTAGTGCATGATTTTTCAGTGCTGCCATTTATATTTCAGAAGTGAAGTGTAATGTCTGAATACTTGTACTGTTTGTAGGAATGTTGCTCTCTGTGGGGAGACTTTCTGAAGGGGAGATCAACTCGCATTTGCGGCTCGAAGTTAGGAACCACAGAAAACCAACTTCAGCCGACCACCTCTGTGGCGACGGTGGGGTTTGAACCAATGTATTTTACTATCCATTAACGGACACGCCGCGTCAGCGGAAAAAATTTTCGATCGCATGTATGACCGTTATCGAGAGGTTCTACTTTAAAATATATCTTTGAAAGCACTAATGGAAAATGCGTCGTTTTGAAAAAAATCCTTTAACGAAAATAGAAAAGCTCCATTGTTATGTTCACTTTTGAATGAAAAGAACCGAACGTAAGTGAATAAGGTAGATATATTCCTTTTTGATAGAAACCATTAACTCTTTGCATTGTAATTTCTATCAGAAATATTCCAGTTTCAAACAAAATCCTGTTTCATAATCCGACACAACTTTTCCCAAAGATTCAAAACCCGTTGAAAAGTGAATTTCGAAAAAGAGTGGAAATATATTCTATTTTCAAAACAAGCTCCTCATTTTAAAGCTTCTCTTCGATTAATGAGCGTCGCAATTTCATGAAAATTATAAAAATATTATTAATGATTATAATAAGTCTAAAGTTATTCTAAATTCAAAACTTCTACAGTAGAAAGTTCCCGGTGATACGACTGCACCATGCTTGATGCATGAATAGATGAATAAAAACTCACATGTTCATGAAAAACGAAGTCAATTCCATGCGTAAAACCAATTGAATGATGAGATCCAGTTAGAGACAAATGTAATGGAATCTCTAGAGTGCTCTGATAAATTCTACGAATTCATTTCAGCATTCAGTCAAACTTAGCAAGTTGAACGGTTTTCCGAGAGAAAGATCACAGGCGAAGGACTACCGAAAATAATTTAGACTGCGGTATAAATGATGATCACAGATTAGAAAGCATCTTTCAGGAGTAGGATGGAGCAATATATATATACCACAATGAGGGGGGGGGGAGAGACATTGGAATACGACATCGATGACTCCAGAACTGGAGCAGCTACGACATAACCATTCTTGCTATAACCCGAGTTATCCATCTAGGCTATAAGTACCAATTAGTAAGAAACATTTCGGGGCGAGATTTCCTCCCGTAATGATTACTGGAGTGGAGAGTGGAGAGCATGTTTGTGTGCCCGAGTCGTCGAAATGTAGCAGTTCTCTCTATCTTCCACCATGTCCTCTTGATAAAGATACATTGGCTCGGGGAAGAGCTGGACCCACCTAAGAATGCTAAATGCAAGCACATAAACGAAGTAAATGGAGTTTCAAGAAGAGGGAGAAGACGTAGTGAACGAATCTGTCCAATGATTAGTCTGGGAACAAGATCTAAAGAATGAACGAGAGAATGGAAGAAAAAGTACACTGAATCAGTCTTGTTTTATTTTCAGTTTTAGCCTTAACTTGTGTCGGTAGTCACTGAATTAAAAGGATGCAATTATTACTACTAATGGTGTAGTAATTTCAGTATGAAGTATGGCGTTCTCATATGTACTTCAATCCATTAAATTTGTAAAAGAATGTGAAACAGTCATTTTTGCTAGAGTCTAGTAAAAATGTCTGGCAACCGAATGACAACGAAATTGAATGAATGCAACGAAATGGAAGTGAATGTCAGTGGGAGATTCGGGACTATTCGATTAGAGGTAGCAATATATTCAGGATAAGTTTCTCGTGCTAACCATGATATTTCTGTGATCAAATCAGTTTACAAAAAGAGCGGCAAGTTGAAGCTTGAGCTGCTCAGTCACACTGAAACCTAGATGTCCATCGATAGACCACGTTATGGACCACGATTTCTAAGCAGAGTTCCTAAATTTATTTTGCCTGTCACACCTGTTTACAAGGGAAAATTTGTACTTAGCGTCTTATGAAAATGAGTATTTTTCAAGCGAATCAAATATTACTCTTGTATTTGGTGAATGACTACTTCTTCGCTAGGGGTATTCAACCTACAAACTCTTTGAGGGCCCTTTAGTCCTAAAAACTCGTCTTACATCCACGTTCTATGAGTGATCCTTGAGTGGCTTGCTCAAATTCTCCAACAATGTGTATGGGTGGTATAGATGAGTAATCATGAAATATTTCATTTCATGCGCGAGTCAAGCAGCGCCCACCAGAGGAATTTCCAACTTGTGTGGATCGAATCGCTGTCGGCACATCAGAGAGACGTTGTGCTCCTAGGAATTACTATGGGAAAGAGGTGGGTGAGGCATTGCAATCGCGAATGATTTGTGCATGGGTGAAAGAATGGGAGAAGGGGAGAAAAACATCAAGAGAAGAAGAAAAAAAAATGCGCATTTAAGATATCTGACTACGTTGGAAATGCCATTTTGGAAGAAAATATTGATTTTCATTTTTGTATTTTTTATGAAAGAGCTGTTTGTTGTGATTCTAAAACAGGTTTTGTTTTCTTTGTATAACGCACAGAACCAAAGTTGCGTCCACTTTAGTGCTGCGTTTTTACATAAAAGTAATCTATGAATGAAAACTTAAAACGCGTTTTTCGAAGAATGCTACTTTTGACATTTTACTTGAGTTTGAAACATGATTTCTAAAAATCTATAGCAAGATATCTCACCAATGCCAATTAAAGGGTTAAGAGTAACACTAGTTCTCCATTCAAATTCATTCACCCTCTCCCACCCCCGAACACAAAAAACAATAATAATAATAATAATATAAACTATCGTTTCCTGTCATTTATGCTGTAAGCATAATCGTATAGAAATTCGAAGGGAAATGAAAACATCCATCAGGATGATTGACAGGGCGGGGGAGAGAACGTAAAACATTCCATCAGGAGAAGAAAACTTATACCTGCATGTGGACTCGGAGGTTGCCGTTTTTAAGAGGGGCCTTAAGAACCCGAGATATCTCGGGATTTCCGTTGTAAGGGTTAACGCTTAAAAATAAAAAAAATCTGTATATAATGAATGAATTCACCAGGTACCTTGAAGTTTCCTCGGCACTAAAAGTTTACAATAAAAATTAAACATGTCAATTCAAATATGTAAAATAATAAATAATAATGAACATTTATATTTATTTTGCCACAAAGATAGAAAAATATAATTTGTCTTATACATTTGTTTGAGAACATTTTGTCGGGTTGCGGTGTTTTACTGCATTTCACGGAAGTATGTTGAAGTGTACTTTTTAACAGGGGCGAAATATCATTGATATATTACTCAACATATTTAAGAAAAACCAGGTATTCCACTGTTGCACTGTCATCTGCTAATCGTAAAGAAGTTGTATAGCCTTTATACATCAAAATACAAACACCCAGCTACGTGTGTGAGGGATGTTACGGGGGTTAAAAAGAAATCGGCATTTTAAAGCACTAATCAGTAGTTAAAGGGTCAAACCATCATCATTTCGTGGAAATTAGGTTAATTGATGTCTTGTACACATCCATGATATCCCACAGTTGCTTAAACGTTGTCCTCTACTCAGCTAAAGGCAGAAACTAAGGACAGGGCAACTGTCAAAGACTGCAAAATGAGGTTTTAATAAAAGAAAAAAAAAAGTTTTACATCAAAACCTAATGGAAAAAATATTGTTTTGGAACTAATGGAGTATTACAGTGGCGGCGAGATGGAGCGATGCATAACCAAGTTAACCAGTCAAAACCAAAAATCGTAGTTACGGTACCAGAATGACTACATTCTGTACTTTTACTAAACGTAACGAATTTTGCAGAGGTGTCATTTATATTTCGTCTCGTTAGGTATTTGAGTCCCGTTAGCTCTAACTCTGTCCCTTAGAAAAAAACTTGTGATGATGCATAATCATATTATATGTGTACTGCATTCTCTCTCTCTCTCTCTCTCTCTCTCTGTCATGAGTCTTTCCTTTTATACTCCAATGTAAATTTTCATGCAAACTACAGTTGAGGAAGGACTACAGACAACAGACAGACCCGAACACGATACTCAAAAATACAAATATTCAAGAATCTGTCATTTTTACTTGCAGTATGGAAATTAGATGGCAGAATCCATCACTTTTCGGCATGCAACTATTCGTTAGAAATTCTTCACACAGAAATGTTTTCTGAGAAGCATGGCGTTCTAGTGCTACAGTAATAGTAGAGTCGAACTTACAATTCGAAGCTCAAGGCAAAAAAGTTCGAATTATCCAAAATTCGAATCATTTAATTCATCAGTATAGGATAACTATACTTTCACAAAAGAAAAAAACTCAATAATTATGAAAATGTATTGAATATCATTATTTATTATTCCTGTTTAAAACGTAATCGACAACGAAAACTATTTCGTTTGTAAACATAATTTTATTTCCTTTTTTTTTGGATACTCTTCAACGTTGCACAAAATTTTCAAGTTGCTTTAAAGAATGAAAGATGGGATTTTTCAACAGCGTTATTTTTCTAGCATGCCAGTAGGTGCAGCAAGTTTTGCAGTAGGGACCTCCTATCACTTTCTTATATTCGTCTTCGACCTATTCATGAGAGGATTCAATATGACGCTATTATCTACTTCATAAATGTCCACAGGTTGTTAGGCAACCACAGTGTTTTGCTAGAGTTGAACAATCGTATGAACCTTGGTTGAAGCATGACGAAAGCGAAAACGTTGCTAATCTATATGGATATTTCAAAGTAAACAACAATGACGTTAGAGAGACATGAATATGTAACACATTTTACCAGACAAGTGACTGGTATTTCATCAGTCCAACTATTAAACAGTCCGTCTGTGTAGAGATCATCTCTCTCACGCACACACACACACTTTCGTATTTCCCGAGTAGTGACATTTGCAACAGCTCTTGGCAGGTGTTAATGAAGTTATTCAAAAACCAGTAAAACACCGACTGCCCACGAAAAGACCGATGGAACTAGTAACGAAAGCATTGCTTTTCCTACTTTTTTACTTAGAGCCACAACAAAAGAAAGTCGGGGTTTTTTTTTATTGTAATTTTTTTTAATGTTGGCTAACATGTTATATTCTGGAAAAGATCAGTAAACCACAGATCAAAGGAAAGAATAAAATTTTGCCAGAAATTCTGAGAAAATAGACATTTTGCGAATGACACATTAAACTTCGAATTTCCCAAAACACGAGGGAAAAAGATCGAATTAAAAATAGGCAATTTTATCATTAAATGGAATAGAAAACTCAAGGGAAATTCGTGAAATTCGAATTAGCCAAGTTTACCTATATTATCAATTCATCACGGTGATCAAAAAATAGAATTTAGAAATGTTTTAACTGAATCTACTTTATTTCAGCCACACCGAAATATTTAGTTTCATAAAAACGCGTTGAAGTTACTTTTACTGTGAAACACGTTTTCCAACTCCTTCCCCCCCCCCCACCAACCAATCAACTGCCGGTGGGCGGAGTCACCATTTGTCCAAAGTTAAATAAGAGAAAAATACTGAACAAATAAGATATTGTGTGTGGTATTTTTCTCCGTTTCTTTCAGCACAGTAAAGAAATATACACTTAGTATAAAAATAATAGTAAAAAGATATTTTTAACCCAAAAAAAAAATTCTGTTCCTATATATAGAAAGCCACACACGTCATAGCAGGTGTTTTTGTACCGCAGTGAAAGCGATGTGGGGAGTAAATTTTCTTGTTGGGGGGAGGGGGAAAGCAGTTATCAGCTCGCAATCAATTTCATATGTGGCAGTTATAATGCGGATAAGGAAAATTTTAGAAACCGCTTAAATGGTTGACATTGTTCAGATGGAGAGCATGAAGGCTCTTTGCACCACTTAAAACTAAGGCTGGTCCGATTAATCGATTAATCGGGTCGGTAAACCGATCAATTGTTAATCGCAGTTAAAAATTTTAGTTGAATTAATTGATTCGATCAATTCGATTGCAAGTTTTATTAGAAGTTTATGAATTGACTTGATTTTTTTGGAAAAACCCATTAGATGTCTTATAAATTATGTTCTGTACTGACCATTTTGGATGTGACCATATTTAAAAATATTTGAATCAATATTTTGATCAAATTAGATTCAAAGGGGGCTGATGATTTCAGTTTCGAATTGAGTTTGATGGGAGATTTAGAACACGGCCAAAATTCATTGTCTCCACTGGGAATATTAATTTTTGTATTCTTGGAAGCAATAGTTCGTCTCCTCACAAGTACTATTCAAAAGGATATTGATATACCTTGTACCATTGAATTGTTACTCATTCAGTTAAAACATTTCTAAATTCTATTTTTTGATCACCGTGATAAGTTGATAATATAGGTAAACTTGGCTAATTCGAATTTCACGAATTTCCCTTGGGATTTCTATTCCATTTAATGATAAAATTGCCTATTTTTTATTCGATCTTTTTCCCTCGTGTTTTGGAAAATTCGAAGTTTAATGCGTCATTCGCAAAATGTCTATTTTCTCAGAATTTCTGGCAAAATTTTATTCTTTCCCTTGTTCTGTGGTTTACTGATCTTTTCCAGAATATAACATGTTAGCCAACATTAAAAAAAATTACAATAAAAAAAACCCCGACTTTCTTTTGTTGTGGCTCTAAGTAAAAAAGTAGGAAAAGCAATGCTTTCGTTACTAGTTCCATCGGTCTTTTCGTGGGCAGTCGGTGTTTTACTGGTTTTTGAATAACTTCATTAACACCTGCCAAGAGCTGTTGCAAATGCCACTACTCGGGAAATACGAAAGTGTGTGTGTGCGTGAGAGAGATGATCTTTGCACAGACGGAATCTTTAATAGCTGGACTGATGAAATACCAGTCACTTGACTAGTAAAATGTGTTACATATTCATGTCTCTCTAACGTCATTGTTGTTTACTTTGAAATATCCATGCAGCTTAGCAATGTTTTCTAGGAAAACAAACAACAGTATAATGGAAAGTAGTTTCGAAATCAGTGAATAACAATTAAAAATGACTGATTAAAAAAAACCGACAAGATCCAAAAGAAGAAATTACAGGTTTTGGCAATTATTATGTTCAACATATTAAATTGCTTGAAGCGAGCAGACTCAATTCCTTAACCTATTCCTATATTTGTTTACATGTACCGAAGAGGTGAGCGAAATGAATGTAATATATTTTTAAAGTATCTCTATTAATATTATATGGTCACAAGAAATATTTAATCGATTGAAATTTTTTAACCATTGGAAAATTTTTAATTGATTCCCAGCCCTACGTAAAACATAATACCGATATTATGCGTTTCACCCTATAGAACGAAGGTGTAACATTCAAAATCTGAATCTCATTGTCGTCATTAAAAGTACGGAAAGTATCGAGCAAAGTTCATTGTAATACTCTAATAAAAGTATATTTCGATACTTTTTCGTATATTTTCGAAATTAATAGCACGTGAATGATAAGCAAAATTTGGGAATCAGTTTCGTAACGGGTGATCACGAACTGTTTTCGTAAATCAGGCTTTGAACATAGTGCAGAAATTCTGCAATGACGCTGAATCTAGAACAGTTGGAAAATGTAACATCTAAAATCAATTGTTATAATTATAAATTAAAATTTGGGAAACAGTTTCACAACTGGTGAAAGTTTAATAATTGATAATTATTATCCTATGTGCATGTTGATGATTAAGTTGCAACTTGTAATAATTTTAGAGATCCAGGTAAGATTAATTGGATAATTCAACTGCATATATAGCAGATTCTTATACACATACATTATAAGTGCTCACTACGTGAAGAGATTGGACCATGCTAGTTCAGATACAATGATACTGGCGCATTGCCAATGCAATTCTAATCTAATTCTAGCTTGAGACGTTGCACCATGGCTCGACAATGCGATTGCATGCATATTCCTAGACCATCATAACATTGAGAGCAAGTTATTAGCCATAACGACGCATAACATAGCAGTACGTTTCCATACAGATGACATTAAGGTCTGTTTTGGCGTGTTTGGTTCATCGTTTATGCGCATTATACGTTCACGCGGACGTGTCTCGGGGTCCTTTTGTGAGTTATGAGCCTGCAATTGAATGTAGGAATCTCGAGAAATAATCCGATTCGTCTTTTGTGTCCATATCAAACCGCGGGAGAGCAACGATTCAATACCGATGGTGTTATCGGTATTTCCTTATCGGTAACAGGCCGTTAGTCTAATCACAAAACCGTAACTGTACTACTCCATTCATTGGTAAATGATGACTGTCACGAGGATATACGCGTTACTCGAGCGGATCTACGTCGTCCGAGTTCTTGGGGTTACGGCAGATGAATTGATGTGGTTCGAATGATACGGACTCTGTCAGTGTTTCTGTTGTTGCAAATGAATTAATGCATCAAATATTCCCGGATACACCTATCGCCATACATGTGTGCTAAAGCGAACATTAAACTCGCGACTCCTCGGATATTATATGAATCGAGAGATCATTTCTGATCCGCCGCGAAGGACAGTAAATCCTCACATCTCTATTCTTTCACAGGCCAGTGAATAGCGATAAGCCCTTGATGAAATTTTAGTGAATCATACGTAGCTTTTCTCTTTAGTTTCTTGCCATTTGAATTTACTTCCTAGTGCTCTTCTTTCCCTATTACAGTTATAACTATCGTGCCCATTGGCATACGCAAGCGCTAACGTCCTTCCCCCATCCCTATTGAGTCAAGTTTACATTATTTTGCAGGAAAAAAACGCGTAAAAACTCCCCTGGGGGGGGGGGGGGGAATAGGAAAAAATGTTTGACTAAAAATTAAAACAAGCTAAAATGCAGTAGCTGGGCTCGTTATTGCCGAAATAAGAAGGTTTTGAGGACGCCAGATATTTCGTGATTGCTGAAATAAAATGCATCAATATAGGCAAGATATCTGGTCATTGCCGCTGTACGGGTTAATAATCTTTTACCGAAGCTAAGAAGTCAGCTAACCCGTGGATTGCCAAATGGTAACAAAGAAAAGAAAATGCTCGATTCTATTGATTCATTAAAGACAAGTAGAAATATCTGCTGGAACGAATGATAATATTTCAAAAGTACGTTTCTTGTGTAAACACAGAAGATATCACAACCTTCTATGCTTCCTGGGAGGACTAAGGCCTCACGGAGCCTCATAGATGCCAGTTTGTTTGTTTGTGTGTGTGTGTGTGTGCTCAATATTTTTTTAAGAGAATTCATTAGAAGAGATTTCTAACGAATCAGTACATACCGGAATGTGTGTTTTTAGTGCATGTGTGTCCCCCAACGTATTTGTGTTGTTAAAATTATGCATTATTTTCCGTGTTATACTAGTGCTGTCACCTGGCCTCCATATTTTGAAATGAATATGGTAATTTAGAGAGGGCAGTGCTACTGTAATACAGGGTGATTCATATAGAATCGATCCCACAAAATGAGGTACATCACAAAAGATGCCATACATATAAGTATATGCGCGATGTACAACTGACCTTGGATTGTGTGTCGTGCATTCGAGTGTCGTTCATTGTGATGAGAGCAGGTGTTGAAAGCGAATGCCATTTTCTTGAAGGGACGCTGCCACTAGATATTTCATATTCTCAGTGATGTGTTGCAGTGTTCCTTTGGCGAGTTTCCGGATCGCTGCAGGAATGCTGTTCTTCAAATTTCGTAATGTGTGAGCATGAAGTGTTTGCTTGTGTATACATTCTGGACTATATATATATAGCCATCCTTCAGGAACGCTTCGCTACCTGTCTCAGATGTGGCGCAATGTGTGTCCGGTGCTTCAATGTTCAACGTGTACACTCTATTTTTCAGAAAACCCTCCACAAAAACAAATTTAGGCCTATTTGAGATGCGAGGATCTTGGGGGCTTAATTTAGCACCGTTGTTGCTTCCACCTGTTTGCGCTATTCACAAATTTTTCAACTATTCCACTCTAAAAAGCCGAAAGATTAATACAGTCGAATCCCGTTTTAACGAATACCGTTATAGCAAAAATCTCGCTTTAACGAACAGTTTCCTAATACCCCAAATAAGTTTACATTGGAACAATGCTAGGTAACCTGTAATTCCTTTATAACGAAATTCCGTTTTAACGAAGTGATTTCTCCGGTCTCTTGGCATTCGTTATAACGGGATTCGACTGTATGTCCTAATGTTTAATGGTTACATGAATCGACAACAGAATTATTAACGAAATCATTGAGCTAGTTCTATAAGAATCACCGTGTATATCAGTGCAGAGAAAGTTATGGAATATCTTTAAGAAAATTATTCTAATTCAAAATTGTTTATCTCAAAATTTTCTCACGTTTTTCACAGCATTAAAATACATAAAGCTTAAAACTATGGTGCAGCTGAAACTCTTAAAACAGATATATACCATTACAACAAAAAAGAAAACATCCACTTAAGTGGTTTATTCACTTATTTATTTAAAATACCATGAAATCTCTTCATAATTATAATTTGTTTTGTTTGCGTATATATAATTACATAATATAATTATATAATATGTGTTATAAACTTATTAAACACCCATTTAAAAATGTGTAAAGATTTTTGTGTCAGATTTTTTTTTCCTTTTCTTCTTTCTCAGTTGCGAATTTATGCAACAATTTTATAAACATTCATTTATTTATTGTTTTTAAAAAAGCAGATGGACAAGAAAATGGATAGAAAAATTCAGTATCCTCTTATGGAAGCATAATTACGTTTTGCACAAAGATTTCGGACTAAAATAAGCATTCATCCAAAAGAACAGGAATGCTATCCCCTCATACGATTTCTCTCAGGATTATTTATATAAACGGAACAAGACTGAAGAATAATCCAATCAAAATGTTTATCTTCTTATCCGGTATCTAATGGCAAAAGCTTGAAAATTTCTGAGAATTGATTAGAATAAAATTGTTTTCCGAATGAAATACATTTAATTCATTTCAGGTAAGATATTGGATAAATGTTTCATTCTTTTGCTTTTCAGGCAGTCAGTCTCAACTTGTAAATGTTTACTGACGTTTTAAAATATGACTTTGCGTAATGGTTTATGAATTTCACTGTATCGTCTTCCTTAAAAACTTCTTTGGCATTCTGATCAATCATTTCTATGCAGGAGTCATCACGCAAACTTTCCTGATCCTTCATATGAGAGCTCCGAGTGTTTCAGACAGCTTCTCTCATTAATCAACATCACTAATCTAAAATTTGTCCAACAATCACGGCTGTCACTGCCATGAACGAGGCAGCTACAAGTTGATTGAGTTCGGAATAAATCTCCCTTTTGGTCAGCAAATTCAATACTCGTTATCCGTTCTGTAGCATTTCGGTCAAATTTAGAACGTATTCTGAATAGGATACTAAGATGTTCCAGGAAACCAATTGCTGTGAATTCTGATAGCATTTCATATTCAAATGCATTAATAAAATGAGTATGAAAATATTTCATTTGATTGAAAATGAATTAACGAGAATTCCAAAGATTGTTTCAAATGGAAAAAAGTGCTAAAAAATTACAATCAGTTGTTCAAGAATGACTCATAATTTTAGTATAGAATACCATAGAAATATTTAACTTCAATGAGACTGTATCTTTCTTAAAAATATAACATGTATGGTACATATTTTCACTGAGAACAGTAATGTTTCGAAATAAAATAAAGTAGAGGCATTGAGATAAAAACTTGTGGAAAAATCTCAAAAAGTTATAATTAGAAGCGAATTCTTCTTTTGTAGAAATGCAATTTCCTTTTGGGTTAGATAATACCAGGAAAGACCAACGTATGTCGACCCAAAATTGCAAATTGCATCGCAATTTTGGGTCAACTTTCGTTGGTCTTCCCTGGTATTGTTCTTTTGCTTCTTGTGGGTCAAGAAAGGCGTATAATTTTAGTTTCAAATTAGAAATCTGAAATAAAGAGGGTGAACCTATTCCGAATCAGAAAAAGTTCATAGTACCTATTTCCGTAGAGCAGTAGAAACGCTGAAATAAGGTGCTTTTAAAGTATGAAATGGCTTGTTCTAGTGCGTTCACAAAACTTATAACATTAGGTAGGGAAAACTTCGTAAATGTGTCACTATCTTCCAGTCTTGCAGTATCGTTGTCATCATCAATATGGCTTTTCTTGACAATTTTTCGAATTTAAAAAAAATCGCAAGTTAAGTTTAACTATTCAGCTTATAGGCTGCATAATTAAGATGGGAAAACATTAAACACTTTAAAATAGTCCCACTGCTGGAACGAATGTGTGATTGAAAAACATTCTCTAAATATCCCATGATATCCAAGCACTGTCATAAAACACCGGGAAGACACTGGGCTGACAGCACGAACGTACCTTTGAATATGCGCGTGTAAAAAAAATATTTTTATTATTTTTGATATAGGATTTCCTATTGTATGTCCATCCCACACAACTTATTTCCAAAATGTAAAAAAAAAACCCATCAACAAGCAGAATAGAAACCATTGATACTTACCGATTTTCCCACACTACTGTTAAAGTGAAGTTCAACATTAAGTTCCTTGCAATTTATGCATGGCAAAAAATAACACATAATTTTCCCGGTATTTAATACCAGGATAGTCAGAGTTAATAAAAACTTGTAGAAAGAGCTCTTTTTAGCACCGCTGGAGAAAGTGTTATTGCACATCCCTCTCGCAGTGTTTCTCGAAAACTGCTGCATTTGTTTTTTGACAATGAAGTCACAACTACAACTGGTAGTAACACTGAGAAAGCACGGTTTTATATGAGCAGACCACACTAATCGGAATATCCATCTTTTCCACTGTACAATTGAAACTTTCCAAATCAGCTGAAACGAATCAAATGGACACTGTTTTCTATCTCATGCTGTACATTGCTGAGATAAATTCGATATATAGTGTTATCTAAAAATTTAATTTTTAATACGGCCAATGAGGAAGACCCAAAAGAATAACTTTCGTAAAAGTTTTGAAATTCAGTATTTTTTGATGTCTCCAGAAATATCCCAATTAATAATTCACACAATGATTTATTTTGTGCTGATTCCAATCAATATTAAGATGGTAATTTATCCTACGTAAAACTTTTTTGTTGTATCCATTATCATCAGAAAAAACAAAAATATATGCTGAAGAGAAGTTTTATTGCCGTGATTCGTTCTTATCCGATTGGATTACTGTTTGACCGAGCGAGAAACAAAAAAAAAAAACAAAATAGCTCTAAAGACAGCACAGACTTGGTTCGTGTCCCGGCACAAGAAACGTGCGTCCGCGTGCTTATGAAGAGAACTGCCAAGTGAATCATTTTCCTAGAGCTGTCAACCCGCGTGAGAGAAAACTATTGAGATTCGCCGCATCGTGGCGCTGATGAGGGTGAACGATCTGGTTACCTTGGTTACCGCTTTCGGCAAACTGCGTGTCAAACAGAAATAAAACAAGAGGGACACACACACACACACACGTATACTATTCACTCACTCTTTGTCTCTGTCTCTCTCACTGTGAGTAAAGAGACTGAAATTACTAACTCAATGTCCAGACCGACCTACATGTCAATAACATACGAATAAATATCAATACGCAGCTTCTATTCTATTTTTCCCAAATTTAATCCTTTGTATCCTGACGGTACTTTAAAGTACCAGGTTAGAGAATTTGTTTTAAACTAATTGTTTTAAAAATTATATCATTTTTTTGGTCATTAATTCGAACTAAAATGACGATAGAATTTAGCAATTGAATTTAACATATGGATTTAGCAATTGGTTTAATAATTGCATTGAGCGTTTAGCAATAGAATTTAAAAACTGAATTTAGTAACTGAATTCAGCAATTGAATACAGTAATTGAATTTAGCATTTAGCGATAGAATTTAGCAATTGAATTTAGTAAATTAATTTAACAATTGAATTTAGTAAATTAATTTAACAATTGAATTTAGTAAATTAATTTAACAATTGAATTTAGTAAATTAATTTAACAATTGAATTTAGTAAATTAATTTAACAATTGAATTTAGTAAATTAATTTAACAATTGAATTTAGTAAATTAATTTAACAATTGAATTTAGTAAATTAATTTAGCAATTGAATACGGCAATTGAATTTAACAAATGGATTTAACAATCGGTTATAGTTATTCAATTGAGTGTTTAGCAATAGAATTTGGCAATGGAATTTAGCAATTGAATTTAACATTCAGGAGTAGAATTTAGTGGCCGCTATGTTGGTCGAGTGGTCATACTGACGGACTCGCATCGCGAGGACCCGGTTTCGAATTTAGTAAATTAATTTAGCAACTGAATTCAGTAAATTAATTTAGCAACTGAATTCAGCAAATTAATTTAGCAACTGAATTTAGTAAAAATTAATTTAGCAATTGAGCGAGTGGTGGTCGTCATAGTGATGGTCGGCTGAAGTTTGTTTTCTGTGGTTCCCAACTTCAAGGCACGAATGCGAACCGATCTCCCCGTTAAAAAGTCTTGCCACAGAGAGCAACAGACCTACAAACAGCACAAATTCAATCCTAACTCACCATTCACTTCTGAAATATGGGTGGCAGCACTGAAAAACCAAACACAATACTACATATGCACTCGGACTGTTAGGTACACACCGGCACAACTCACTAGGTAGTAAATCGCCCATAAATGGTGATAGACCTGAGTCGTGCTCGGTTTGAAAGAAAAAAAAAGAAAATGTAGAATTTAGCATTTGTGTGCGACAATAAAATTTATAATTCTGCAGTACTCTAAATTTGGCAACATAATTTGGCATTTAACCAAATATTTTTGCATTTAGCATTAGTATTTAACATCTAGCAATAGAAGTTAGCAGATACATTTGTCTGCTAGCAAAAAGTGAATGACTTTCTCACGAAATTAGGATAAAAAAAAGAGAGGAGTCATACCCACACAGCAAAAAATCACTGCATTTTTGAAAAGAAAATAATCGTGTATTTAGTTTCCTTTATAATTCATTTCCACGAGTGTCATGTGTACGTCCTTTTCCTTAGCACAGTATGGAAACTTCTAGTATATTTCTGAATATTCTCATCCAATAAGTAAATATGATTGAATTAGGATAAGTTATCCATTCGGATCTCTTCATCTCCAGAAGTTTGACATATTTTACTAATACGATATTGTAAACAGTGTTATTTTAATAAATCTTTTCGAACTAACGATAACTGTTCTTCGTCGGCACCGCTGCACAGCTGACTTATCGAGATTTGACAATATAAGAAGCTCATTATGTAATTATTCTATAAAGAACACAAAATTATTATGCAGAAAATGAAAAACTAATCAAAATAATACCTTAATAATTTAAAATAATTATACCTTATACTAGAAATTTCATCTAGTTTTTAATTTGAAAAATTAAATGCTAATTATTTTAATTATTATGTAATTTCTTTCTAACAGAAGAGGAAAAAGTCGCTGTCTCGAAGAGGGAAAAAATTGAAAATCTTATCAAAAATTAAGTTATTATTTATCTTCGTTTCTTTCATTTCCTCACATCAAATGTTACCCATAAATTTAATAATGTTTGAAATTTATAGGTATTTTTATAGTGGAAATATTGTTTTTCGATGTGATTCCTTTTTCCGTTTTTATTTCAGTAGTTCGTATTTCATCAGTATGTTCTTTGTTCCCAAAAATATTTTCTTTTTCTAGTCTTTTACTTTAGGAATGACTTAATTACAAAAATTTATTTGATTATCAAGTCTATAAAAAATATATTTATCGGATCATTTTATTTATCATCTCTTTCGTCATCACTAATTAGATTTATTTTTTTTCTGAGATGAAGCTGGTTTCATTTTTTCATGAATATGAATATTATTGGATTAATTGCCGATAGATATCTCAGTGAAAAGAAAAACCAAATCTTTTGTTTTTCACTGATGCAGAAATTCTTAAAAATTTCACTGATGAATGAATAAAAATTTTACGGAATATTTGCATGAAGTTTAGAAGACATATTACACGTAACTAACATTTAAAATAATTGTTTTGACGTAATATAATTGCTTTGATATAATATAAAATAAATGTTTTTGACATAAATCAGCTAACACGAATAAAAATATTCTAGACATTTAATAAATTTCTAGATTGTAATAAAAGTATTCTAGAATTTTAGTAAGTGTTCAGTAGTTAGCTTGAATAAAAATGTTCCTGATTCTAATAGAGATATTCCAGCACATAAAAAATAATCCAGACTCTAATAAAAGATGTACAGGGTGGGCAAAAAGTCCGTAGAAACTTTAAAAATTCATAAAAACCGGGAAAATAACAGAAATAAAAAACGGTTTGCAGGGTTAGCATCGCTAAGGTCACGGGAATTTTAAGACAGGTAAAAAACCTCAAAAACAGCCGATAGGTAGTACTGGGTATCGATACCGAGTGCATCGATCCGGTTCATCTAATCTGTCGGAGCTACTACTACTAAACTACACATTCACCTCGTCCATATTCCTCTGCGGAATTTCTAAAGAATTGGTGCATGTTTTCAAATATATGTGTGTGTGTAGTGAACCTGACGGGAAGTTTGTTTCTGTGTATTGCTTGTTGTGTGTAGTGCTTCCATCTGCCATCATCTTTTCTAACTATGAGTGAAGTGTAATGATTGAATAATTGTATTGTTGTAGGCCTGTTGTGCTCTCTGTGGCGAGACATTTTAACGCAGAGATCGGCTCGTATCTACGCCTCGAAGTTGGGAACCACAGAAAAGCAACTTCTGCCGACCACCAGTATGGCAACGGTGGGGTTCGAACCCGGATCCCCCGTGTCCTTCACAATCTATCGGAACTGAAAGATGCGATCCACCGAGAGGTGTCATGTATACATCCGGACCTGCTGCACTCTGCCATTGCTGGATTTGTGACTCGCCTGTGTTATCCCATATGGTAGTGGTGTTCATGTGGAACACATCCTGCTGTAATAAACGATTTGGAGGCATTCTGTTCGTTATTTGTGTATCTTTTCTTTGACTTGTACACGTCAGCCCCACCTATCGGCTGTTTTTTTTTTCTGTCAAAAAAATTCCCTTCACCTAGCGATGCTAACCCTGCAAACCTTTTTTTATTTCGGTTATTTTTTCGGTTTTTATGAATTTTTAGTTTCTATGGATTTTTTGACCACCCTGTAAGTATGTAGACTGTGATAAAGCATTGATATTGTAAGAGGATATTTTAGACTGTATTAAAGGAAACTAGACATTTAATAAATATTCTAGACTCACTAATGATACTGATAAGTACAAATACAAATACAAATACAACGCCACAACAGGCAAATTGCCCAACGAGGCGGCTGACTTAAGAACATCATGGATCCCCGAGCCCCTACCTACTACTGCTACACCACACATGCACCCCCCCCGCGCGGAACCCCCCTCTCCCCCCCCCAACGAATCGGTACATGCGGGAATGTGCGTGTACGTGTAGTGCAACCTGACGTAAAGTTTGTTTCTGTGTAATGCTTGTTATGTGTAGTGCTGCCATCTGCCCCCAGTTTTACTAACTATGAGTGAAGTGTTATGGTTGAATGATTTACCGTTGTAGGACTGTTGCTCTCTGTGGCGAGACTTTTTAACGGGGAGATCGGCTCGCATTTGCGCCTTGAAGTTGGGAACCACAGAAAACCAACTTCAGCCGACCACCACTGTGGGGTTCGAACCCGGATCCTCGCATCACGAGTCCGGCACTATAACCACTCGACCACCACAGCGGCTACATAGATTGTAATAATAAAATCATTCTATTTATCTTGTAAAAAAAATATTCTAGACTAATAATAAAAATATCCTTGATCCCATTTTAAATATTTGAATTTTTTATTAAGAATATTCTGTTTTTTCTAATAAGAATAATCGTTATTTCTAAAAAGAATTTTCTAGTTCCAGAAATATTAATCTAAAAAAATTTTCTATACTGTAATAAAAATATTCTTAACACTTAATAAATGTTCTAGACTCTAATAAAAGTATTCTAGATATTTAACTAAACGTTCTAGACTCTAGATTCTAACAAAAGTAATCGAGGCTCTAATAGAAAAAAATATTCCCAACTCGTAAAAATATCCTCACCTCTAATAAATATTTCAAGCATGCATTTGTTTCCATAAACAACAATGTTGAATACACGTACCACCATCTATTTACATCTCAATAAAACTTTTCATATAATCACATACTTTTTGAATATAGCATCGAGATTCAGATTCAGAATTCTTTTATGCAGTACTACTCAATGGTAATAGTTACTTACCGGTAAGAAAACTGACCCAGTGTGTACATTAGGCGTTTCTTTAATAAATATTCTGTTATGGTAATGAAATAGAGGAGCTTCTCGAAGCGCAAGAAGAATACAGCTCAGAGGCACATTTATCTTTTTCTAGGAAAACCTGAGAAAGCAAAACGAATCGATTCGAACTACCGTGTGTCATGTTATACTTTTGAATATCCAAACGAAAATTTTAAACATTCAAAAAAAAGAAGACAGTTTTTTCAAGTATCTTCATTAAAGTTTGAGTAGAATAAATTAGAAAGGATTTATTTCTTCAATAGAGTCTCGTTGGCTGTGTAGAAAAAGGCATTTTGTACAGAATATTTTGGTTTCGGAAAACCTTTTTAAAGCTGAATTTAAGGCTTATTTATTACTTGCTTTTGTGTAAAAGCAGAAAGTTTACTCTTTGTATCGATTTTTGCCAAGTGATATTCTCTTTCCAATTATTTTTCTCAGAACACAAGAACGAAAAAAGTCAAATACAAAGAAAAATACGAAATCTCTAATGCATTTCGGCACACTCTGGATACATCTTCAAAGGATAAATATAAGCACTGTGCACGCTAATTTGAGGGATCCCACTTAGGTTGGATGCCAAATCTTGAATCGGTTCCTCATCGGAAAAATATACGTCTGTAAAAGTCAAACGTTTGGTCGAAATGAAGCCGAGCGCCTGTGTGCGTGGAAGTCTAATGCAACGTTACGATTGGTTGCTTGATAAAAATGGAGCTATTTGAATTTGGGATTATAATTCCCGCTCGTAATGAACCTAAGCCATGAGCGCTGCGATCGGTGGTGTATACGTTACTGCTGAAGCGCGCCTGAAGTACCGCCAATTGCAAAGTGACCGAGGAGTTTCTCCGGAGTCCGATCTTCAGAAATACATACATACATATACAAATACATATACAACGCCACAACAAGCAAATTGCCCAACGAGGTGGCTGACTTAAGAACATCATGGATCCCCGAGCCATTTTTTTTGGAGGCCCTACCTACTACTGCTACACCACTCATGCACCCCACCCACACACCCCCCCGCGGAACCTCCCAACGAATCGGTACATGCGGGAATGTGCGTGTACGCGTAGTGAAACCTGACGTGAAGATTTTTGTTTCTCTGTAATGCTTGTTATGTGTAGTGCTGCCATCTGCCACCAGTTTTTCTAACTATGAGCGAAGTGTTATGATTGAATGATTTATCGTTGTAGGACTGTTGCTCGCATTGCGCCTTGAAGTTGGGAACCACAGAAAACCAACTTCAACCGACCACCACTGTGGGGTTCGAACCCGGATCTTCGCATCGCGAGTCCGTCACTATAACCACTCGACCACCACAGCGGCCACCACAATGGCACTGGCCGGAGATTTCCCTGGTCAACGTTCGATGAGCTGACGTAAGACTGTCCATGATACTGTTATATGTATGATTGGGGAAGAAACTTATCAATTTTCTTTTGTTGCCTTTGTCGGAGAAGCTCTATGTTACTTGTTAGTTAATAAAATATCCGGACACATGCATCCCCCGGGAACACTTCGATATCTCTCTGAGACATGTAAAGTGGCCGGTCCTTCAATGTTCAATGTAAAACTGTTCGGTATTAGCCAAATCCATTTTTTCATCGCCAACGAGTGATACATGTTCTATATAGAAGCTCTATTGGATTAGCACCATGCGAAGGGAGAAAAAAAACAAAAATTTGAGAGAAAACTATTTATTTAATAATATAAAAATATAGATATCGACATGTTCTTCTAATAATAAAAAAAAGGAAGGGGGCGAGACAACGCCTACTTGTGAAGATTATTCTGATCCCAATGATTAAGGAGATGCGGTCCCCTTGAAGGCCCGGCGCTCCGACACAACAGCTGACGGTGACGGTGGTGTTGATTCATTGTCGTTTACTAATGTATTTTTGAAGACACGAATATATGTACCTTCGTAGAAGTCTGAATCAGCCGCGGACTTGACTTTGTGAAAAACTCTGACCAACAGTGCGAAACGATGGTCGATTTCTCACATTCTGGATTCTTAACACAACGAGCGTGCTCATTTAATCTTGTTGTCATGGGCCGCCTTTTCTATCCTATATAAATTAGAGGGCAATCACCACATGGAATATGATAGATGCCCTATTGTTTATTCTCTGGTAAAAGTTTTTGAGAATCGGTTTGATCTTGAGTGAAGACGACACTCATAGTAAGTCGAAATGCAATAGGGATTTTGTATTTTTCGGTGTATTTGACCTTTTTCCTTGCTTGTGTTTTATGATTAATATCAGGCAAAGGATTATTAACTCCTCTATAATTTTTTCCCCCAATTGCTTTGATTCTTGTGAGCCGCAATAAAATATTAACATACAACATTTCATATAAGAAAATGAATATTATATTGCCAAAATTATAATCACGTAAGTTTTTATGTATTCCCATGTTTTTTGAGTAAATCAAGAAAGCCAACGTGTGTGAACTGCTATTTTACCGAACATGGAGCTCATAAATATTCCTCTAGGGATTTTCTGGTAAATTGGTAGCTGCCAGGACGTGTGGTCTTTACGCATTTATGTTTTCGGCGTTGTGCATTTTTCATGTTCTAGGGGTGTTGCTGTCTGTCTTCCTATTTTGATGCTTAAATGACAGATACATGAATTTTAGTGTTTAATAAAAACATTCCACTAAAAGTCTACGTTTTTTGTGCTGTTTCATGTCAAGGGAAGTATGAGAATAGTATTTCTAGGAGGAAACAGTATCTACTAATCTTGAGAGCGAGTACAGCTGAGAGTGACTCTTATAAACAAAGGCAGCACCTACTTCATTTTTATCTGAGTATTATGGGGGACTGGCATACGGGAATTCGACAATGCTCGGGTGCCAGCAGTCTAAACAGTCGGTAGGTCACTCAAATGACAAGTTGGTTACCAAGAAGTCCGAATATCTGTCGTACAGCAACTTTTTCGTATTGAGACTGTTTCAACAAGTTTTGAGACTTACCTCATTTTTGTAGTTGAAATTTAACTGAGATGAAACACAACATCGCAGTAGTGGCAAGAATTCATAAGAATAGGTTCCATTGCGACTGTCAAGAACTGCATTATTTCATTAATATCTGCCTGTGTGTGTGTGTGGTGGGACTCATATAATTAATATATTCATGTCAGAAATTGGCGCATATATGCTGATGTGTATTTTCATATGAAATATTTGAATTGACTACTTCTTTTGTGGAAACAGTGTATTGTACTCATCCTTATATAACTTACAAATTCGCCTAACTGAAAAATTAGATTTTTCTGTACAAAAGGAAAGTGCAAGTTTTCCTCAAGGATCGGTAGAAATGTAGATTAGTCCATTTTTGATGAGAGAGAGAGAGCCAAATGTGTTACCTAAACTGTGATATTTCTAATAAGCATATATAAATACGCTTATAGGGTAAATTCCATAGAGGTAAACATATTTGTCATGTCATTTTCGATAACAGTGTATAATCAGATAAACAGATTCCTAGAATTTCCTTCAAGCCCTTTATGCACAGGCGCTTGGCAAAAAATTTGGACGATGAACAGTTGAAGTATCAGCGAAAAATCTCAAAAACGGATGTATGAGGAAAGAAATGAAGGAGAAATAAAAGTGAGCAGATTTTTCATTCCAAGCTACCCATTCATTCTCTATTACGTATAATAATAATGTTATTATTATTTCTCAAACCGTAGTGAGGGAGAATAGAAAAAATGATAATGCTGAGAATAAGGGGAATGAAATTTATTTTTTTACAGTGTTCCAATGAAGCGTCTCGTAAAAGGGAAAGAGAGCTTGAAAGTAATTTTTTCCATCTAGTCTAGGCCTAGACTCGCTCCTGTAAGGGAATAGTTTGATTTCGGCATTGTTCTGAAACACATCCCGTAGAGCTTTTGCCACTTTTTGCGAAGTACCTTTAGTAAACCACGGCGTTACATGTAATTCTAGGTTTATGTGTTCTATATTATTTCATGTGGAAAAGTAAATAATATTCTACCCTATCAATAAGATGGAATAAAAGTGGTACAGATAGGAATTCTCGATTATAATTATCTTTACCCGTTTTTCCTCCCTTTTTGTTATCGGATGGGAAACATCAATGTCAGCTTTAGTCCAATCGTAAGACTGGTATAGAAACTTTCTTTGGTGAAGAGTCTCTTTATATTGAGACATCTCTTCTATAATAAATCGCTATTCCTTCTGAATATAATAGGTAATTATATCATAACAAACTAAACAATACATAGAGCTCAAGTATTCTCGACCGTAGTAGTTGAAAGGCTTATTCGATGTGAAAAGAATTTTCTGTTATTCGTCCGTGACGGGTACATTAATACGTACAAACACTGTCTTTGTAGCGGAAACTTACTGAATATGTCGTTAGAATCAGGAGACTTCCTCCGTGTATATATTAATGCAAGAAAGAAAACTTTGTTAACAAGGGACATAGAATCAAATTTTCTCTTTCCTTTTTCCTTCGATTACACGTTTCCATGTAATTTTTCGGCTTTTTTTTATACATAACGAAGGAACAAATTCTTTACGCATGCATAAACATTGGATAGTTTCATGATAATTTTTGTTTCGATGGGAAAATAAAATAGCCAAAAAGTTTTGTTAGAAAACATGTTCTGTTTAGGAACACGATATGAACTGAATATTTTATGTTTCTGTCCCTTTATTTCCCATAGATACAAATAAAGAATGCATTCAAACAAATGTATGTAAATTTTTTTTTTTAAATTCTAATAATTCAAAATACAAGATGTATTAGAATAAATACTAAGTTTTATAAAGAAACTTACATTAAAGTAACTCAATTATGGAAGTTGCGATTTATATTTATTGATGTATTCTCAGTAGATTCCTAGATGATACAGTGCTGCATTCAAGAAATCTAAGTCCGAAATATTCTCAAGAAGACTCTTATTCTCGGCTTTCACTAAATCGATCGCTAGTAAAGCCACTTTGTACTACTGCTTGAACCAGCACAAGTTTTTACAAATCTGTTATTAATCAATCACTAGTCCTAAATGTTGCCACTGTGCAGTCTTGCTGACTCTCGTCCTGACCCCGTCGACGGCACAGTGGTAGTCGGCTGAAGTTGGTTTTTTTTAGGTTTTCCAGCTTCGAGGCGCGAATGCGAGCCGGTATCCAATTTGAAAAGGTCGCTTAGCAGAGGGCAAACACACTTAACAACACGATACTGGCGTAACCTAAAATTCAAGCATTTCCATCTTTACTTCGGAATACGGAAGACAGATGGCAGCACGAACACGAAACTCGACAACATGAATAGGTTAAGGTCACACATACACTCAGAACACACATTCCAGCATGTGCGATTAGTTAGAAATTCCGTAGAGGAATGCGAACGAAGTTCATATCCGGCTAAGTAGTGTGTAGTAGTCCTAAATATTAATATCGTCAATTAGTTTTCATCTATTCATGGCAATTAGTAGTTGGTTATAAGTTCTTATAATCATAGAGCCCACATGTTCCGAAAATGTTATTCACAATTAATTAATGCTTTTAAATATTTTCATTTCCTACCGCGTGACATATACAAAAGCTGTGTAATCAACCGGTATATTTTTACAGCTTTTAGTTTTCGTATGCATTCTAAAAATGTTTCTCTCACGGCTATTTCTTTTTAATTCAAAAATCAATTTTATTCAATTTAGAAAAAAATTGTGAATCTGATATTCTATATCGGACTAGCAATAATACCTAGCACTGCTCGGGTTTTCTCCATATGCCGGGAGCATCAATAAAAAATTGACAAGCATTTGCTTGGGAACTATGGTAACAAAAGTAGACATTCCAAAAGTCATTGTTGCCCGATAGTTTTTTGACCATGTCGGGCATTTTCCTAACTCTGACGAACTTCTAAAATAGCCTATCGTTTAAGCCCAGGCCTGTTTTGGTACACATTCAAAATTTGTCAAATAATGGTATGGAAATTTCGTAAACATTTTTATTATTTAGCTCCGAATACTCATTGCCACTACAAATGCAGAATATACATACGCACGCGGCATTTAAAAAATAATTGTTAAAATTATTAATTTCAATAGACGATGGAGACATTATTTTGACCTTTGGGAACAGCATTAATAATTACGCGCTTTAGCTTTGCCACTTTAATTATGTAGATTTCTTTAATTTAATAAACATTTTGCTCTTGTTTGTGTTGTCTATTGTATGTTCGAGTTTCATTTTTCCCCGTGTATTTTTTATTTTTTTGTTTTGTGTATTTTCTCGTCATGAATTAAGAATTTGGTCTTTTTTTGAGTTGTGTATGTTTTTCTGTTGTTTATTTTTATCATTACGTTTTTTATTTGACGATAATTTAGTCTCGTTTATGTTTTGCATGTGTATATTTATTGTTTATTTGCATGTGTATATTTATTGTTTATGTTCATGCCGTAATTTATATACAGTCAAACCTCGTTAATGAGTCACTCTTGGGAGAGCAAAAATATGATTTAGTAAGCGGAGTGAGACTCGTTAAACGGAGTAAGCCATAGCTGTGCCAATTCCTGCCGGAGGAAGATTGGGACTTCCAAAAAAAAACTCGGTAAGCGGAGTGACGTGTTAACCGGGTGAGGCACTAACGAGGTTTCATTGTATATAAGTTGTATATATATATATATATATTTTAATTCCTTAATTATCATGCAAGTTTTCAATCATCCGTACAGTCATCATAACCTCTGAATGTTGAATATATGTTTTACAAAAGTTAAAGTTAAATGTTTGTGTATGTGTGTAAATGAATAAATTTGATTTGATTTGAAAAGTTGTAGATTTGCGTCGAGAATATATACACTGAAATTCGCACGCGCACGCGCACACACACACAATCACACGGATGTCGAGTTTTTCGTTTTACAGTGTCATCTGTGAATGAAACTGTATTTTATTTATCAAAAATAACTCTAGGCCATGATAAGTTGTCTTATTGCAAACCTTTTTACGTCAAATGGTTGATTTGTTATTCCTCGGAGATGCGGTCTGTTCGTGACGTCATTTTGTACTCGATAGGTTGATGGAATTCAAAGAAATCCTTGAAGAAATGGAGCTTCTGAAAAAGAAAAAAAAACAGAATTCCGTAGTTTTGCAGTTTTTCGCGATTCACCGTAGTTTCGCCGTATTTTATGATAGAAATCCGTAGAAACTACAGAAATTCCGTAGTAGTTGGCAAGTATGAGAATAAGAATAAAATGTGTAGTTGGTGCCATGTTTTACTTTACGAAACCGAAGATTCCGCGACAGTGTATCGAATGAACCAAAAAAAAACAGAGAGAGAGAGAGGACAACGCCCTAAAAGTGAATTATATTTGCGGGACCGAAAAGGGCGTTTACGTCATTTCCTGGAAACAACGGAAATTGCTTATTTCCCTAGAGCAGATCAAATGCATTCCTGTTGCTCGTATAGCAAGTAACGTTCCAAAAGATATAAATTATGACGATGTTGGGATTCTTCTTCGGCACTTTACGATTCCAACGTAGATTTTCCTACATTTTCCGCGCGCAATAAATAAATTTCCGACTCCTAGAGAAGAAAAATACTTTCCACTAGAGTTAGAAATGAAAAGTACGCTGCTTAATGTTATCACATCAGGACTCGGGGTTTCTAATAACAATAACCGATTAATATATAACTATATCCGAGAAAGAATCCCATTAGTAAGTACGACTGTCATATGTCCCTTTTAGACTAAATCAGGGATGTACAACGTCCGGCCAGCTGTGCTGCCAGCCAAGGGGTTCCATTCCCGAAAGGTGTTCTGGTGGGAAGCCGTGAATACACAAAATACGATAAATACCTCGTCTCAAAAAAAATTTCCTTCATAAAAATTCGAGATACCGTGATCCATATATTGGGTATCTCCAATTATCACCAAAAAATTATCAAACGAAAGTAAAGTAACTAATTAGAGCCGAAAAAATAGCCAAAAGCAGTAAAGTGTCAATTACAGCCAAAAAAAAAATTCAAATGCAAATCAAGTCGCTAATCACAGTCAAAAAAAAATGTTGCCAATTGTAGCAAAAAAAAAATATTTTGCTAAATATTTAAGGAGTCAATTATCGCCAAAAGTTGCGGAGAAATTGTCAATGATGAAAATTAGAAAGCTACCACAAGTAAGCAGCGGTACTACCACAGGTAAATATGTAATTCACAAAAAGAAAACATATTTTTGACAAGTATGTAAGATGAATATACAGTATTTATATGACTGTACAATTAATTGTGATGGAGTCATAATTATCATGATACAATTGAGATTTTGTAAAAATCATGAAAATAATCTTAATTATTTATTTCAAAAATTCAATTGTCATATGGTCACCCTACATGTCGTATGTCACCCACAAGTTTCTGGCCCGCGAGAAGCATCATATCTGGCCCGTGGACTGAAAAGGGGGCTGTGTACCAATAGTCTAAAAAAATGTAAGGAAACGGGACGATTCCGTTTTTTCTTTCCCATAATACTGGTTTCAAAATGTTAAATCATGCCGTTTTTCATTATTGTTATTATTTTCATATTTTGTGAAAAAACAGAATTTTTTAATTTTAAGGTAATTATAGATTAAGTTAAATAAAAATCGTTTTCTTAATTCAAAATTTGTGAGGAGTTACAATGAAACTAATTGTATATCACGCCGCGCGAAAATTTGCATTGCGTTTTAAATTGCGTTTCTTATTTATAATGTACGGTACGTTCTATAATTCCCTTGTGAAAGTCTTCCGACATGGATCATAGTGGTTATTTCAGCCTGATTATAATATTGTAAATTGGGTATGCAAATTTTTACTAACAAGAGGATCCATCTGACCTCTGACATAGTCTTGTACTTTTGTAGATTGATAACAATAACTTATATAGGGAAAACATGAGTCTGATTCAACTTTAGTTTCAAAGTATGCAAGAAGGAAAAATTTTGGACGAGAAAAATTTATAACATTAACCGAAGTCCCAATTACTACAAACCAATTTTTCCCTCATGTTATGATATTGGTCGGTTCCGTAGTTGCGTGTGAAAGTGATAACAATACCCAGATGATAACATTATCCGTGATTCTAATAAGTGGCGTTTACTGCATTACTAAAGACGCAAATTCTGTTAATGCAGTGTTTCTCAACCTTTTTAAGGCCGGGATTACACTATAAAAGTTTCATAAAAGTTCATCTATAAAATTTGAAAAATGCAACCAATAAGGTGATCGATTGCATTTGCTAGAATGTTACCAATGCTCTTATTGGTTGAATTTTTCACCTTTTATGAAAGAACATTTATCAAACTTTCATAGTGTAATACCGACCTTAGACGAGGACCAGTAAAATCTCCAAAACAATTTGACGGCCAAATTGTGTCCCGTGTTACGGGACATTCCTGTAATTTTCGCATTATTGTATTTGCTTTATGCATTTGTCCCGTTTTTTTTTTCAACGATACATATTTGAATTTGTAACATTTATTAAAGTCGTGAATACACACAGCGTTCTCATAATATAAATTATAATACGATAATTATGGCAAAAAAGCATAAGTATTCCATCTCACATATATTTGTTAGGTAAAACGTTTTTTCTTCTCTTTTTTTGGGACCATAATACGCTGAGAAAAATAAAATTGTCAGAAGTACAATGTTTCTGATGACAATCGGCGATGTCCTGTATCTTACGGATTGTTAACCGAATTTTACGTTTCTCAGCGTATTACGGTCTTATCAGATCATCTAAATATATTTTTCTCGTGAAATGCATTTTTTGCTTTTGCGAGATTTGCAGCAGTCCTTTATTATCGCACCTTCAAGCAATTTTAGCAAAAATTAACAAGTTACATTTAACTCTTTAGGTGGTTTTTAAAATTTTCTTGATCCGCATTATAACTGCCACATAGGAAATAAAAGTGTGTTAAGAACTCGAGATATTTCAGGGTGACCGAAATAAAGTAGATCAAGTTTGGCGAGATATCTCGCCAAATATAAAATTTTGTTATATCCCGTATATAGGACAGCAATTTCCTGCATTCTCCTCTATGATGTATGGTGAACCTAAATATGAAGGTATAATATTATTTGAACCCATATGGAGATATTACTAATATCAATTACAGCGTGTAACAATGTTATCAAGTCGACCTGCGAACCACCTCTGGTCCGTGGGCCATAGATTGAGAAACACTGCGTTAATGCATCGAAATATCTACTCAAATCTAAATCTGAAAAAGCTTAAAGTTTGCGAAGAAATTGGAATTTCTCCATAATCCAATGATAATATTCTTATTTTCAGAGTATAAAACGAATCAATTCTTCTTAAAAAATGAAGATTTTCTAATAAATATCAAGCGATTTAGTCAATACTTACGGTATTTCAGTTGCTTGGATGTATTTCCCAACCCCTTTTTCTTCTTTCATTTTTTTTTTGTAGATTATTCTAGTGCAAGTTTTTCAAAAATACGTGTTTTCAATGGATTCTCAGAGAATGTATACGTATACTTACACACACACACAGCTACTGATGTATCAAAAATATATATATATTTATCAAAAAGTATACCGATAGGGCGTCTGTATTCAACTTTAGTAGATATGGTGTATTTCCAATAGAGAATTTTGTCTCTTCTTTATATATATAAACGCTTTTCGTCAAGGATCCCGCGGGGGTTTAGATAATCCGCAAATAACAGTTTCATTTCAGGCTCTGAATTTTTCAATTTTCAGTTTCGTAAGATACGAAGCGAAATCCGCGTCCGAAGTAAAAGAAAATTTCCACTCACTTACAGGGGAAAAAACAGATTATTATATTTTCCTATTTCTTTTCTTTCGGCCTTTGGCTTTTCAATAGAAGGAAAGAATACCATATAATATTATTGAATTAAACGCTCAGATTTCTCCGTTAGAAGGGTGTTTTTGCATTAAAGTTGAGCACGGATATATCGAAGTCGCGCGGGAACGACAAAAATATACGCAATATCCGATATTTGTTATAATCGATATGTTACGGTAAATGTGCTAAATCCAGTTATTATTCATAATCGAATTTCGGTAAGTTTTGCAAATTTAACAAAAAATTAATTACCAGCTTCATTTTTACCAGCAATCATGCATAATACCCAAGCCAACACCATCTATAGCAGAAGGTCTCCGCGCGAAGCTCGTGACGTCACTGAAGAAGTTATTTCACCCACAGTCATATTGGATATACTTCAAAAAGAGTAAAGATATCGCATGGGTGTGTACGTCGGCCTGCTATATCCAATGGCCACGGGCGAAATAACTTCTTCGGTGACGCCACGAGCTTCGCGCGAAGACTTTCTGCTATAGATGGTGCTGCCCAAGCGTCGTTGGTAAATTTTATAAGTCTCCATAAATTAATCACTTATATGTGCACTTGAAACTTCCACTGCAAGTGCTTATCCAAAGAACCCAAGCGTCGTTGGTAAATTTAATAAGTACTAAAAAATTATTTTTATCAGCGATTATGCATAATACCCAAACGTCACGTTGTTGGTAAGCATGATAAATCTCGTAGGATATGATATAGGCTACTTACACTATACATGGTAATTGATGCATGTATTGTATCATTATATCGAGGCATGATTAAAATTTGGTATCCTTATTTTCAAAACGGGTCTGATTATATTTATCACGCATATAAAACTCATTTGGATTCGTTTTCTTCATATTTATCAAGTTCCCCTAAAACACTGGATTAATTATGCATAATCGCCGATAAAAGTGATAATGTTTTCAGTATTTATCAAATTTACCAACGACGCGACGCTTGGGTATTATACATAATCTCCGGTAAAAGTGATATTTTTTAGTATTTAAGAAATTTACCTACGTAGCTTGTGTGGGTATTATGCATATTCACCGTAAAAAGTGAGATCTGTCCATAGGCGTCGCATAAACGAGTGATTTAAGGTGACTCCATGGGAAAAAAGTGACACAGAAAAATGATCCGGCGAACGTGGAGGCCAAGCAACTTGTCCCGTAGTAGTCGATCGATCGTGGTGAAGGTAGTATGGTACGGACAACGCCTCATCGGCTGTTGGCTATTGCTGTTGGTACATCCGCTGTCCTAAGCGCCCATTGCCATCTGCTCGACCGTTTAATTAGATGTATATCAGCGTATTACTCGTTCGTGTAGTAAGCCATCACGATAATCATTGAAACAGACAACTAACTGCTACACGTGCTTACTACCGTAATAGCGCTAATTTACGTCGTTCACAGCGCGTGATCCTACCGCAGCACATGCGTTTCGCGATGCTGCTTACGTTAGATATGGTGAGCGGATACACGAACGCATTCAGCGATCAACTGACATCCACCTTGTGGTTTTTGTAAAGGAGATATTTTTTACAATTGCTCCAGGGAGCAAAAATCGTAGTTTTTATGAATGGTATCATACATACACCATCGTTTTTGTTCTTTATATTTTGTTTAATAAATGGGCTTTATGAATAAGTAACGTTTGTTTTGTTTCTGAACCTTTATTTGCCGGAGCTGGCATTATCCTTAATTTATGGACATGAGTGTAGAAAGCTGTGTTACTTTGATAGTTGTAACTGTAGTGATCTGACAGTAGTTATTTTCTTTATTGCAGTTACATAAAATTGTTTTAAGCTTTAATTTAGAAAATCGCTAAATGACTGTTAGCATATTCTTGAAAAAAAATGAAGGTAATTTTCAGTTTTATAAAAACGTTTTTCCCTTCGACTTCCGAACATAATCGGTTCTTAAAGAAATACGTTCTGTTATTGTAGTAGCATTTTTTGGGCGTTTCTTCGAGTGAATTTTCTGGGTTTTTTAGGTCGACAACATTCGGGCGTTGCTGATAACCGTTTAATATTTTACGAAAAATAATTTCAAACGGCAAAAGAGAAAGTGAAATGAAGAAAAAAAATGCAAACGATGGTGAATGTATTGTACTATGCGAATAAACTAAAAACATTGTACAAAGGAGGTATTAAAGTCCCGTATGCATTCCAAGGGAAACAAAGCATGACTGGTTAGGAAAAGGATATGAGTCTAATTACTCTAGATCTCCATAATTGTGCAAGTGTGAAAACACTTGGGTGATGATTAGCTGAAAGTTTCGTTTTTGTGTCAATAAACTCAAGTTTGGTAGAGGCTAAATCGAACAATCAATATTTGGTATCTGACATACCAAACATCGTAATATTTCAAATAAACCTTCGAGTTTCACATAAAAATGCATTCAATAATAATATCACCTCATTATCGTACGCAAACAAAATGCGAGGGATGTGAATAATTACAAAAAATATGTTGTAAATTTTGACCCAAGAGATGCAATTATATTTTACGGGAAATTTCAGTTTTTAGACAAAGACGTTATGAAGTTACAGACAAAAATATTTGTTTCCTAAATATTTCCTAAGCATGGAAACTTCCCTGATTTGATAAAAAAAAAAATAACGACAATAATAAACCATATATTCTTGACAACGGAATACGTAGAATAAACTCACTTTCTGATACATTTGCTCAATTAGTGGTGGTAATTATTTTTCAATATTTCAAGCACAATTTACTAAATATTTATCCAAGTTTCTGTTTCTTCTTCACCCAGAAACAATGCACTTCTTTTCGTGAAGAAAAGTAATTATCATTGGTTACACGTGATGCGGCATTCAAAATTATATATTAATGGATTCACATGTCATTTCATAAGATGCGGCTGTTTCCATGGGTACACCAGGAAAAAGAAATTAAAACAAAGAGCAATAAATTATGTGTACAATAATTTATTAGTGATGCTTCTATTACTGACGATTCATATATAATGACTTCATTTAAATGAGAAGCATGAAAAACACGTTATGAATAATAATAGCATATTTCCCCAGTTTTTGCTTGCAAAAAAAAAGTGATTTATTGAGGGGAAACTATTGAATTACATCCACATAAGTTGTTGGATGCTCATTTTCTTGTATAATGCCATGAATATGTTGAAAAAAATAAATAAATATTAATGACTTCTTCTGTATTCTGTATATAGTTTTGTTACTAATATTATTTTTTCCCCATTCTTCCATTATTATTTTCTTATTGTCAAATACTAATTAATTCTCTTGAGATGTCTGATTCCTTTGTTATTATGCGAAAAAAGTTTAGATAAACACGTTAATTTGCTACGAATTTGAAATCTCTTCGAGTGGATAAACTTTTTGGAACATTCGCTGATATCAATTACTAGTCCATGGGAAAACGAAATGTGATTTTGGCTGCAAAAAAATAATGCGGACGAATATATTTTTGAATTCAACGGCAAATTGAGCTGTGATGTAATTTTTAGCCACCATGACTCTCTGACTAGCAAATCACAATTTGACAGCTCAAGTGAATAGAGCAGAGCATGAAATAATTCAAACGAAGAGGACTAGTTTATCACTCTAGATCACACACCCAGACAGACAGATGAAAGGGTCTCATTTAGGAGAATAGCAGTTCTGTAAATGCTGATCAACAATAATTAGATTGAGCTGAAGATAATTATACGTAATATCACCCTATATACTCAAAACTTTTTCATGTATGTGATTCAGTATTTTACCTGCACTTTCTTAATTATACAGGGTAATTCAGAAAAGATGAGAAAAAATTTAAGAGGTGATAGTACACACCAAAACAAGCAATTGTCATCAAAGAATGCATGGTCTAACGTGAAACGCAAATGCGGCAGCGCGTTTCGAAACGGCCGCGACGTAAACGTTAAAACGACATTCCTGTTGAAATTTATCGAGAGAAAAAGAACACCACATGCCTGTAAATGTAGCTTGGGGAAGAAGAAATCGTATGTAAATCTGCGTCACAGTGAATAAAAGGTGCGGACCCCAGCCCTGTGAAGTTATTCCAGCGTGCAACCGCGTTCTAACAGATGTAACGTACGGGATAATGGCGCACTTGTACCACAGAGGCAACATTTTTTTTTTTGTTTTTCCCATCTTTTCTGAATTACTCTGTATAATAATGGTTTTTTTTAGAAAAAGTAATTTTAATATTTATTTCAATTTTGGTACATAATTTCGCAATTGTGTATATTGCTAAGCTGGGCTGGAAGAGATCTCGGCAACCGGTAAGTCCGGTAGCAGAGCCCTGGCGTTCATTGCGTTGTATGTACTTCGCACAGAATAACTCAGAAACTATCTCACATATTTACATGAAATTTAATGGACTAATGACAATCAAAACGCCAGAATTTTTTTTATTTGTGTGAAAAACGTGAAATTTAATACCAAAATTGAAATAATCATTAGAAAAATGGTTTTCTAAAAAAATCCATTATTATAAGAGGATAATACACTTAAGTTATATGTATACCAAAAATTTAAAATATTCAAGTTGATATTAAGTAATGCTGTTTACGGCTCAATCACATTATTATTTATCAGTATTTGCAAACCAGCTAAAAGATATGAGACTCCCCCTTAAGCAGATGCTTTCTGAATAATGTGATATTTCGGCCTGGCAATTATACAGAACTCCATACGGGATTTCAATACTTTCTGAATAAAAAAAATATTTATCACCCGCGTGTACCTACAACAACATGACTTTAATCGGGATTACGGTCTGATACTTATCAAACTCTTGATTGCTATTTTTCCAATATGCTTTACTCTATCAGAGCAATTGATCAATCATTTTACGAATATTTTTGCCCTTTATATATGAAATCGCTATCGAAATAAATAAAATAAGGTTCGCTTAAAAAAACACACACAATATATATACACACTTATACAATATATAAGTCACCAAATCACGAGAAAGTAATGTAGTTAACTCGAAGCGATTTCGTTTAATGAGATTTCCACCCCGTCGGTTTCATTTTCGGGATTTGGTAACAGGTTTTTTTTTAAAAAAAGAAGGTGCATTCGCGTTTAGCATCCCTATGGTTCAAAAAATAGGAGAAAGGAATACACACAATTTATCCAGGAGTATTAAAAGGTGCTGGACCGTAAGTGTATTAACCGGGGAGAAAATATAACGCTGCACCTTAAAATTGGTTACTTTCGAGGGATTAAGGTTAGTCATATTTCTTCATTAAAACGAGTAAGAAATTCTAAGGAAAGATGTCATATATCTCTTGAATGATGAGAATAACGTCTTGAAGTTTTAAAAAATTATCATTTTATCGAATTTAAATGTTTAATTCATTTTTCAAAAAAAATTGGAATTATTTTTATACTGAATAATACATTTCAAATTCTTAGGACGGCATTTTTGGAGTTGGATATTTCCTGTTTTATTTCTTTTAATCGTGAGTCTAAATCTGGAAATAATGGAAGCAAATGTGTGTGTGAAACCTGGAGAGCTCCGAATCAGTGTTTGTCGATTGGGGCCAATCGAGTTAGCCCCATTATGCTAATAGATTGTGGTAAATACCCCTCTATGGTTCAGAGGGGCCACAAGTGAAAATCAAGTTAAAGGGCAGCTATATTAAGTTGTATAAGGAGCCAAAAAATACAAATATGCAAATACAAATACAACGCCACAACAGGCAAAATGCCCAACGAGGTGGCTGATAAAAAGATGCCCATAAAAATATGGATGTGATATATTTCAGAAATACAGCAACCCAATCAAAAATGCAATTTACACAAATTATAAAAAGGCTGTGAAAAAAATTTACAAATACAAATATGGAGGAAAGAAGTGGTTCTCAAGTGGGATGAGTTTCATATGAAGCCCTGGATGATTCTTAAGAGGAGTCATGGCCGGGAATAAAAGAGGGACCACACAGACATCTGAGAATAATGCATTTAAGGCAAATATGGTGGGGAAAAGTGGGAACAGTTTGAGAATCCTGCAGAACTGTCCATAGAACCAGGAGCATTCTAAACATATGCCCCATTTGGGCATGACCTGGGGGCCTCGTGTCTGCTGGGAAACCTACGCGATGATATATGGTACTATGATTTCCGGTAGCAAGGATGTAAATAACATATATTGATAGATAACATGTTTTTTCTTACCGAACCGGAGTTGACTATCGATAGATGGTGCCTTCATTTCCAACCCAACTAGATCGGTAGTAAATTGTTGTATAGAGATCTGACCGAGGTTGGTGTGCGTTAGCGTAATAATAACCTGTCACTGTCCGCCTAGTACAGGAGCTTCCAAAATATCACTGCGCCTGGGAGCCTCGAGACAACCCTGCATAGGGCAAAAGAGAAACTTACTGAACAGGTCATAGAACTGTTCGCCCAGGTGTCCGGAGAACTGCCTTATTTATAAAATTTATGTGCCCACCATAAATTTACTTAAAGTATTAATTCAATAAATAGAATGGTCTCGTATTTCTGAATAAGTATAGTCCTGTAAAAGACAGAGGAAGGACACGAGATTGGGAAAATGTGGTCCAATGGGCGAGAAAGGGTTGGGGAACACTGCTCTAAATCATATTTATTCATTCATTCATGATCGAAATCAGTGATTCCCAATCCAATTTTTGACATTTTTGGGGGGTGCGAGACGGGAAAAAAATTATAACATGTTCTCTGTGTTTATTGAGGAATTGGAAAAAAAAAGTGGGCTGGCTGATGCGAAGATATATTTTTTGGAAAGTGAGAAAATTCAACTAGTAATTCAAATTTTTAAAACTTTGTACGGATAGCGGAGGATGACGTCATCCTCGGAAAATGAATCATGTCTACATTTTGACACCGCATTTGTTAACATTCGCTCGCAGGAATGTGCTGCGAAATATTTAAATGCTCCTAATTTGAAAGAACTGACTAAAACACAATATTCACCACTTGCATGCAGTTTTCAGATTTTTTTGCTTACACATACATACATAAATACATACATACATACATATATACACACATATACACACACACATATATATATATATATATATATATATTTATATTTATTTATTTATTCAACCTACGTATATATATATAATCACTACGGGTGGCAAAATTTAGGCATTCAGGCGGCTGAAAACTTCAGGTGAGAACAAAGAAAAAATGTAAAATCATCGAATTTTACAACAGTGATGGCGGCCAAATTATGCTTTTGTGTCGCCCCCCCCCCCCCAGCAGTAGGGCTGACAGGGATCCATCCCCGGAGCACGGGATGATTCTCATCCGGGAAATTTAAAAATTATGATTTAGAATAATTCTGGTGTGCTCGATGGAAAAATTTTCAACATTGGCAAAGACAGCTTTGCAAACACTTGTACCATCTGTAACTACCTACATATGCGAAAAAGGATTTTCTTCACTATTGTAATTGAAAACGAAAACCAGAAATGCTTGGATGTAACCAATGATATGCGGGGAGCTCTTTCGAAGAGAGAACCTTAGTTTCAAGAAATTATAACAAAAAGGCGAGGGCAAATTAGTCAATGATAGTCACGCCAACAAATCAGTCAATTTACGAAAATCGATGTAATTTTAATTCTTTTTGTTGATATGATATACTTGTGTGTTTTTTATTGATAAATTAATTTTGTAATCCCTCAAGGTTAGAATTTTCATTATAATTAATTTAAGAACAATTAATGTAATTGGTTCCAAAAAATAATTTTTGAATTTTATATCAAATAGACACAAGGGGGTGCGGGAAGGTACCTCGAATCGCACTGGGGGTGCGGGATGAGAAAAAGGTTGGGAAACACTGCTCTAAATCATGAGAGAGTAGTACATATAAAACAAACATTAATTCTCAAGTCTCTCTAGTTGTCTATTATCGAAAAATTCTAAGAAGGACTGGAAGGCTTTTGGAAGGACTGACTTCTTTTCCAGTGACTATGCACATAAAGTGAAACATCGATATAAAGATATTCTGTAGACCAAGAACAAATATCGTTATAGAGCGATTATCGTTATATCAAGAGGCAAAATTACCATCACCTGTCATGAAATTTATGCTGCTTTTGGCATCTTTTCTCATTCGACGTTGATAGTACCACCAAAAAAAAAATGTGCTTTTGAGTATTTATTCACTGAAAAATTTTTTAATTGATAAACAAAACTCAGTTAGATGTATCCCCCCCCCTCCTGTAAAGAGGTTTATCGAAATATACTTTGATGTATCACACAAAAAATAGTGACATCAAAAACTTGGACTTAGGTGATCAGAAGGTGCCAAATACCTATTATTATTTGACATCTTCCGGAAAACGAAAATATGGCCAGGCAGTACAGTGGATAGGGAGCTAGCTTCTCACTGTATAGGTCTGGGTTCGAAGCCCGGTTCGGGCATGGATGTCTACTAACAAAATCCCTGGACAGATCTTAAAGATCTCTTGGGAATACGTGCTGATCGCATTATATATATTTTATGTAGGGGTATATTACAGGTTATCGTTGGTTATCGTTGTATCGAGATAAGACGGTAAACACGACTCAAAACAACATTTGAAAAAACAAAATTCCGTAATAAAGAGATTTATCATTACATCGATTATCGTTGTAGCGAGGTTCCACTGTATGTTATTAGCATAACTACATTGATGTATAGTAAACATGCACCAATGACAGAATACAATTTTTATAGAAGCAGAATAACATACAATATACCATATAAGAGTTAATAACATTTTCAATACTGCGCGTATGATGAAGTTAGAAGTTCTCTTTTTTACTTTCGAATACCGAGAAAAGCTAAAGAATTGAAAGGATAAACCAAATTCAATCTTCTTCAAGAATCCTACCCATTCATATTGAAATGAAGAAAGGCAATCAGAAAAAACAAGATTAGTGAATTTCAAAAGAACCAAATGAAATTCCAGTAAATTCGGTCCCCCCCCCTTTCAGTTAAAAAAAATATATATTAAGGATTTTTGCGATTTTTTTTATGCCCACGGAACTCGTTCGAACTACGTGAGCGAGCTTTTTTTCGATCTTTAGAATCGATGTTGCCATTTTAGAGTCCATCATATAAATATAACCATATTCAAATAAACTGAATATTGTAATATGATCTCTGCAAGTTATTTTGATTAGATCTGATACTGATCGAAAAACCAGCCCTCATAGTTGAAGCATTATGGAAGAATAGCTAAACAAATATTTTAATAATTTAAATTTCTCTCATAATTACGTCCATAGATCTTGAGAACAGATTTATCAGTTATCAAAACGATTAATGCAAATGACTAATCACTAGGGCTTGGATTTCTATGTCTTTGGATTTTTTTTTTTGCATATTTCGCTATGGTCAAACTCCCGCCAAACATCAGAAATATGCGCGCCAACTGATAATCTTAGCAACCTTTATAAAAAACATGCTCAAGCGCAGTGAATGGTTAGAGCGTATCATTTAGGGCTATGATTTTTATGTTGCGTCGTTGCTGATTGGTAAAAAAATCCTAAATTCATGTTTTTCAATCAATCACCAACGACATTGAATTTGTATAGCACAAAACATATTAGCCCATGAACGACACTGGTTTGTGGCTGTAAATAGATTAATCATCTGAATCGGTGACGGTAACGCGTGGGAAAAATTAGTTGAAATTGTTCCATGGGGAAAATATTTTAGCATTTGCAGGAAATTTTGAGAGTTTTAATTTAAAAAAAAAAATCTTTTTTTTAATAAATTTGTGCAATGCTTTTCTAAAGCTAAATACTAAACTACATATTTTTACTTATAGATGGCAGCATATTGATTCTGAATTTGTGGGGGGAAAACTTACTCAAAAGGGAAATTTTGGCTCTATGAGATTACAATCACTGCATCTGATGAAGTTCGAGCAGGTCCGTATAAAAACCATAAGTTCTCAATATTTTCTATGCTTTCGGAAAATATCCTTATTGTAACTGTAAATAATTTTTTGTATCGATTATGAATGATTCCTGTATTATTTGGAAATCGAATTTTCAGCATGTCTGAAGTGAAGCAGAGGACTTCATAGAAACTGAAGAAATATTCGTTTCTGAATATAGTGAGAAAGTTTTCTGTATAGATGAAACAATATTGTTTTGCAAAATCTGAGATACAAAAATTGTTGCAGAAAGAAAATCAACTATGTGGATTTTAGCACATCAACCCCGATAAACATGAACGAGGAATTCAATAGAGGATGAGAAAAAATCGGGATTTTTTTCCTGTTTTGTGTGTGTGTTCCGTAAATTAACTGTAAAAAATACTGACAGCTTTGTGTGTTATTGATACTCATTGTGGTTAGTAAAGCGAAGAATTTTCGCTCATACAATAAAAGTAATGGTTCAGAATAGTTTATTTATACAATACTTTATTAGTCAGAAATGAAGAATACAGAAAACAAGGGAGAAAAAAATTACCAAGGAGCCAAATTGCCCTTACTGGCAATCACAATTTACAATATGAAACTTATAAACATAAAAATAAATAAATAAAAAATAATTGACTGAACGTGAGTGAAGAAGATTGCATTACACTTCTCATAATTGTATTATTTTCCTAAAACCAATGATAGGAATTAAAAAATGTTTTAGGACATATTTTTTGTTTTAGAGGACATATTTACAGTTTTAAGAACATAAATGCATTTTTATAGAGCACTAGCTATAATACCCGGCGCTGCCCGGGTTTCCTTTAATGAGGCTTTTTGGATCACGTGATATCTCCCTCTTTCTTTGAGGGACAGCAAACCGTATCTAAGTTAACCAATATGGCGACTTCATGAAATAAACAAATCTAGATTTAAAGAAACATAGAAACGAATTTTTTTCCCCTTTTTTAAGGGGTGCTAGGTATTTCGATCCCCCTCCCGAACTTCAAGTTATGTATTTCTGTCTGTTTCTGCTTCCAAACATGCTTAATTAAATCTGTGGAATTTTCGCTATAACGTACACTATAACACTATAACTGTATTATATATTACGTTCTCGTAAACTACAGCAGTCCAAATCCAGATATCAACAGTGTGAAGCCATCATTGACTACTACCAACCTGCACATGCACCTTGTCCATATTCCTCTGCTGAACGTCTGACGAATTGGTACATATAGGAGATGTGCTTATACATGTTGTGAAACGAACCTGAGATTTTGTTTCTGTGTAATCCTTGTTATAGAACTTTTTTTTCTTTCTTTCTTTCAAACAGAGCACAACTCAGGTATATCACCATCTATGGGCGATTTACTACTTAATCAGCTGTGTCGGAAGTGTAACTGTGTGTTATACCTAACAGTCTAAGTGCGCATGTAGTGTTATGTTTGATTTCTCAATGCTGCCATCTATATTTCAGACGTGAAGTGAGTGGTGTGTTATGACTGAATTACATTTGTGCTGTTTGTAGTTCTGTTGCTCTCTGTGACGAGACTTTTTAACAGGGCGATCGGCTCACGTTCGCACCTCGAAGTTGGGAACCAACCAGCCACCAGTAAATGCACAGTGGCTAATAACAAGCAATCGCACACAAATCTTGTTCGTAGTAACAAATACTTGTGTAATATCATGCCTATCCTATCCTTGAAATTTTTAATACGGGACAGAAAAACATCTTGTTTTATTTTATTTTGAGACACATTTCTTTAAAATATGGGATATCTAGTGACCATAATTTTAGCATAATGTTTAATAAACGAGCAGGTTATTTGAAAATTTCGTTCGTATTGAATGAGATGCAAATGAAGTGATTGCGATTAATGCATTTCTCTAATTATCAGGTACTATTCATACCTGATAATTAGAGATACATGAATCGCAAATTTAAAAAAATCCGATCTTCGCAAAAGAAATTTCTGATCCGAAAATTTTGCATTCTTTCGCAAAAACGAACTAACGACGTATTTTTTTTATAGTTTAATTATACTACTAGGATAAGTATTTAAAAGCACTGTGCTTACTTGAAAGTTTTAGAATTCAAGTTCTCTTAACAAAATTACTACTTATTTTTTCTCCACAAAAAGCGTAAATTATCAAGATTTCGCTGAAAAGGGATGAAAATAGAATTTTCGCGTGTATTCATCAAAAATTCCAAATTTCGCATTTATTTCGTAAGTACGAAAATTGCGAATCCCTACTGATAAATAAACGAATATTTCGAATTTCCCAGTCGGCACGGTCTTAAAAGCTTCCATTTACAATGATATTTTTTTCATAAGAATTTTCATAACAGTTTCATTACTTTATGAATAACACCCAGGGCCGGAACTAGGAAGGGAGATGGGAGCAAATGGCCCGGGCGACAAGTTTAGGGGGCGTCAAATTTTAGGAAAGAATAAAATACCGTTACAAAATCATAAATTTTGGCAGTGGAGGGGGCGGGCAAAATAATACTTGCCACCGCCCCCTCACAAAAATCTTAGTCACGACCCTTGGGAGTAATGCCCGTCTCTCATACATTTACAATATTTTTTCATTATCATGGGATACTGATTCGAATAAGAATAGACTCAAGCTTCTTAGATTTGCCAACGTGTATTTTTCTGCACATGGTTAAACTCTACATCTTTCTTTTCTGTCTTATATGGCACGTCTTCTGTGCACTGGTTTCCGGAGAATAATATTCATCACGCGCTGCTTTGGGCTAAGCTTTGGAACTATTACGGACTTACTAGAAAGCCGAGCCCAAATACAAGCGCGAGCACGTTCACAAATGTTGACTCAGAAACCGTCGTAATCGAGGTAAATACTCATGTTTTGGACCTCGGGATTAGTCCTTCGGCACAGCGATCGTCTCTCTCTCTCGACTCGTATCGGAGGAAAATGAGCGGATTATTGTCGAAATGACCATCTTACTGACCAGTCGCTGTCTATTTGAGGGTTGAAATGTCTATACAAAGCTCATAATACTAGAATGCTCACCCAGGTTTTAGCGAGAAACTCAGCTGATATTGCTGGAGGTTTCCGGTGCGTAAACTTCTCCGCTGATAGTATTTGGCTCAATCCCAAAATAAGTTAGGTTATTAACGACATGTTCCTACGTACAAATAAGCGAGTGTGTATGGTTATTTACTTGAATAGACTGAAACTGATATTGATTTGTGATTCCTCTAGTTAGAAATTCGTTGTTTGAAATTCCTCTTGTTAGATTCCTCGTGTATAAAATGATAATTTTCATGACTAAAAACGGTAATTTATTTCTCAAAACTAACAACGATATAACCTCAAATAGATATAACTTCTTGTATTCAACTCCAAAAACAATACTTTATTCAAAAAAGTATAAATTACCAACAATTTATAACGAATTTGGAAAAAAATTATCAGACCTTAGAATAAATAAACATATCAACAAAGAATTTTCCACACTTTCAAACTCTATAACGAATTTTGAAAAGTTTATTAAAAATATAAATAGGTAACCAAGGCAAAAATTTGAAAAATCTATTATAATAAAAAAATAAAATAAAAAATAAGTCAAGAGCGTGCCGTTTATTAAATATAGAATTTTTTTTAAGCTCTAGGACGAACTATATGGGTCCCTAAGAGCTGCATAGTGCATGTTTTGTCTTTTTTTCTATTGTCTTTATTTATTTATTTTGTATATTATTTGTATTCTGTATTCATGTATTTATGTGTGCTGTTTTGCAATAATAATAAAAAAAATGGGTCTGGAACTGAATGGCTAGAAAGTCTCCAAAATGGATAATAACATTTTTCCAAACTTCAATGTCTTCCGTTATAAACAAAGCTGGTCCCATTAATCGGGTCGGTTAATCGCAGTTAAAAAATTTAGTTGGGTTAATCAATCGATCAATTCGATTAAAATTTTTATTACAAGTTTCAAAGAGAGAATGAGAACTCGGATTATCCGAAAAGTAATAGAGAACAACTTTTTAAATGTATGTGGCAGGGACGGGGGACGGGGGTCCTATATAATATTACTTGTTTTTTACCTTAATTCATCACACAACTGCCAAGACCCATGGCCCTATATCCTGCTACTGGTCTCCTACAACGGGATCTATCATGGGTCCCTCCATGGTGAATTTCCAGCGCGAAAAAACAAAATACAGACGAATCCCATTATAACGAACTCCCAAGAGACTGGAGAAATCATTTCGTTATAATGGATAATTTCATTATAAATGAATTCCATGTATTTGCACTGTTGCTATGTGAACTTATCTCGAGGATCAGAAAAGTGTTCGTTAAAACAAGATTTTCGCAATAACTGCATTTGTTAAAACGGTATTCGACTGTAATCGTTCAGGATATCTAAGCTGGAGCCCTTTCAGCCCTACTACCCTTGTGGGGGGGGGGGGAAGTGATCTATCTGTAAGTGAGACTGACAGGGGCTTGGAGGATCTGAACCGATATGGATGTTTTTATTTTTATTTTTGGTAACTACCGTCAAATTCCGTTTTAACGAATACCGTTATAGCGAAAATTTCGTTTTAAAGAACACTTTTCCAATCACCCAGATAAGTTGGCATAGGAACAATGCAAAGACCTAGAATTCCTTTATAACGTTGCAAAATCGAATAGCTCCATTTCACAAGAAGAAACAAATTAAGACGTTGCATTAGACTAACGTGCAGGCTCTCAGCTTCATCCTGACCACGACGTTTGACTTGTAAAGATTCGAATTTTTCCGCTGTGGAACCGAAAGCCAAGATTTGGTAACCAACCCAAGTGGGATCCCGGTCAACGTGATAGTGGTTGCATTTTTCCTCTGAAGACGGCGCCCATAGTGTGTTCAAATACTTTTGGAAGTTTATATTTTCCGTGTGTGTGTGCAGTTTTCGTTGGGGATCTCTTGAGGATTTGAAGACTAACTCCGTGATAATTTGACTTTAATTTACGGAGAACATTTCACCTCTTCGTAGGAAATTTGTACTAGACAGAATTTTTTATAAATACTTCCAAAATGGGAGTCTAATCCATTCCCATAAGGGGCATCAAAAGAATGATATTTAAAAAAAAACAAAAACCATAACATATTAAAAACTGAGATTATCAAATGAGTTGGTGTCTCTGTGATAACCTGATTGTTTGTAGATAAAGAGGAAAAAGCATTTCGATTCAGTTCCATTAAAGTATTAGAAAATTATTCAGAAATCGAATCTAATAAAACATTTAAAGTAATAAAATTATTTTTACTTTTTCTTTTAAATAAATGTTATCTGAAAGCCACTTAATATCCTGATCAAAACGAAGTGGTAAAAATTTGTTCAATTTGTCAATTTGCATAACAATTGTATTTTTCTTGATGACTTTCTCATTTCTTGATGACTTTCTCTCAACGAATAGGGACATTGGTATTTAAGTTCACATCACGTTATAAATTGGTACTAAACTTTCAACCAAACTCTCAAATTGATGCGAAATTTTGAGATCACCAGATGAAACCGATTTCTCTTTAAAAATGTACCAGATCGCGCCAAATATTTGATATCATATACTGTACTCCATTTTAGCCAAATATTTAGTCAAGTGCTCCATTTCATGCCAAATATTTTGTGAAGTACTTCTTTTCATGCCAAATATATGGTAAAACACCCCATTTTATGCAGTTATATTTAGTCTTTCATGTTAAATATTTAGTTTAGTGCTCCATTCATGCCAAATATTCTGCTAAATATTCGAATCTTACTAAATATCCAGCAAAATATTTCAGTTCACGTCAGATTTCAGTCAAATACTTGAATACTTGAACACTTTGACAGATGTTTAACCATGTTCCTTTCTTTGTGAAACATTAAGTCTGGGGTTCTCAACCGGTGCTCCGTGTGCACCTCCCAGGGGCTCCGCGTCGACTCGAGGAAAGTAATATAAATCAGTAAATTTGATAAATAAATAAATAAAAGAGGCCCACAAGGTTCTGCCATTAAAATTATGTACAGAAATGAGCTCTATGAGTCAAACAGGGCTCCGCCATAGAAATTATATTTTGGATAGGGCTCCACGTGCGAAAAACGGTTCAGAACCGCTGCATTAGGTAAATTAAAATTCATGCAAGATTTCAAACCGAAACCTCCTAATGATGCTAAAAATCCAGCCAGCTCCTCGAGATTTTAGCCGAATACTCTTATACACTTCAAATTTCCATCCTGACACTCCAAATAACATTAAATTGTTAGCAAATGGAAACAAGTTAGTGAAATTTCTATCATTCACACTAAATTGAACCCGTATTGAATGGTGTACAATGTTATTTCTTTTAAGCCGGAAAAGAAAAAGATTCATTTAACGCAATGAGAATATTTCTCGTAGGTTATGATGCAGAAATAAATGAAAGAATGCATCGGAACACATGAAATATATCTATAAATATTAAAGGGAAAACAGGATAAAAAGAAGGCAAGTAATTTTATGCTTCACGGAATATCAGCTTATTTTTTATTCAAACTAATCCCAGCGTAATGATCAAAGCAATCATGCTTCACCATCATAATGCAATGTTCCAAATGAAGATACATCTTTCTCTTTTTTTGTTTTCTACTTTACTGGATGCTGTTTATACAAACCGGTAATATAAATTGAATAAAGTACATTGTTCATTAAACAACGGTACTATAACTAAGCTGTCTTCTCCATGTCGTTCGATAATTTATTCGTATTTTGTGCTAGATGAAGCGTCTCATCAGTGAAATCAATACTTTGAGAAGTTTCTCGCTTCTTTTTTTTTCAATCTCCTGGTCCGAAGCAATAGAAGCGTTTCCCGGAAAATCCAAATAACACGGGTAAAATCATTAAACCAGTCAATTCATGTCGTCACAAAGAAAAACAAAATCCGAAGTAAATGAAAATATGCTCATGAATTTCTTTTCTTCTAATTCATGTTCTATAATAATTGCTTTTTCAAATTTTCCTGAGACCGCTCACGTGGGGAAAATCAGATCCTTATAATTTGAATTAAAAAAATCCGACCCTTATTTTGTTTTCGTATTTTATTTTTAAAGTATTGAATGAATTGAGTAAAAATTGATTCAAAATAAGGGGTCTACTGGAAGGATACCCTAGTCCCTTGGGGTCACAGAGTGTATGTTCCTCGTATATGTGAGTTTTTTGGTTGTGTTTTTTGTCTTTTGTATCAGTTCGTATTTGTTGTGCTTCTGTCAAATAAATAAAAAAAAATAAACTCTTCAGTTCATGAAATAATGAAAAATATTTGAGATTCATTCAGATGCAAACACACAACCAGATGCCCCAACATGCAAATTGCCCAACGAGGTGGCTGCAAAAAATAAGGAAAAAGTTAAAAAAAAAAAAACTAATATAAATCTATAAGTAATGGGGGAAAAATAGCCCCATAAAAATATGGTTGCATAGTTTAAATACAGTAACCTAACAACAATAAATGAGAAAAACAAAAATTAAAACTAGGACACAAAATATAAACTGCTCATAAAAATATGGTTGTCATTCATTTAAGTATGGATAGTTGCTATTGATATTCATAAATGGATTCCAATTTTTATTTTTTTTTTCCAGTTTTAAAATATAATTTCATATATGATTTTTAGAGTCAAAGGGGAATCTCAATATTTCTTTACACTTAATTAATTGAAGTATTTTCTTTATTTTGGATCAATTTTTATTGATGTCTTGCTATTTTATCATGCGTTCGTCATTAAAGCCGCAAAAAATTAAGTATCAAAAATATCACCCCCCCCCCCTCCTTCCTGCAGGCATGCCAGAAGCACCAATGTGCAAATTTTCTTCTCTTTTTTATTATCAGCTGGTTGGATACCTTATTTTGCTATCTAAGTTTTGCCTGAAACGTGGATTTATACCCCTCTTAAGACACATGTTACAAAAAATTTAAGGAAAATAACTTCTAAGGGCTAACGTATTGAGTAAACATTCAAAAAAAACGTCATTTCCCACTTTCTTTTTCTTTTCCAAGGACATTGCCACATTCGTGCTTCTGGCATGAGGGCGACGATATGTAAAATTTTGTACTGACATAAAATAGTATATACCGTCAAACCGAAAGATATACAGGCCACATCGCCATATAGCAATATCGGCTCATTTTCTTCAGGGACTGGATATACATCAGGCAATTTATTTATAAAAACAAAGTACAAAATCATTTGCAAGATCACAATCTACGCGTGCAATCGGAAATCAAACATACAATCCTATATCACATATTAAATCTTAATTCGAATAGAAAATCCTAAATCGAATATACAGTATTAAGAACAACTGAAGTACTTCTTCAGAAGCCATGAAAGTGCATAATTATTGCATAGATGCACAATTGAAATTACAAAAGAAATATTTTTTGCATACAAAGTTTACATACTCGATTTACATCTTTTGGAATCAATCTTGGATTACATCTTTGGAACAATCGATGTTTTGCTGTAAAAACTCCTACTCCTTAGCAGGAATTTTGAAACATTGGCTTGCATGCGACCATTACTTGCTTTCACAAACATTGGCTGTATGCGACCCGTGGACCAACTATTGGCCACTCCTGGTATATATCATTAGCTGAAACTTCACCATTGACATCAGCAGATTCACCGCACAAATTGTTTCTACAATGAAATTTCGTGACGCATACGAAAACAATCCAACCAACTATTTCAAGCTTTGAAGTTGATAAGTCCGAGTTCTTCTGTAGCTTCTCGAGCTTTTTTTGTAGAATCAGGTCGGGAACAGATTAATTATTCTTTCTGGCTGAAACAGATTAATTATTGCTTCTTGCTGAAACAGATTAATCTTACACAACTGCGTCACGGTAAGTCCTCCGTCTCCTTCTGCTATTCTCTTTGCCAATGTTCATTTTACATTGAAATGGAACATATCTGTGTTCACCCGACAAATTCATTTGCTCGAATTCCACTGTATAGATATTTCACTATATTAGATGACGTCAATTTTTTCTCTTCGGAATCTCTTCTCTTGCGATAGAGTGTGACGATTACTAGAGCTGGTCATTTTAAAAAGAGTGTAATCGTGTAAAATATACGAACACAACCAGAAATATAACCTAATATAAGAAATATACACAACCCATTATAATACTTTATCCATGTGTATATATTGTTTATAATTTTTGTGATTGTGTTTTTAATTGGGTTGCTGTATTTTTGAAATATATGACATCCATATTTGTTATGGGCATCTATTTCTCAGCCACTCGGGGGCATTTTGTCTGTTGTGGCGTTGTATTTGTATTTGAAAACTGGCATCAGAGTTGAAAAACATAAACAAAATTCATGCCAAATATTTCATTTCAAATATTAGAACTTGTCTTGCCATCAAGTGAGCATAATTTCAACCAAATTTCAACGATTGGTGTTCGTACAGGGGTTTTTTGTCCAATGGAACAAATGATAAAAATGATGTCCATAACCGTATTTGAAGTTGACCGTTAAGCACGGGTTCGAAATACATTATTTAAATAGACTTTTACAGGGATATTTTTATTTGGCCGTAAGACAAGGGTAACCGTTAAGAAGGGTTTTATTGTATATGTGTACCAAATAAATAAATCAATGATTAAATAATATTTTTAATGATATTTCTACTCTAGCGTAGTTTTTTCACCATGTCATCAAGGAGACGCCTTAAAATCTCCGTGTAAAATATTATATTGGGTTCATTTTTTAGGATATTACAATTTCAGGTTTATTATGGCCCATTCAAAGTAATGGAAAACAACGAAATTTAGGAACGCCGCTTTAAATCAATACGAAAATTTAAAAAAAAAGCAAAATACATATTCTTGACATTGCGGAAAGCTTACTCTAACTCGGCAGATAACAATCAGTGTTTCTCTAGTTACGGAGGAGAAAAAAAAAATGAAAAAGGCAGTAATTACGGCTGTGCTTGGAATAAACTTTCTCCCGGTTCCGGATCACAAACCGTAATGAGAGTAATTTAGTTACGTGTGATTTCTGCTTCGTCAGCTCCCGGTTCTAGGATCTTAATTTCTTGGACTTCTTTAACTACCTTTCTAAATACTTTGAAAGCTACCCAGTAATGGCTCTTTGCTACGGAAGCATTTCCCCTTGGTGGAAAAAAAAGCAAAAACACCAGAAATAAAAAGTAAAATAAAGTAGCAAGTCACATGCGTATTCAAATACTTTTCTAGAGGAATTGGAGTACTAAGTAAATTTCTCGTATCTTCAGTTGTCAGAGGAATTCAGAGAAGGGTTTTTTTTTCTCCTCTCGCGTTTCTCCGACACGTTTTTCTGAATTTCTTTAAGTAACGTGTTCTCTTATATTTGCGTTTTATTTTATTTCCTTTTAAATTGTAGTATTTCCCCTATTTTCCGTGAGTGGAAATCAATGAAATCTGAAATTTATGACTGCAAAATAGATTTTGAATTTCCTAATATTGTAAGAAATACGTTCGAAAGAAATTAAACAATTTATATCAAGATTTGGATGATGATTTTCGACGGTATTCGCATTTGTTGTCGATTTTTGGTGTTATTTTGCACAAGAATAAATTAATAAAATACGCATTTCACACACCATTTTTTTCATATAATTCACTACTATTTTTTCTAATATTTTAAAGTATTTGTACATTTGTTTTGTTCACTCATGGGTAGATATTTCAGATAACAGCAATTGAAAATAGCGATTGCCGAAACAATCGTATTTCATGGTGGTATAGTCTGCATTATGCGGATTAAAATCATTAATTCTGAAATTTCTGAGTAAGATGTGCAAGTTCTTATCAAAAAACTACAACACTCCCCCCCCCCCCACAGATATTTACAACTGCAGTTCATGAAATGCTCAAGGTGGAAAGCCCAAATTAAAAATAAAAAGAGATTTACATTTCCATCTTCTCAGAAGTTCTTTTTTAAGTATATCGGTAGCAAAAAGTTTGTATTGAGCATGTTTCAAAAAAATCAGAACATCTGACTAAATACGGATTATCACGTCAATATTTTCATGCAAATGTACATTAACTTGATAGATTCCATGTTTTACGTTTCCCTGGTTATGTATGAAACCTAGAATAGTTATCTATTCCAATTACGGGTAGAAAAACGGAACATTTCTGAGAACGTAAAATTACATGTGTGTTTGGTTGGACAGTATGAGGAAAGGTGTACCGATATCGTACGAATACATTGTACTGTGGCCATCTTTAGCCTTCACCATGAATTTTATGCATAAAGATTTTGACCACTTCCGAGAAGCTTTGTCGATGTTGCAGCAGTTCACATATGAAAAATCTTGATAGGAAATGAAATTTTCGTCTTCATACAAGTCTTTAACTTCTGGAATCAAGAGACAGAAAGCCTAATGTACATTTATTCTAAGATGAAGACTTTGAAGATGTAACACGCAGACTGGATGAATAATTCTGCAATGCCCATCAATGTCATCGATACTTCGGTGGTTTCATGACATCTGATGATTGTACCTGATGCTGATCCTACCAAGACATCGGGGATTACACATCTACAGAGACTTGGTTAACACTTGAAATTCACGCATTTGCATCAGGAGATGAGAATTCTCGCTTTTAGAAGAATATGTGTTGTCGTAAGGAAACCGGAATTCACGTTTTGCTAGACGTGTGTGCTTTCCTGATAAATTTTTAGGTAACTGTATTATATATTCGCAGTAGTACATTCTTGCTTTTATTTGCGTTATATATGAGTCAAGATTTCAATAAAATACATGGTGTTGCGCTGAGATGGTGACAAACTCAGAGGGGTGATATTAGACATCAAGGAGAACAAAAATTGCCGTATAACATGGTATCGCAAACCAATTCAAGGCAGTGAAAATTGCAAAAATACTTATGAAGGATGTGACGTCGAGTGGGACAAAAAAGCCAATAATAGGTAAAAAAAACATTTATTTGGCAACATGATTACAACTCAGCCTGTTGTGTACAAAACAAAGTGTACAATAATATCTACGAAATAAATACAAAAATGTAAAACAATAAATAAGTACAAAACCAATTATTTGAAAGGCACGATTACAATACAGGCTGTACAGCACAGTTCAATGTCAGGAAGCAGACGAAGAGAAATGATTGCAGGAGTTTTTGACACCACAGTCTGTGTTGTAATCATGCTGTTAAATGAATGCTTTTTCTTCTATTTATTATTGACTTTTTTGTCCCATTCACACCCTTAATAAGTATTTTTACGATTTCATCGACTAACCGTGGTATGCATGTTTGTCCATGTTCTATGGCAATTTTTGTTCCTCTTGATCCATAATATCACACTTATGTCGCCACTTCAAGACAACACCCTGTATATATAAAAATAAATATTTCTGTATTCTATATACAGATGACATATACAGGGTGCATAGGGAACAGAGCGCATGACATTTTACCGGCGTACGGTTAGTCCTAAAGAGATACTTTCAGCTAGAAAAGCATCCAAATAACGTGTAGTACTCAGATATGTCATTCATGTTGCAAGAGGTTGTGTAGTTATTATAATAAAAAACAAACTTTTTATACTCTCCCCGTGTGTACGAAAGCCCGATTAGAAAGTTGTTGCTCTGACTCTCTTGTTGCCAAAAAATAAAAAAAATCCATGTTTCTAAGTGCAATATTTTTTTTTCTTGTGCTTATTAATTTTTTCTTTCACCTGAACAGCTCTACATGCGGGTAAACCATTTTACCCGCATTTAACGCTGTTCTTTCCCGAACTTTTCCAAATTACCTCCGTCTTTCAAATTCGATTAACTCAATGAATAACTCACTTATGTGCCTATTGAACCTTGCACTTATTGAACCTATGCACCCTGTATACATGCAAGTACAGAAATTGATATATATATATATATTAATCGATTCTTGAAAGCTATGGTGCTTCGAATGATCAGGTCAAAAAATAAATTAATAAACAGGAAAAATTTGAGGCTTTGATTATTATTTCATTTTTTCATACTGTGGTAGATAAATGGTAAAACTTTTGAGGTTCTTTTAGTTTTCATCGTCTTGTGCTTAATTTCTCCATCCAAATTTTTGTATCACTCTAACCTGAAGAAAGTTATTTTTATATAAAAAAAAGAAACCTTACAATGAGTGTTTTAAACAACCATCTTGCCATCGGCTGATCAACATCTCTACCGATTAAAGAAACCATAACGAAGAAGACGAGATATCAATTCTCGGTACTTTGAACCAACTAGCAACGACAGCTTTTGGGTTTCTTGTGTGATTTCAGAAAAATTTGGCTGTAGTAGATTGAAAAAAAAAACAAAAAAAAAAACTTGTGAAAACATTTGAAAGCTAATGTATAATCACACTGAGCCGAATTGAAAGAGCCAAGCTCATTTCCTGGAATGATTAATCAGAAGACCAAGAGGAACGTATATAAGTTAGGCTTAACAAATCTTAAAAGTATTAATAAGTTATTTATTTATTATAGTCTGAAATATTGCTTGTAGTGCCGCACACATAGCAGCATTGAGCCACAGGTAAGGCAGCCGTAGTTCAAAATCAGCAAATTCTCACAATAATAGTACATCGCCTTGTCATTATAATTTATTTAATCTACAAATTGATTAATTATTTGGAAACCTACCGTCAATTCCTCAGATATTTCAACCTTAAATCACAAATTTTCGTTTCAAGCAGCAAAATATGCTTGAAACTATATCTTATTCAAAATTTGAATTTCGTTGTTTTTATATATGTTTATTTTTTCTCTTTCTGAAACATATTTACAAAGACATATTTTCAGATGCTTACACCATTATTTGTGTTTATATATTTGATATATTTATATTGATATTTATATATTTATTTGATATATTTATATAGATATTTATATATTTGAATTCTTTCCACTCGTTTTCATTTTTATTCCCAATTTAACGTTAAACTACCGGATAGCGAAGTTATGGTCCACACAATTTGATAATAATTTTATTTTTATTATGTTTTTCTTTGTAATTATCTCTTCAAAACTGATGAAAATATTAAGGGGGAATAGAATGCACGTGATTGGTTGTTTTTTTAATATCTTATAAAGGGGAAGTACGCACGGAAGAGCTAGCTGGTTTTTAATTGGCAAAAAAAATTGATGTTCATTAGTCACTCTTAATTACTTTCACTTGAGCTTGTAATTCAGTAGATTGAAGCGAAATAAATGACCGTTTATTTTTAGAAAAGAAGTTATTAGAAAAAAATTTTAATTATAAAGAAATATCTCTTAAATATTTTATAAATCTTTATTAAACTCCTTCTTTTACAAAAAATAATAATAATTTTATATAAAGCTTCTTGAAAATGTACCTTATTAACTGTAGTTTATTTATATTTCATTCATTTTTATTCCTATAAGGTAGCTAACACACACTGGCCCAAGTGAGTGATCTTTTCTTAGAATTTCGCAAGCATAGAACCTCAAGCAGATCTTTCAACGATCGATCACAAAAAGGTGAGCAATTGCGATAATCACCTTTGGATCACCAGACATCCATGATTAAGATTCTGCCCTCCTCGCTCGGGAATACTTAAATTAATGTCTAGTAGTCCGGAGACCAGCACACCCTGACTGACTCGTGCCTGTCCCTGACTCAAGTTTGCTCATTAGAGAAATAGTTTCTGAATTCATGAAAATTTTTCTATTAGGAGAATAATAATTTTTCAGAAGTTTTTAAAATTTATAATTAATGAAAATAATAATTCACATCTGCTGGAAGTTCCGAGTTATTAACCAAATACTGAATTATTGAAAGCTCCGAATTACTGAAGAAATATATTTTCTTCATTAATATTGTTCTTAATATAAGAACAATATTTCAGAATTGATTAAGTAAACATTTTAGAATTAATGAAGCAAAAAAATTGAGTGTTGAATAATTTTGAGCCCCTGTTTGATTCAAGGACCCATTGGCCCACCCATTAAGATAAGTTAGTGCACAACAATATAAAGAAATATTTCGGCAATCGTGACAGTAAAGTAGCACGTGCCCGAGTGGCATGGTGGTAAGATACTCGTCTACCATCGTGAAGGTTGTTGTCAGGGTCCCGGGTTCGAACCCAAGGGAGGATATAGATAAGATATTTTCCCAAACGAACTCGAGGCGACCACCGATAGACAGCACCTTCACTTCCAACCCATCTCACTAATGGCATTAAATTGCAATATAGCGATATGGCCAGAGTTGGTGTTTGGTGAAGTAGTAGTAAAGTAGCACTATGAAGTTTACCATCAAGGTCCATGAGTTCGAATCCGGGCATAGAACATCAGAAGCAAGTTCTTTACCTACCGAGCCTAGGTCGACCACCGATAGATGGAGCCTTCATTTCCCTCCCAACTCCACTGGTTGGAAATTGCCGTATGGCGATATATGACCGGAGTTGGTGTGCGGTGAAGTAGAAGTAGTAAAGTAGCTCGAGACTAGCACGCAGTCACCAGTGAACTGGTTGTGAGGTTTTTTAGTCATCAATGCCCTAATATCCCCGTCTGAATAGCTACATAGAGAAACACGTGGTAGTCTTCTGGCATCTAAGCAGCATCGTTATCCTCGTGTGAGGCCACACGCATCCGTATACCATACTCATAAAACAAATGAAATTATACTTTTGTGGATATCTCTCAACATAAATAATCGATTTCAAATTAAAAGAAAAAACACCAATTGTGAATCAGAGGGGGTTTATCCATTACAATTCATAACAGGTTGGAAACTAGTCGCTTTCCACCCCCTGTATTCGCTGTATTCTGTGGCCAAAATATTTTGGCAACAGAAAAAATCGTCATTCATGCGTTTTGTTTATAAAATTTGAGTTGTGCATGTTTAGGATGACTCATTTTTATTTGACTCGCTAATGACATTACTGTCATCAGTAGAGCCGTGGCAGCTATCACGAGAGAAACAGTCGTCTCGGGTTGGATTAACCTTTGGCCACAACGTGCGTTTCAGAACGCAAACATTTCTACAGAGCACGTTAGCAAAACAGGTGGGTGGAGAAGGGTTCAACGATATGGGTGTAGAAGAAGTTGAACAGCTAATAAATAGCAATTCAGAGGCATTGACGGAGGAGGAATTAATGGAGTCGGCTGCTCCTGAAAACTGAAGCGGTATCACATGAAGGCGACCAAGATAAAGAAGTAGAAGACAAGTTCTCCATGAGTAACATAGCAGAAGGGTTTCGCATGTTAAAATAAGCAATAGATTATTTTCATGACATAGATCACTCCATGTTTCGTTCTTAACATGTAGAGAAAAATTGGTAGAGGAAGCTTTGTCAACATATTCCACCATACTTCCAACATCGGCAAGCAGAAATCACAATGTATTTTTAGAAAACATTGCCAACTATTGCTGCACCCTCTTTTACATTCCCTTCTACCCTCTGCGTCACCCTGCTCTTTTCATGATGTTCAATAAACGAGATATACAAAACAAAAACTATGGTTTTGGTTATTCGCAGATTTCCCACATTCGCGGCCACCACCGGAAAACCCCCGGGAATACGGGGGGGGGGCGACTGAGTGTATTCGTAATCAATAATAGGAATGGCAACAGGAGAACAGAATAATAACAACAAAATGATATTTACAACTCAGTAGCAATTTTTATTTAAAAAATACAATTTTTTCCCCCTTCTTCGTAACACACAAGTATATCTGAAGAAATTCCCACTACCATTTCAAAGCTACAATTGAAGTGATATCGATATAACTACGTGAACGATGAGAAACTTTAGTACCAAGTCGTTCCTATCGGGGATGTTTTATGCCGGCATTACTTTATACTGTACAAGACAGGGAAAAAAAAGGTATTCTGCGGAAAAAAAGGGGAAACGGGGAAAAAAAAAGGTTTGAAGCTTTTACTGGCAGTGAAAATAACAGATACGATAAGGAGTAGAAAAAGTTCTGCCTGCACAGAAACTGAAGTAAAGAAAAGCAATAAAATATATATACTACTAACTTGTTAGGGGCCGTAGCGGAAAAAGCTGCCCGAGGACAAGGAAAATAGTACCTTAAGCCACTGTATTTTCCGTCGAAAAGGGGGAATGTTCCGTTTTATCCTTATTTTTATCTGAAGGTTTTTTTTTTTTTTCTCCCATACGCATTCCTTTGGCTGGACCGCATCCAAGACTGTGGTTTCTGAAACTCTATTGATGCGGAAGCATTTCCGTTTCCGTGAAAGCCATGATCAACAGAAACATTTGTTTGTCTTGGTTGGAGGTTTTCTGTATTCCTGCTGAGTGGCCCATTTTCACCTTTTTTTTTCTTTTTCATCCACCCTCGGATATTCCACCTTCGTGCCCTGAATAAGCTTTCGAAGTTATTCCTCGTTGATCGTAGCCCATCGTTTCACGCAGGAATTCTTATCAAGATAACACCTCTCTTCTCTTCTTTCTCATTCTTATTTTTTTTTCACGGTGTAGATAGGATAAGATGAATAGGAATGAAGAAATGCCGCTTTTTATACACTGCAGTGATTTAACATTATAAAAAAAGAAGTTCCGGTCCGTTTTAGCATGATAACAGCAAATACGAAATAACAGCACACAATCATAATAAAGGAACTGAAAATCCTTACGTTATGTTAATATGTGTATAAAACTCACTACACAGGGTGTCCTGTAAGTGCTAGCACGGCCTTTATCTTATCAACCACCCTTCGTAGAAGTATGATTCCAATTTTGTAAATGATGAACAGGCGTTCAAAAATTACCCTGTACCAGTTTTGAGATTGGAAATACAATGTGTAGCAAAATAAAAAATTTTAATTTTTATACGGTCCCTCTGCGCTCTAACTTCCAATTAGAAAATTGTTGCCCGGTCTCTCCTTACGCCAACAAAAAAATAAATCCACGTTTCTAAGTGCAATATTCACAGAGATATTCTCGAATTCTAAAAACGGAGGACATGTGGGGGGAAAACAACGCGTTAAATGCGGGTAAAACGGTTTTCCCGCGTTTAGAGATGTTTTTTTTTTCGTCTTTCCTCCGTTTTTCCAATTCGAATATCTCTGTGAATAATTGTGTTTAGAAACATTAATTTTTTTTTTCCATCAGGAAAGACAGTGCAACAAGTTTGTATTTGGGTTTTGGGGCACACGGGGACTGTACAAAAACTTAATTTTATTATTTTAATAACTTTGCAACCACTTGAAACATAAATGACATATCTGAGTACTATACGTTATTTGAAAACTTTTTTTCCAATTGGAAGTATCCCTCTAGGATCAACGGTTCGCCAGTAAAATGCCTTACCTTCCTGTTTGAATATTTATATGATAGAAAATATAGAATCGCGCGACAAGCACGAGACATGATACGGACACTTGGATTAGCTACCACTACCACACATATATCATCTGAATGCAGTCCTGAGCTTATAGAATCCATCATTCTTATTGGCTTCCTTATTGTTATAGGGGGTAATTCAAGTATTACGTAAGCAGATTTTCAACCATTTTTGACCCCCCCCCCCTTGTCAGCAAAACACTGTCCCCCTCCCCCCCCCCCGTCAGCAAAATTTCGTCAGCAGCTTAGAATATTTCATATCTTCAAAAAGGGGTGGTTGATGACGTAAGCAACCTTAAACCCCCCCCCGTCATCAAAAGTCAGCAAATCCGAAACCACCTTCCCCCCCCCCCCGATGCTGACGTAATATTTGAATGACCCCATAGCAATTTAACTGATCAGAAGAAAAAAAATCAATTCAGTCAAATGGGGAAGGAAGGTTAGTTATTTGACGTGCTAATAGGTGGTATTAGTAGTAGATATACCTACACTCGTAATTTGGCGAATTCGATCTTCTATTTGCTCGTCAGGTGTAGCATTCCATCCAGATCTAGCACAGTGGCGGATCCTGGATTTTATTAGAGAGGAATCATACTACACCCGCCTGGTGCACCAAGAATCTCAGTGAAACTTTGATGCAAATCTGGCTAAAGTTATATGTTCAGATGGACCAATTTGAAACCATGCCATAACGAAATATGTGCTATCAATTCCTTGCCAAACGTTTCCTAACAGAGAATGGAGGTGTGTGTAGTTTTGTTTGGTCAGATAGTGGAAAGCGACTTTCTAATAAGGCTAGTCTCGACAATTCCCGTGATTTCAAGCAGATCCGCCCTTAAGGGTGTGCGGCACGTGCGATCGTACCGGGCCCCCCGTTTTGGGGGGCTACGTGCTTACCGTAGTGATAATTTCTTTCATAAATTCTGAATTTCTACCGATATTACTGAATTGTTTCTTTAAATTCGGTGTTTTTTCATCGATTCTTGAATTCTGAACTTCCATCATGTTTTGAAGTTCTGAGTTTTTTTTTATTAGTTCCGGAGTTGTTTTTTTCATTTATTCTGAAATTTTTCATCAATATTCGGGAATTATTTCTTCCATATGTTCTGGAATCGTATCTTCCATATATTCTGAATTTTCATGAATATTCTGGAATCATTTCTTCCATATATTCTGAATTTTCATTAATATTCTGGAATCATTTCTTCCATATATTCTGGAATCATTTCTTCCATATATTCTGAATTTTCATTAATATTCTGGAATCATTTCTTCCATATATTCTGGAATCGTATCTTCCATATATTCTGGAATCATTTCTTCCATATATTCTGGAATCGTATCTTCCATATATTCTGGAATCATTTCTTCCATATATTCTGGAATCATTTCTTCCATATATTCTGGAATCATTTCTTCCATATATTCTGGAATCATTTCTTCCATATATTCTGGAATCATTTCTTCCATATATTCTGAATTTTCATTAATATTCTGAATTTTCATTAATATTCTGGAATCATTTCTTCCATATATTCTGGAATCATTTCTTCCATATATTCTGAATTTTCATTAATATTCTGAATTTTCATTAATATTCTGGAATCATTTCTTCCATATATTCTGGAATCGTATCTTCCATATATTCTGGAATCATTTCTTCCATATATTCTGGAATCATTTCTTCCATATATTCTGGAATCATTTCTTCCATATATTCTGGAATCATTTCTTCCATATATTCTGGAATCATTTCTTCCATATATTCTGGAATCATTTCTTCCATATATTCCGGAATCATTTCTTCCATATATTCCGGAATCATTTCTTCCATATATTCTGAATTTTCATCAATATTCTGGAATCATTTCTTCCATATATTCTGGAATCGTATCTTCCATATATTCTGGAATCATTTCTTCCATATATTCTGGAATCATTTCTTCCATATATTCTTTAACCATTTCTTCCATATATTCTGGAATCATTTCTTCCATATATTCTTTAACCATTTCTTCCATATATTCTGAATTTTCATGGGTGCTGCAGTTATCTTTATCAATTATTTCTGTTATTTTAAATTCATGGATTCAGAATTTTTCATAAGTTCTCAGACAATTCGTTTTATCAAGTTCCTAATTTTAATTCGTTTTGGAATATTTTCTTACATCAATTTAGAATTTTCTTCTTTCGTTTTATTCATTTTTTTCTCCGGCCAGTTTCTATTCATTCTGATTCCCCTCTCCCACAGAAATACACAAAATCAGGGCTAAGAAACTCCGAAATTGTGAAGGTGTCCGAACCCACTGTTATTTTCACAGCGAACCCCTCGTCTGGTAAGGACGGCCCTGATTACAATAGAGATGTTAAAATATCGACTTCGCGACTAACATTATTTCATTCATGACAAGTAAAAATGTGGTACTTTCCATACAAAACGTATCGGTTTTGTATTTCTTTTCAATGGGTAAAGACAGCCTTAAAGCTAAGTCTATAAAGAAAAATCAGGTAAAAAAAACCAGCCTTAGCTTTAAATGAGAATAGAAATAAACAAGTCCTGCGTTTACTTCAATTTTCAACATTTTTCTTATCACCAAGAAACGTTTTCTTTTTTTTCCCCCATATGTGGAACACTTTCCTCAAACTTTCTTACAACATAAGAAATCGTAAGTGAACAAAAAAAATATAGTAAGAAAGACTTTCCTTGAAAACATGTTTTACTTTCACAAACAAGGTTGACTTTCGTTTTTCTTTTAGTAAAGGAATGTATATAGACATGTTGGAGGGAAATGTTGAATGTGGGAGGGTATATAGGCAAAAATATATATGTATTATCAAAACACAAAGGTTAGTTCTAGGTATCTGTCACACAGATATAAGGTTGGAAATTTTTTTTTTTTGTAGGAAAGGGTGTTTTTTCCGAAGGAATTTTTCTCACTTTAGTAAAGATTTCGAATTTCTTCTCAAAAAAGGAAATCTCTGATGATATTTCGATTCTTCTTTTCTTTTGTAAGTGAAGCGAAATTTTTAGTTTCGAGTTTGATTTCTCCGTGGAATTTTTCTTATATATGTAGCCAAAAAATATAAGATATTTCCTTCCTAGTAATATTTGTATTTCTAGATTCGCACTTGAGAGGAGAATTAGATACTGTCATTATTACGATCCAACTGTATTTGGTGAATTGTAATGATTCACGGTTTGCTTTTTGAGTCGTCGTTTCTTTCGTCTTGTTCCATTAGTTATGAGAAGTCATGATTTTTCCATGAATAATTACGATTTCATGATTTGTAGACACTCCTTCTATGATCAGAATTTTCTCAACTCTGCTATTTTGCATAATTTATAAAAGAAACAATTTCAGAATGAATAAAAGTCTAATCAGTTTGTTTTGTTTCACTCGGGGGCCCCATTTGCCCATTCAATTAAAATGTCACTAAACTACATGAATGGGTGGCCCGCGGGCTTCGTCGAAAATTTCGAGTTGGCCTGCTCTGTCTAAAAGGTTGAGGACCTCTGCCTTATATGATGTCACTGCCCCCCTCTCAGTGTCTTTACTTCAGGGTACCACATCTCTTTAAGAAGAACTCTATATATACTGTACATACTTAAATTATCATGTTTTTCACTTGCCAAAAAGAAAACCCATTAAAAAATTATATTCTCCGTAATTTCTCTACAAGATCCAAATCATAAGATATGTATGACGTCACAATCCATCAAAATCCAAATCATACTTCTTTTCTACACCACATCGATTATAATTTACTTGTGTGATATTATATTCAAAACATTGTGATTCTGTTCAGAAAGTTAGTAAAGTTTTCTAAAGTTACTTAGATCCGAAACGGTTCACTGAATAAAAAATAAATAATGATAACGAATTAAAAGATTGAAATTTCGACAAGGCACAGCAAATTTAGAAGACATACATTTTTTAAGAATGACGCACCTTTGAGACCACTTTCGAAAGCACAATGCAAAATGTGTAAATTACAAGATCCGACGTTTATAAGGCAAGGTGGACCAAATAGTTTTACTGCGTTGCTCATCATTTTTTAAATTTTTCTGTTTTGTTCACATTTTACTGTTCAATGCCAGTGTAATCATTTTTGACAAATGAAGCACTTTCATTTCTAGCTTTGCTGAGCATTGTAAATATTGTTTATGCCTGTTTATGCCTTAAAAATACAGAAGACAACTGAATGCTATTGGGAGCATCAGAATCACGAAACCTGGAATAGGCCTATGTAATTATGTAAATGACTGCTTTGAAATGCAAACTGTTGTTTCACCTATTTGCACCATAATTTTGAATGATGAATGTTAGTTACTGTCCAAGACCATGAAGTAAAAAATACAAAATTATTTTTAAATCCAGACCGAAGTTTTTAATGACTACTATACTTGTTGAACCCTCAAACTAAGCAAATGAAAAATTAATCAATCAAATGGTCCACATACCTTCCCTCCTAAATTACCTTAAAAATGATACAATTTCTGCTTTGGCAGAATCATTAATTGCATTCGCCAACATTTGTAATATTTGGCAATATATCAATAATTTTCTGCTCAATTAAAATCAATTACACAAATTTTGTCGATAGGATTTGGTAAAAAAGTAGGAAAAGTTGGACAAAACCGAGAAAGTAGGACAAAAGTAAGAAATTTTACCAAAAAGTAGGAAAAGTAGTAAAAGTAGGACGAGTGGGAGCCCTGGCTATACCTAACATTCATTTCCCCGGTATTTCACCGGTGTTTGTTCCAGTGTATGTTATCAGAGAAATTACAATTCTTTCGTTTTTGGCATACTTCAACATCGCAAGTTGTATTTTTCGCAAGAACAACTCTATTCGACTTTCGGATATTTGTGTGTGAATATTCAAGACCAAAATGGATCCTAAACGAGATCTTGACGACCGCTCTTCCGCAGGAATACCTGGAATTTTCCTCGAGCCCTCACGTAACCAACCTCGAATTTGTGAATCTTTTATGAATCATCAATACAAAACCGAAAGTACCTCGTATCGTCAACATCGTAGGAAATGTAATTTGACTCTCTCTCTATCTTTCTCTCCTCTTCCCCCGGTTCTTCATTTAGTTGCATGTGCAAGAAGCTATGATATGAAAATTTCTCCACGGATTCCTGCATAAGTTGTTGATTGTTTCCGATGTATGATAGTGTGTTGTTGTTAGTTCAGAGAGGGTGACGCGCGCACACAACGAGGTATTTTTAGAATAATTCATTTTTGTGGAGAGCTTTAATTAGATAGCAGACTTTCATTACCTGGCGTTCTGAATGGATTTCCTCCACCGTGGTAATATCCCTCGTGTTTTAAAGCCGGAACATTCCATTACAACTAATTCTTATAAACACCGATATAACGTAAAATTAAGTACACCTTAATTGTAGTGAAAACTCTAACGTAATTAGCTTCGAAATGACGATCAAAAGAGTTTGATTACTTTGAGCTGGCATCCAATCTGAATGGTGGTATTCATTTCCCCCGAAATATGATTGTAGAATTCGTAAGACCATACGGTTCATTTTAAGAAATAAATAAAAGTTTTAATTTTATCATCTATATTTTCTTGTACACTGATATCTCACTTATACACCCTCTCATTTATGCGTTTCTCGTAGTTATGAGACGATTTTCTGCGCTCCTAGACAAAGAGATAGAAAACTAATGCTATTTTTGGTATTTATACGACTTTAATTTTCATGACTTTTTCACTTATACGACTCATTTTACGATGTACCTTCCAGTTATGACTAGCAGAAAGTTAAAAAAAATGATTTTTATGGTGTCTAATTAGATTTTCAATGAAGAAACTTTAATGTGTAACCAACTTTGTTATATTCGTGTCAGCGTAGCTTTTTCTTTTCTCGGACTATATCCCTGTTTGTGACTCACTGGCCATCAATCAGAATGTGTTCCCTATGAAGATTCTTTTCTACTCTACTCTTCTTGTGCAACCGTCATAGTGTGATTCCAGTAGCCATCATCACCTTTAACAGTGTGGCTTATCAGTATCAATTGACCAGCCTCCATCACAGGTGCTCGGAACTTGAACTGGCGGGGTTCATCATTCAAAGAATTCATGTAGTAAACTCGAACGTCGCTAGGATTAAGAACTTGTAGCCATTAACAAGTGTTTTACAAAGATGACACATTTTTGTTTTCAGAAGTGATTGCATTTCATATGTTTAACTACTCATTCCAACCTGTATTAGCTTTGCTACATTTCCCATATTTAAAATAGATAAATGAAAGCAGCATTTGATTCCATTCGAAATGAACGAATGGACGTTTGATGATGACTGAATTAGGAGATTTTCAAAACATTGCAAAACATTGTGCCGGAAATGCACGTGACAACGATAAAGAGATTAATGCGAAGGATAATTCAAAAGAAATAAATTCCGAGACGTGCAAAAAATATAGAAGGGCTAGAAACTTCTCGTAATTTTTTTGCAACAAACTTCCAGTCGTACAAATCGAAAAGTCAGCATCCACATGAGGTCAAAGGACCTCAGTTGACAGGTTTCATTTTGGATGCGTTGGATGGATTGCCTTCTAAAATTCTGCGAATTGGGTCCCGAGTCCTCGAATTTATTCGTTGTTAAAATTAATACAAGTGAAAAATTTTCGGTGTCCAATAGGGCTTCAGTCTGGGGACACCATGGAGAAGTTTTCTGGGGGTAGTGGATGAATCGCATTTGCTCCCCCCCCCCCACCTTTATTATTGTAAAATTCGTCAGAAAGCTGGTGCTTTTACATGTCACTTTTCATATCACTCTGATGAAGTGGGACGAAATAAACAATATACACTGCTCAAAACAATTAGGGGAGCAAGCAAAAAAGTGAAGAAAACCGTGCGAGACAGCCACGTATTGGCATACAATGGATAGTACACGCGTATCAATGCGCAATACAGAAAAAAGACGTAAAAAAATTTGGAATTAAGCTTCAATTCTTTGAAAATATGGAAAAAACATGAAAAGATGATTTAGGGCAACAATTTGGTTACATGTAAACGATAAAAAAAAGTACTGTTTAGACATGATGCATGAGTTTTAAAAGGGCGTGTGGTCTCCTCGAACAGCTAAGACTGCTGCACACCTGTTTGCCATGGATGCGATGAGGTTATCGATCAGACTTTGGGGAATACTGTTCCACTCCTCAAGAAGTGCAATCTGCAAGTCTCGGACAGTAACAGGCGGCCTTGGTCGGGCAGCAATGCGTCGTCCGAGCATGTCCCAAACATGCTCGATTGGATTCAGGTCAGGAGAGCACGCTGGCCATTCCATACGCTGTATTGTTTCAGCTTCAAGCATGTTCTACACCAGACGAGCTCTATGCGGTCGGGCATTATCATCCTGGAAAACAAAGGAATCTCCAATGGCTCCAGCGTAAGGGATGACATGAGGTCGCAGTATCTCGTCTGCATACCTTCGGGCCGTCAAAGTACCATTCCGAATAATATGCAGGTCCGTACGTCCGCCTATGCTGATTCCACCCCATACCATCCAACCAGCTCGTCTGTATTGTGACCTTTCACGAACGAATGCGGGGTTATTTCGAGTGCCCCTGTCCCTCCATACCAGAACACGTCGGGTGTCACACTCGAGACTGAATCGGGACTCGTCTGTAAACAGCACTTGGCTCCAATCATGTTGCTCCCAATCTCGATGTTCAGCAGCCCATCTTCTTCGGGCCGCACGGTGGCGTGGGGTCAACGGAATGCAGACCATTGGCCTACGTGCATAGAGCCCTCCCTCATGACGCCAATTACGTACTGTTTGGCTGGACACCCTTCGTCCTGTTGCCAAGAACAACCGTCTTTGCAGCAGCTGCGTAGCATTCTTTGTTCTGTTTCGACGGGCTGTTAACCGTATATACCGGTCATCAGTTGCTGTAGTGGCGCTTGGCTGACCTTTCCCTGGTCGACGTCTAACATTTCCTGTTTCTTGGAATCGATTCCACAGCCTTGCAACAACACTTCTGGCGACTCCAACAGCGTCCGCGACACTACGTTGTGTTTGCCCGGATTCCAGTCTGCCTATAACATGCCATGCCATGGATTCCGGTAAATCACGTTGTTGAGACATCCTCAAGTCACCTTGTCTCAAAAAAAAATACTGCGCAATCGAATTTCACAGTTACGGCAGTAAAACAGACGTTTCTGCAACATCCCGATTTCTGCCCTTATCTCCTTTTTCTGGTTTTTGACGTCATGAACTTTGATTTGCATTTGAAGTTTTCTTCTTCCGTTTCCTGCTAGGCTTTAAATTATGGATGATTCATTTTAATGTTACTTACCGGTATACATCTTTGCGTAATTTTGTTAAAACCATGTGCTCCCCTAATTGTTTTGAGCAGTGTATGTTGTGAAGAGAAAAAGGGGGAGACGTTGGCCGCCACAGGTGGAAGGGGCCCCCAGTAAAATATAAAGATATTTTCTATGAAAATTTTAAATTTTTTAATTATTTTTTCGATTAAAAAAAAATTGGGGGAGGGAAGTCACAAGCCCCCCTCCCCACGTACGTCTCTGATCCCACCAATATGCGTTAGGATGTGGAGGGGGGCAGAGCTGACGAAATTTTGCTGACAATTGGGAGGGGGGTCAGAGTTTTGCTGACTTTTGCTGAAGGGGGGGGGGGGAAATAGCTAAAAATTTGCTGACGTAATACTTGAATGCCCCCCCAATACGTCTTTTTTTTTTCTTGTTCCCTTGCACTGACGCATAAGTGAGAAATTACGGTACTTTAGTAAAAAGTTTTTTTTTTGATTTCAAACATAAGCAGATAGATAAATAAGTAGCTTAAACATATTTGAGTACTATGTGTATATCATAAACAATTCCACATAACTAAAAGATGTATTGGTTGTTTGATGAATTAATTAATACAATTATTCTTTTCTGATCCTTTTAAGTAACGTAATATTTGAGTAACATTCGATATACGCGTAATAGAAACTTATTGTAACGTTAAACATGAGCTTCTGATAGTATTCGCAAAAGCAAAATTTTTATAATGTTTCTGTCGTGCAAGATTATTACGAAAGTGTAACCCAATAAGTTATTTGTGGTTATTTATAAGTATTTAATTTCCCATGGAAAAATGTTTTTAGTAGTTTATCTTACTTAACGTATTTAAAGAGTTCTTCATAGTGTTTACAACTGTAAATGGAATAGTTTTTCGTGGTCGAAAGCTTCTGATTGAGTTCTCACTCGCAGATTCTTATGCTTTGTCTAAAGTACTAAAAAAGTTTTTAATATTGTACACAACTGTAAAATTTTATGATTTTTATTTGCCACAAAGACAAAATTTTAATTTCACCTTGTGTTTGCTTGATGTGTTTAACAGATTTTTTACAATTAATCTTGAACGTAGAAGAATAACAGGCTTTTAAGAGTTTCGTTTTTTTAGCCACGGAAGAAGACTCTTATAGTATTTACTCAAGTAAACTTTTAAATATGCTTCTTCAGCACAGAATACGCTTTTGACAGTGCTTGTAGCACTAAATTCCGCAGAAGAATGTGTAGGTACATATTGCGTGTACGGTTAAGTACTAGGTAGTAGTAGTGTTTGCAGCAATATATAAAGATGCTTTTTTCTACATAAAGATGTTTTTTTCTGCAACGGTCAACAATATTCAAACAATCCCTCCGCACACAGTTTTACGAAGACTTACCAACTAATTAGATAATTTACATATTGTAGTGCATTGAAACAAATATTGATACATGAAAAATTGTCTTTTTTATAACAGAAAGTGCTCTTTTTCCGGAATACATGTAAACGAATTTGCGCTGGGTTTGATTTCTCACAGACAACAAGAAATAACACAACATTCAACCCAAAACTTAAACATCATATATTTCCTGATAAATTAGTTTTTGTTTTTCAGAGTGTTTATCACCGAGTGTATGTCATTCTTATAATCCCATGTCAATTGACTTAATTTTTTTTTTTTTGAATACCTTCCTTTGCATTATACAACCGTGACTCTTTGTATCCGAGAAAGAAAGAGTTTCGAATATTGAGCACACATGCATAGGGGCCATTCAAGTATTACGTCAGCAGATTTTTAGAAATTTTTGAACCCCCCCCCTCCCCACCCCGTCAGCAAACGTCAGCAAAACACTGCCCCTCTACCCTGTTGACAGCAGCTTAGAATATTTCATATCTTCAAAAACGGGTGGTTGATGACGTAAGCAACCTTCAAACACCTCCCCCCGTCATCAAAAGGCTGGAAATCCGAACCCCTCCCCCCCGCTCGATGCTGACGTAATACTTGAATGACCCCATACACTTGCCAAAATGTTTTTAATAAACGTCATGGAAAACACATCTCCTTTATTGGGCGATACCCTTCTGCATGTTATAAATTCTTTCTCACTCTTACTCAATTCAAATTCTAATTACGGGGGACCTAATACTCCTCCTCTCTTGAGAGTTTTCTTGACAACCTCCATTAACTAAGATTCTCTCTCTCTCTCTCTCTCTCTCTATGTTGTACCCATTCTCCGTCCAAACCTTTAAGACTGATATCAGAGCAAGGTTTATAGCGCAGTTCTAATTTTTCCACGGTGCCAAGGACTACATACATATACGTATTTAGAGCCAAAACTTTTCCCACACGGTAACCTGGTTGTGTGCCTCTGGTAATTCCCAACGAAGTTTCGAAAATTCGCAGCTGCAGCTTACCTTAACCTCCTTTCTCTCAAGTGCTACGACGTTAATTAAAAATTTAGCTTTGAAATTTGTCGTTAATCTAAGACTGTTTTGGCACTTATTACTGTGAATAATTGCGTTGCGGCGAAGGCGAATTACTCCTTGAATGATGTTTCTGCAATTCTAAAAATATATCTCGGGAGTTTAGGAGCCTACGATCCATCGTTATGTGCATCGTGAAACTCGAGGTGTTAAAGTTTGTATCCAGGTTATAGCGGGGACGTTACTCTCTCTCTCTCTCCCTCTCTGTCTAACTCTCACCTTGAACTTTTAGGGAATTCGCTTTAATGAGCGGTTGCTTGAGTTGAATTAATTATAAAAGCCAATTACAATCGAGAGAGAACTTTACGGATATTATTCGAAAATGATAGGCATTGAATTCGGCTGAAGTGCAATCTATTTTGGCAAATTGAACTTTATGCATTTTCGTGACGGCTTACCCCGTGGATATTTTAATATTTATGTATCATGAATGTGATAAATTCCTTACCTGATCGCTTTGATCGTCGATCATCTTTTCACAGCATTTCATACAACCATCGTGTATTATATTTACATCTGGAATCAGTTTGGAGCCATTTAAAACGACTATAAGAAGGCTTTGTGCCCCAAGATGGAACTCGAAATAATAACTACAGATTTAAAGATTTTAAATTTGTCCGAAGGCCATTGATCAATCTTAGACAGTGTGATGAATAGATTGAACAGCGTGGAAAATGTCATGTGTAGCTCGAAGCTGAGATTTCTTCATAATAAGTCGATTGAGAAGGGGAGAAAGATGTAAATCCAAGAGGTGACTAGATTTCAGCAAAACAGAAAGGAACCTCTCATCAAATATCGCCAATTCTCGCTAAATAGTACCACGATCTGCCAGTTGACGGTAAAAAAAAAAACTATTCACATGATTTAATACATGAAAAGTTGTTCTTAGATACCTTTTTTCTGAACTGTTGGTTATAGAAGCATACTTTAATGAAAAAGTATCCAAGTAGCATGTGCATCATCCACGATAAAAATCAAAACCAAATAATCAAAATACCAAATAATTACGTACTGTTCATACATGGGGGGGGGGGGCATTAAATTAAAATGCTAATAATCTAATAATTACCTGAACAAGAAACTCGAAATGTCAAAGCTTGATAGTCGTTTGCAAAATAACGCGTACGTCGGTGTACAAATCAGATCAGATGGAAGTCTATTCCAAGCTCTACCAGCACTACATAATAATGAATAGTGTAATCGGTTTCTTTTCTCAACTAGAATACGCGTGCACAGCTTCGAGTGTTCATGAACTTAATGTTCGATGAAAGCGTCGGTGTATACGTTAGACCAGTGTTTCCCAAAGTGGGCGATATCGCTCCCGGTGGGCGACGTAATGGTCCTCGGGGCGATAGAAGCTACGGATTTAACACAGGATCCTATGGGTTCAATTTAGTTGAGGGGCGATGAGAGAGAAAAAATTTTGATGAGGAGGGCGATGGAACAAAAAGTTTGGGGAACTATGGGTTAGAACATAGACAATTTTATACATCAGTCTCAAGTCGTTGATCAGTCTACGTCATTCTAGAGAATGTTTCCCTAAAAGATGCAGTCGTTCAGGATAAGAGAGGTCCCGAAGACTAGGAAGGGGCACTTCGCGAAACGCTCTTTTGGGTTTTTTCAATTAATTCGATGTCGCAAATCAAATAAGGGTTCCGCACTGGCGATGCGTGCTCGAGAATCGGTCGAACAGAAGTGTTGAAGGCACGCATCAGAGTCGCCTTTCCAATAGCACCTTCTTATCATGTAAGCAACGGAGTTGCTTTTCATCACGATTTTTCTTATATAGCTGGACATTGAAAGGTTCTAGTCTATATCGATGTCTATGTCAGAGTGTATGGCTACTGCTTTTATTACGCAATTGTTTAGAAAATATCGGCATTCAGGACTGTTGATCCCTATGGTTAACACAAAAGTTTTATCCATTGATATATGCAGTCAATTTTTTTCACCCTATATCAAGAGGCGATCACATGTATCATGTTTTTTTTTTCCTTTCTGTACCTAACAGTGCTCAGACTATTAGGTATATGCGCTTACACTTCCGGCACAACTCGCTAGGTAGTAAATTGCCCATGGCGATAGATCTGAGTTGTGTTCGGTTTGAAAGAAAGAAAGAAAGCATGTATACGCTTCGACACAGAGAGCAACAGGAATACAGATATTCAATCAATACACTTCCGTCATAATTAGAAAATGTGATGGTAGATGGCAGCACCACATGACAAGCATTACACAGAAACAACTTTACGTTAGGTTCACAACACGGACACGCACATTCCAACATGCACCAATTTCAAGGAAACAGTTATTTTCCGGATATTATGCTGAGGTGAAAAGAAAAGTCATCACGTCTCCACCGGGACTCGAACCCAGGCCCTCTTGCATACCGGGTGGTATGTCAAAGTCATCACGTCCCGGCGGATACGTGATGACTTTTCTTTCCGAGTTCACCTCAGCATAATATCCAGAAAATAACTGTTTCCTTGATATCTCGAGCTGAGAGAAAGCCATCTATGCACCAATTTGTTAGAAGTTCCGCAGAGTAATATGGACGAGGTGCAGGTGTGGTTTGGTAGTAGTAGCATGTATACGCTTCAAGGAAGAAATACAGTAAAAGTCCGCAAAAACGACAAGTGAAAAATTCGTTATAACGGGCTTGTCGTAATAACAAAGTTTTAATTATTTTCACTGTAGGAACATTTAAATCGGGTGAAACAAACTCTGCAGTTTACCTTTATTTTACCTTTCATTTCGAGTTACTTTTGCTGAAATATCCCTCTACAATTGTGGAAGTGGGTACAAGAACCAGATAACTCTACTTTTTTCGGATTTTCACCCTTTCATTTATTCCTATAAAGGAGAAAATCCTCTATCGATCGTGTAAGACCCATACAGCTCCAAGCAATAGCTATAGTGATATAAACGAAAAGAAGCTGCGTGCTGGTGTCTCATACGGTGAAAAAAACTCGGGCATTTTGCACCGAGACAGCAAGATAACCCCTGGAGCTGTTTTGTTTCTGCACCAAATTGTTTCAGCGATTAATCACTTGGTGGCAGCGTTTTCGTGTTGCATCAGCCAGTAGTTGGCTCCCAGAGATTATAATGTCTATGGTGATGATTTATGAGCACATTTGAAAGTGAGTCAATGAACAGTGTAATAGTAACTGTTGTTTTTAAGTGATTTTGGTGATGTACTTTTTAAAAAATGGACAAAATTTCATTATTATTTTAAAATCTTTCTCTACATTTTTTTTTTCCTATAAACAAGTTACTTCTTGTAAGCATACAGTTTTAATGTGTTAATAAAGAGTTTTTCGGTATCTACTAAGATTTTATTGGTAAACAAAATTCCAGTGTTGACTGAAGAGAACCCAGACAGATGCATTCTATCTTTCTCAATAAGGAAAAAACCAGGTAAAAGGATAAAAACTAGTCTGCAGTAGAGGAAGATATCGTTAATGTTCTTCCCGAAATTAAGAAGTTTTGAAAAACTTTAAGTATTTTTAAAGTGTTTTTTGTCTCTCCTGGAAAATTTAGAAAACTGGAGTTGTTTGGTTCTAGCACCCACGTCTTCAATTAGCTACTTGCACACACAATGCTGATTGTATTGAAAATTTTTTCACTTTGTGGACACTATAAAAATGTCAAATAACATTTGAGGCAGAGAAAATTACCTTTATATTCTAACTGCTTCCAAAGCTTAGTGGTCGAGCACCCGTCCAACATACGAGAGACAAAAGGCTCGAGTCCCCGTGAGGGCAGTGATGAATGTTTCTTTCCAAACTATCAGCATTTCTACATGTAGCCAGTTTTCCGTACATCTTGTATAAACAAGTGGAAAGAACATATATTTCTCTACATAAATATATATTGGCTACTTACAGAAATCCATATTCAATTCATTGCTCTGTAATGCGTTAAATGAATTGATAGCCATGGGGAAAAGAACTAAATAATCCAACCATGAAAAGTTATAACCGATTGAATATTTCTCTTGGAATTGATCGATGAATAATATTTCTTTTATTTCGATTTATTTATTCGAGATCCGTTCCGATAAGTAGATGGTATGAGAGAGATCTTGTCTCAAGCGTTTCTATTGTTATCGGATATTTAGAAAAAATCTGATTGTTATCGGATAATTAATGACTTCTCAAAAGCATTCGAATGGGCGTATTGTATTCAGCTTAATTGATCTTTTTTTTTTCAAAGAAAAAAAAATATTTCCATTCATAACAGAACTTATTATTCATTAATCGTCTCCGTTTGATGTAGGAATGCAATTAATATCGGAGTTCTGATCTAGGGGTGTATGTTAGCATATCAGACATCTACCGTAGAAATCTAAGGGGCCATTCAAGTATTACATCAGAAAATTTTTAGCCATTTTTGACCCCTCCCCCCACCTCTTGTCAGCAAAATTTCGTCAGCTCTGCCCGACTCCCACCCCTTAATTTCAATGCTGTTTGAAGCCTAAAGACTCAAATTTATCTTAAGAAATTCATTGCGATCCTCCTTCTAAGCCATATATGTGATCGACTCATGGGCCACTGACCAACTGTGGCCCGAGACTTCAAACCTAATTTTGAGAAAATGGAATATATATATAAGCGGTATATTTACAGCTCGCTTAAGTGACCCGTGACACAATCCCAGTTCATTTGAGGAACCTGTAGTGCATTTTCAGCTGAGTCAAGTAGGCCCATGGCACATTCACTGATTACTCAAGTGACCCGCGACACAGTTCGAGAACACTTAAGCGGTCCATGGAATATTTAGAGATCCCTTTAGTGACACGGGCACCCCCCCCCCCAGTGAAGTTCTGCATCACTCGTTACCCGCGGCACATTCCCAGATTACTTAAGTGATCTGAGGCACAATTTTGGAGCATTTAAGTGCTCCCCCACAGTAAAGTTCTGCATCACTCGTTACCCGCGGCACATTCCCAGATTACTTAAGTGATCCAAGGCACAATTTTGGAGCATTTAAGTGCTCCCCCACAGTAAAGTTCTGCATCACTCGTTACGCGCGGCACATTCCCAGATTACTTAAGTGATCCAAGGCACAATTTTGGAGCATTTAAGTGCTCCTCCTCAGTAAAGTTCTGCATCACTCGTTACCCGCGGCACATTCCCAGATTACTTAAGTGACCCAAGGCACAATTTTGGAGCATTTAAGTGCCCCCCCCCAGTAAAGTTCTGCATCACTCGTTACCCGCGGCACATTCCCAGATTACTTAAGTGATCCGAGGCACATTTCCAAATTACTAAAGTGATCTGCAACGTAAATACGAATACGGCTCTATAGAGGACATCAATAGGGAGAATGTTTAGTTCTGGCGCCCACAAACTAGCAAAAGGTTTTTCTCTCGTTTTTGGTACACCCAGTACAATGCCATTAAGAATATTTCATATTTTTATAATGGGTGGTTGATGACGTGATTCCCGTCGATGATGATGACGTAATACTTGAATGACCCCTAACAAGGAAGGGAGGAAAAAAAGCCGGAACAGAGGCAAAAATCAAAATTTCCTTCAGTCCTGGAACAAGAAATACCGGAAAAAATGTGGAGGAGGAAGAGGAAAACGCAAAAGAGAAGTTATATGTGCGCTTCAAGGAAAAAGCGTCGCGGACACATTATTGAAGAAATCTTGGTATAGATGTCAGGGATATACATGAAAATGTACTTAGAATCCATCGCGTGGACTATGATTGATGGTCTGTGGGCAGACAGCATAAGAAAGATGGAAAAGAGGATGGCTTCTCAGCTTCAATGTCAGTTTCAGGTGTCGCGGACAAAATACTTTTCTTTTCCCGGACGCGAATATCCGAGATATATCGCTGCTTGTTGATATATATTTTTGGATATTTCCTTTTCTTAAAAGATGCTCGCAATTGTACACGTGTGTTATGATACAAACATTGTTATTAAATCCACTATTTTACGTTAGAATGTCTGCTTCAGCGCCTCACGCCAAAGGAAGGCAGGGCCGTGCCTCCAGCGGTGTGGATGGTAGCATGCTTACCCGGTATACAAGAGGTTCTTGGTTCGAGTCCTGGCGGAGACCATGACTTTTCTTCCCGAGTTCACCTCGGTATATAGAATGCAGAAAATATGTTTTTTCCCCCTTAAAGATATATTCCCTTCTGAATTTAAATTTTAGTGAAATTCACCATTTTACTTCAACCTCAGATAATCAAAATTAATAAATGTAATGATTTGTTTTTATTATTACTTACGACTACTAAATTTACTGCTCAACTAACCGTAGATGCGCCTCATACCGTGTGCGTCAAAATTCGTCATTAACAATTCACCGAAATGACAATTCAAAGCTAGAAAAATGCATCTATACCAAGAAAATTTCATCAATAAAATTACATAGTGAGTGAATGATCAAGTGAGTCAGCGAGTTAATGAGTGAACAGGTGATCAAATTAGGGTTGAGCAAATGAAGGATTGAGCGAGCACGTGAGCAAATGAGTGACTGAATGAGGGAGTTCGTGAGTGTTCATGTTAGCGAATGAGTGACTGAGTGAGTGAGTGAGCAAGTGAGTGAACAGATAATTACTCAGTCACTTACCCATATGATCACTTACACGGTCACTGGCTCACTCAATCGCTCGCTCATACGATCACTCAATTGCTAACGCACCTACTCTCTTAGTCACTCATATGGTCACTCACCCTTGGTCGCTAAAACGGTCACTCACATCTCCCTTGGTCACTAAAACGGTCACTCACATCTCCCTTGGTCACTAAAACGGTCACTCACATCGCCCTTGGTCACTAAAACGGCCACTCCCTTAGTCAATAAAACGGTCACTCATCCACTCACTAGATCACTCATACAATCACTCACTCAATCGGTCACACACTCGGTCATTGATACAGTCACTCATAAGGTTTCCTCATTCGCTCACCCCTTGCTCACTCATTACCCACTTGCTGGTGGCGTGTTAACCTCTGACTGTGCAGATCCGGGTTCGAATGCCGATTCGGGTATGGATGTGTTTAATAATAATGACAAATTCCTGGGATAGATCATAAGGATTTCATGGGAATACGTGAGGATCACGCTCTTACAAAAATAAATTCTCAAGTCGGTGAATATTTGCAGCGGTGATGTTACCGTGTGTGAAATTCGACAATTTAACTAATATTATTGCTTATAGAATATTTATTAATATCATACAATATCGGCTTTTTATATTTGGCGAAACACAAAATTCGATCATCAATTTCATTCGAAGAATCGCGACAGTTGCATTTTTTACTTGATAGGTGACAGCAGTAGTGCCAGTTCAACGATGTTGGAAATGCAATATCATATTTACTTACTGTACACATATTTGCTAAAAGACACATTTTTACTGAAAAATTTTTATTTTTACCAGTTTATTGGTTGTTGGCTGAAGTAACAAAAATAACCATTATTTTTTATGGGAGGAATAAGTTTACGAAGTATGGACATTTATAATGCTTTCCTGTACACATAATTTTTGCGGACAAGAGAAAAATCCCTACATTGCATAAGGTAGCATGTTATTTTTTCACAAATATCGAAATTCTGAATGCAGAGAAACAATAGGTCTGTGCAGGTGAAATAAAAGAGAATGTGCTCACTATTTGGAAAAAACAGAGAGCATATTTCGTATAGGAATAAAGTTTTTCGTTTTCCCGCGAGCATCTCGGTGCTAACCTAAGCCCCCGACAACCTGAAGCCGGGCTCCCTGGACTGAGATATTAGCGGGTGTTCTCTATAGGGAATTTATATATAGGCATTTGTAGTAGCTTGTCTCTTTAAACTGCTCCAGATGGGTCAGGAACGGACAATGGTGTGAGGAAAACAGAATTTTTTCTCTGGCCCATTCCACTGGTTTCAGATTAACCCTCGACAGCAATAGGTGAATAACCCTATCATTTGACTCCGGATCATTCCAGAATCTCAGCCAAACCTATCCACATCTTTCCACAAAAAGTTGCGGAAACCCTCAGATATGAAGTAACTCTTGGAAAAAAAAGCAAGCAGAATTTTCTATAATTCCTACGATTAAATAAAAATTGGCGCCAAAAACTAAAAGTTGTCAGTTCAGGAGACGGGCGATTTGGCAGAATAAAAAAAAATATTTAATCAAATTTATTTCGTTTTGTTAAAACGGGAATTTTTTTGTTGAAATCGAGACGTATGGTCATGGCTTGTATAAAAAATAAATATTAGTTGCATCCGGGTCGAACGTGACTTTTGGCATCGGCGTGAGCGTTCGTGCGCCACGATAAACTTTTTGCCTAAAAGTGCTGCTCCGTGACGTTAAAATTTTGGGAACCACTGCTATACAATATGTATGAATTATCATGTATATACTATACTATGTAGTACGATTTACCATGTTTACCAAGAACGCGACGCTTGGGTACTATGCATAATCACCGGTAAAAGTGATTAATTTAGGGAAATTCATCAAACTTGCCAAAATGATAGGTAAGTATGCATCATAACCGCGATGCGGTAATCTAAATAAAATTTAATTTTTTTTGCACTCACTATGGCGCATGCGCCCGTAGCACTTATACTAAGAAATACAGCATTTCAAAATTGTCACTCAGTGAAAAAGAATTCTCAGAAATTCTGAGAATAAAGTGAAATATTTGATTTTCAATTGATCTAAACTGTTCTGAAAAGTTTAGAAAAATCGGTTCATTTATTTGTAAATGGAGTGATTTATTGTCACCTGTTTCATTGATGGATCAAAAACAAATAATGTCGTTGTTTCGAATTATCACAATATCCATTTCCAGCCCACAAAATTTTGTTCATTTATATATTTAACTAGCTGTAACCCGCTGCTTCGCTGGCGTGAATTTGGTCATCAGAAAATTGTTCTGCAATGATTTCTTCCACCACATTGGGGGTTAAATTTTCAGACACCATCCTAGTGATTATCTGTATTATAAAATATAATACTCATCAAATTTCGTATTTATAGATTCTTCTCTGTTTGGACACGATGATTGTGCCACATAACCTTTGAACCCCACCCCCCCCCCCCCCCTATGACCCAATTAGAGATGTTGAATTATAAAGTATCCGTTTTTAGTGAGCATCTACTTCACAAATCAAAACTACTGTCCAAATTTCATAATTTTAGATTCAGCGGTTTCCGCTCTGCATGATTTCGTTATATCACCTTTGAACCCTCTTATGACCCCACTTAGGGGTCGAATTTCAAAAAATTGCCTTCTTAGTTTGTTTTTACGTCAAGAAGTAAAACTACTGACCAAATTTCATAACTATAGCTCCAGTGTTTTCGGCTCGATTTCTGATTTCTCTATGTAAACTTTGAACACGCTTATGACCCTCCTTAGGGGCCGAATTTCGAAAAACCCTTTCTTAGTGGGTCTTTGCTTCTTGAAATGAAACTACAGACCAAATTTCAAGACTAAAGCTTCAGCGGTTCTTGTTCGGCATGATTTCTGCATGTTACCTTCGAACCCGCTTTTACCCCCTTAGAAGTCGAATTTCGAAACATCCATGCTTTGCTTTTTTGCAGGTCATGGAAAAATATTTCTGAACAAATTTCATGATTATAACTTTAGTGGTTTTGGCTCGGGATGATTTCAGTAGGTTACTTTGAACCCTCCTTTTAACCCCTTAACGGTCGAATTTCAAAAACCCCTTCTTAGTGAGCCTTAACGTGTATTAAACAAAACTATTGACCAAATTTGATATTTATAGCTTCAGCGGTTCTAGCTCGGTGATGATGAATCAGTCAGTCAGGACATAATATTATATTGGTGTTGGTCATTTTATTTGGCATCTCGGTTTTCTTCTTTTAAATATTGAAAGCATTCACGTATTATGATACAAATATTGGGACTAAATTGCTTACACATGTATTAGGCCTATCAGAAAATTATTTTTTTTCTTCTTTAAAATGTGAAGTGCTGAAATTCAACGTTTCCCTCAAACTATAAGCTAAAGTCCAACACAAATTTATGTACTTTTTTCTGAGATACAGTTTGATGTTGTTTTACCAGGTTATAGAAATTCTTAGTTTTATTGAAAGAAAAAATTCAAGCCATTTTTGAAGATGATACTTTTAATTATAGACAATGTAAGCATTAAGACAATTAAGCATTTTAGTTCATGTTTATATTTAGTCTGTAAACAATTCGACAGATTTTCGAATGAAATTCAAAATACTTAAATTATTCAATATTGACATTTCTAGAAATCCTTTTCATTAGCTTATTTTGTTTTCCCTAATTATCACTTCTATCTTCAAGTTCTTTTTCCCTGTCAAATTTATCTCTTGATGAATAATTATCTGTAGAACATAGTAATTTGTTTCGCTATTCAACAAAATTGGAAGATATTTTAACAAACTGTTCAAGGAAGCATTTAATATTTAATCGTTACCGGTGGTATTTATATAGTAATTAGCAATTAGTATGATAGGACTCCATGAAAAAAGAATATCTATCCTCCCCCTCAGTCCTCAAGAAACTCTGAATTTTACGTTTATTCGTTAATTTTTTACTGTGAAACTGCCTAAAACTATTTTATGTCCACAGTTGATCATGAATAATATATTACCAAATACTTAATAGTTATAACATCTTGAACAAATTTTCAGGTCTGTGAGAATTTAATTCTGTTTGATGGATTTTTTTTTTTAACTGCTGTCTAGTGCACCTACGGGCGACCCCACGAGGCTATTATTCTCTATTTATATAGCTATCTCCATATAACCATATAGATATTTTATCACATCAATAGCAATTTTTTTTTTTAAACGGTTCATCACGAGATGGGACTTGACCACGCCTACAAGTTTTGTTGGTAGATGATGTTACGACCAATCAGATACCTTTCAGAACCGGTTTGAAAACAGATGAGCACCATCTTTCACTCGTCACTAGACAGGAAGGACGCCTGCTTTCATTTCTATGACACTGTTGTGTAATCTTGCGATTCAAAAATAAAATGAGGGACACTCCCGTAATTTTGGCAGTCCTGATTTTATATATATATGTATAAATGCCCCGTTATTTATTATTTTTTCGCTTGTTTTCAACGAGACTTGACTTGAATTTTTATTATTTTCCGAGAGAAATCAAGAATTTTGAAAATTTTCATGATTGTTAAATTGCATTTTGACAGTTATGTGTATTAAATATAGTCATATTAATATATTCAAATACAAATACAAATACAACGCCACAACAGGCAAAATGCCCAACGAGGTGGCTGAGAAAAAGATGTCCATAAAAATATGGATGTCATATATTTCAAAAATATAGCAACCCAATTCAAAATGCAATTAACAAACTTTTCATCTCACGAATAACATTTGCACCCATTGCGACTTCGAGCAGCCATCACTTTCTGCCATTGGTGATTTCTCAGCAATTTTAGCGATAGTTGGCAACCACACTTGCCTTCGACAATTTTTTTGTCTGTAATTGTCACCTTTACTTTTTTAAAATTAATAACGTGACCGACACGTATTCCCAAGGGATCAGCATGATCCGTCCAGGGAATTTGTTAGTGTTCGTAAACATCCATGCCCGAACCCAGGTCTGCACAGTGAGAAGCTAGTTCCCTAACCACTCGACTGCCAGGCGGTAAACTTACTGCTGTGATGATTCGCGTTACCTCGTATGGATCCCGATTTCCCGTTTTATGAAGAAAATATAGTCAGTCTAGGTATTTATCGCGTTTTTCGTGTTGATACTTTTCAACCGGGACACCATTCGCAAAGTAGGATGGAACCACAACTTTCGCTGGCCACATTTAGCCCGCGGGCCCCGTAGGCAGTGCATTCCTGTTCTAAAAAGTCGCAGACATCACTCTATATGCGTTAAACGGAAAATACACCCGATTTTAATGTCTTTTTTTCATTCTGTTACAGCGAAGTCGAGTCATTCAGTACCAGTTTAAATATTCATATCGACATCATATCTATTGCTTCTCTTCATGTTTGCCCCCATTCAGAAATATAAGTACCATTTTGAATTATGTAATGTGTTCGAAGTAGGGAAAATATTAAATTTTATTGACCCCGCAGTATTTATGCTCGTACGAGGCGATTTTGTATCGCATGTCATTCATGCATAAAACGATAATTTTTTTTTTTTTTTCCAATTCATTAAGCCCATAACAGAATTCATTCACCGCATCGATTTCTAGGGTGTGGTTTTTCTGCACTTTTTTTTTTTCATCTCCTCTACTTACGCTACCCGAAATTTTTAGACAAGCGAATCACGTAATGCATATAGATTGAAATATAAAATGTTAATGGTAGTATGTTACTCCAAAGAGGACAGCCGTTCCATTAATCCTTTCATATACATTTCTTTTGATACTTATTTGAAGGATTTATTGCGTGACAGAGATATCAGAATACGTTTTTTGTATGAATGAATCGAGTTTTTTTTTTCTACATCATTCATACGTGGATCATAAAAGATTGGTTTTTTTTTTCTCCCGGTGTGATGTATGCATTATGTATTCATTGGTTTTCTAGGCGGTATGTTTTTGTTTTGTTTTGTAGACAGCGTGCTTGGATGATAGTGCCATCTAGTGAAACAATAATCAGCCATTCTTACAGCCCGTATATATGTTCTTGTAATATAGTAAATACAATCTCTCTATTAATCGAAGAAATCCGGAAAATCGAGAGAGACCGCTGCTATATCTCCAACAGTGATATAATCATATACTATACATGGAAGGTTCGGGATACTTTGCAGGTTTGGAAACTTAACGTCGGATATTTGAATTACCTGAAAATGTGCCGCGAATCACTCAGGTGATTAGCTGTATGTATGTCGCGGGCCGCTTGAGTGATCTGAAATGAGGTCTCGGGAAATTATTTCAGTGATCTGGAAACGATCTTCCAGTCAATTAAAGGATGTGGAAACGATCTTCCAGTCACTTAAAGGATGTGGAAACGATCTTCCAGTCACTTAAAGGATGTGGAAACGATCTTCCAGTCACTTAAAGGATGTGGAAACGATCTTCCAGTCACTTAAAGGATCTGGAAAGGATCTTCCAGTCACTTAAAGGATCTGGAAATGAGCCAAGAATACCACTAAGGTAATCTATAAAAATGTCGTGGACCGCTTGGGTGATGTGTAAGTGTGCTTCGAGCCACTAAACTGATCTGGAATCGTGCCGCTGGCCACTCTACCAGGGCCGCACCTAGGAACAAAAACTTACTTCTTCTCTCGGACCACTCTCATATCCACTCTAACGCCCCTCTCCGGTTTTTTTTCGGGTTTTTTTCCAACAGAAAAGATTAAACTCGTTAGCCTACCAGGTCTTTCGCCTGGGGGACCGTATTTCCCTCTCCAGCACTTCCCCTATATGCGGCCTTGCGCTCAAGTGATCTAAAATGTGCCGCTGGCCACTTAAGAAATCTGCAAATGTACCACGGACCACTTCAGTGAACTGCAGGTGCGGCACGGATCGCTAAACTGATTTGGGAATATGCTTGGGGGTCGCTTAAGCTATCTAGATTTGTGCCGTTGGCAGCTCGACTCTTTCGGTCCCAAGTATTTATCTTTTGGAATTTTCAAGATGTTTGGCGTTTTTTGATATGCAAAAAATACATTTAGGTTTTTAATGTCATCAAATCTTTTGTTTGAAACTTTCAGTTTTTTGTTGTAATTCGTTTTTCGTGAAGAAATAATTCACTTCGACCCAATTTTTAACCAAGGTATATTCTTCTTCGCATACAATTTTTTTCAACAATTTTATTGCTAAATTTCATGCAATAAATCGCACTTATAACTTATAAGCCTACTTGAAAATTCCTCAAAGTTAAACGGTTGTTAAAGTATTTGGGTTTAACTTATGAGCATGCCATGTAATCCTTTAAATTTTGGTTCATAACCTGCAACATCACTAGCTAAACGTACTGAAAAAAATCACAAAACACATTTCATTTACAAAATTTTTTTGCAATCGTGTTTCGAATATTACGCGAATTTTCCACAAAATTTGACTGAAGTCGGTAAGTCTCTCAAACTTATTTTCACGGGTACGTACGCCTTCCACGCATTTCTAGAAGTCGAGAATTCTCGTATACACTGCTGGTACGTAAACCTCCAAGTAGTACCCATGTTTGATGATTGAGCATATTTCCTACGCATTTGTAAGGATATGCAAGCCTCCTAAATTTTTCAAGGGACCTATACGTTTCAAGAGGAAAGTAAAATTCTAGTGGATCACAGCGAATCTCCCCCCCCCCATATTTAGAGAAACTTGTACTCATTATCAGAGGTACGCGTCCCACTCATACTTAGAGATACGTAAACACCCTTTTGCGAACTTTCAGAGGATACTCGAAGTTCGAAAGATCTAGAATGGTCATTGAAATTGCCTTAGTGGCGATAGACGTGGTTGCGGATGAACGCAAAAATGGTATTTCCATAAAAAGAATACATAGGTAGAACCAAAATTTGTTACTATATTTTCACCATTCTGAGACACTTTCTATAAGAAAATGCGATTAAGTTTACTCCAGTGTCATTTTATAGGAAAGTGCTCTCGAACGTAGTTGGATACCTTAATTTTATTTCTAAGAATTTCTAGAATTTTAGATATAGTTAATCCCATGAAAGAACTTTATGCTCATGAATTACCAAAAAACGAGTTTTTGAAAGCAATAACATTTAGAAATTATTTCCCATCGGAAAATGAAACAAACATTTAATTTAATAACACGAAACAAATATTTTAACTGTAATTTGGAAACTATTAATTTTAGAAAAATCACATTCCCAAATACGTAATTGAAAAGCTGAATTAAATACTGATTTGAGAAATAAAAAACTAAAAATGAACTGAAAGCGCAAGAGTTCACAGAAGCTTATTATTCACAAACACGTGTTAATTGGCTATTGGAAGGAATGTTCTCCTCTTTCTTCCCTAGGCGATAGAATTTATGACATAATTAAGCTTAACGACCCCCCATTACACCGCAGAATTAAAACGATTTTTATAGCGTCTGCAGTGAGTGTGAAAATTAGGGCCCATTTAACAAAATTGCTCTCACTTATCAAATTTTGTCACTATCTTAACAGGGAAAATTGAAAAAAAAAAGAGGAAAAAGTCTTTATTCTTTTGACGAAGTATCTTATCCTCTTTCGAAGAATGAATTTTCCTCCTTTAATAACTGCCTGTAATATAGTTTAATTTTTTTTTTTTTACTGAACGATTTTAAGACGTTTCTCACGAACCGAATTCTCGTTTGAAGCCTTTCTACACTTTCGTCGTAGTTATCGTTTTAAACAAGTTCAACGGAGAGAGAGAGAGAGAGAGAAGATTGTAAATAATATAAGAATTCTTTATGTTAACCATACAAAAGAGACTGGATAATATTAATGAAGTGCTTTCGAATGCTTTCAATATCTATCACCCTTTTGTTAATAGTTACCAGAGCTTGTAATTATTGCTATTCCTATTACTTTTTTTTTCACTTTTTGACTTTCCTTAATATTTATTTGTAGTCTTAAAGGTCTTAGGAAGGTTAATTAAAATGAATTCAATGAAAGCTTTTGAAGCCTATAGATAGTAATTAGATTTTCTTACAAGGAAACGCTCCCATGCTAAACTTATAGAATTCGATGAAAATTTTACAGAGGCGTTCGTAGATGGCTACGGTGAAAAAAGTAGCTGTGGAATTGCAACAGAAAAGCTGTAAGACATGAATAAAAATCAACATTTTTAACGGCAAATGCAACCCTACTTGAGGAGTCAGAGAAACACGGTAAATTCTGAAATGAACTGTCCGTGTTTACTCCGAATGAGTTTAAATCTATTGTAAAGTTATTTTTGGGCATTTTGCATTCAAAAGTGTTTGAAATTTGAATACATATTTTTAGTCTAATTGTGCATTTCCTACAATTTTATTTTACATAAGTGAAAAAAATTAGCGAGTTGCAATATGTTTTTGTTGTTGTTTTGCTTAATGCTGAAAAGTCTTACGCATGAAATTGCATTGTTGTATACCTCGATGTTTTTGAATCTATTTTTTTTTAAACCAGCTGTTGCTTCCAAATAGAAAATGCCACCACATATTAATGTGTTCAACGTGGTGTGGATGCTGTACCATAAATTCTCTGTCAAAGAAACGGAGCTGACAGAATTTACGGAAGCCGAAATAAATTTAACAAATAAAATAATGGAAATTTTAAAAGAACCTGAATCTGGGAAATGTTTAGTGAGGAAGTAGGGATTTCGAGTCATCGGTTGAAACAAACTTCACGTCAGGTTTCACTACACGTTCACACACATTCCCGCATGTACCAATTCGTTAGAGGTTCCGCAGAGGAATATGGACGAGGTACATGTGTGGTTTAGTAGTAGTAGTCATCGGTTGAAGAAAGTGAATTTGAGGATTCTGGTTTTAACACATTATAGATGAAAATGATGAAATGTATGTAGGTGAAGATTTAAATGAGGAAGTCCAGACTATTCCCATTTGAAACAAAAAGAGCAGCCGTTGAATACTAGCGTAGCAGTAAAAAAATGAAACATCGCACACTAAAATCTGTTCAAAGCTATTATAGATTTGTAAAAAGTTTGTCTGAAATGTATTTGTGAGAAAATCAAGTCAACAAATTTGGTGATAAGAAGCACAAACTATACGAAATTCAAAAATATGTTTTTCATAAGTTTCAGGATGCCAGACGCAGGCATGTAAACATGCAGGACTCGGATTTGAAAAGCTGTTTTTGTAATAAAGCTCTGTCCCTAAAAATGTCATTCAAAGCTTTTGGGAAATGGCTCTGCAATTTTAAACAGAAATGTACAATTGTTAGCAGAAAAATTACTAAAATGATCGCTAAAAAGCCGATTTATGAAGAGGATCATATTGTAAATGCTTCAAAAGCATATGTAAATGATGTATGTATTTTTTTTTTAGAATTCGCAGTTGAAGGATAACCAGATGTTTAATACTGATCAATCGGGTTTTGATAAAGAAATTAATTAGGGGAGAACGTTTGATTTTTTAGGTTCAGAACAGATTGAAAGTGCTGCACAATCTATCCATGCTACGTCCCATTTTCATATACTGTAATGCCAACAATCAGCAAAGATGGAATGCTGCTATCGCCTTTGTTTATTGTGTATTCTGAACCTAAAGGACAATTCGGAACCCAAGTTCGGCAGAAAATGTTTCAAGCTGACAATATTTACACCATCGCTTCGAAACTGGAGAAAATGGGATCAAAAGAACTGCGCGAATATTTATCGGAAGTGTATTTTAAAAACACACCCGAGATGAAACCGTACTTTTAAAGTGGATTCTTGGTCACCTTTCAAAAACAATCATTTGATTGATAATGTTACGCAACCGGGTAAAATCGTTCATGTGTTTGTGATGCCACCTAAAACCCCTCATCTAATACCACCGCTTGATATGCACGGTTTCCGGGTGTGGAAAAGTCTCGTTCGAAACTTTTCAGGTTTAAGTTATGATTGAACAAATACAAATCGATTTTTTTCATCGAGACAATATTTTTAAAGTACAATTCATTGTACCTGTTTTCATTGAACCTGTTTTCTTCACCACGATACGTCAACATGTGGAAATGCTCATGGCATGCATGCTCATACACAGAAACGCATCCTGGGTATTACAAGAATCCTGTCGATTTCATATTTATTGCAAATAACGCACTTGATTCCTGGAAACAAAACTGTGCATTCAAAATATTCGCTCGCTATAGCTGGTGTAAAAAATACGTTTCTGCTTTATGCATTTTTTCAATGAGCCTCATATTTGTAACATTTTTAATTTATAATGAAATTAACCCTGTCATTCCACCTGAATCAATTTTAATCACTTATATCTGTTGTAAACTATGCAAGATAGTACTGATGCATCTAATCTGCATATTCTGGTTTTCGAGTGATACTTTTAAGAAGCTATTTTTCAAATATTAACGCCTTCTAAATACAGCGTAAAGCACGTTTTGATAGTATAAACGCATTAGATGTTTTCGTTTATTTTCAAGAATGCAAAGTCATCAATTGATGCTAACTGTACGGGTTTGGCATTCTAGACCCAATTTTCAACACAAATTTACTCCTCTCCTAATGCAATTCCGCAGCTACTTTTTTCACAGTACATGTTTTGAACCATCTACTAACGCATGTAAAATTTTCGTCGAATTCTATGAGTTTAGCATAGGAGTGTTTCATTTTTAGCTTCAACTATCGCCATAAAACTTTCAAGGATTTACGGAAAAATCACAGACAGCAATTCACCGCTAGGAAAATTCACTGGCAACAGTTCAACTCGAGTCAGTGTGACAGTAAGTGAACGAGGAATGACCGAGTGAGTCTGTAAATGATATAGTAGTTAGGGAGTGAGATGGTTAGTGTTGGTGAGTGAGGAAACTAGTGAGTGAGCAACCTATAAATAAAGTAAGTGTCCATTTCGGTTGAGAAAAAATACCATAAGTTACCTAAACTATTTCGTGGTTTCTTTACATTGGTACCTCGTGTTATTAGCATGTGGTGCTTAGATTTGATACTGTCGTGCACATTCGACTCGGGAAAAAAGTTAAAAAAATTTAGTTAAATGTCAAAGAAACATTAATTTATAGTAGTTGTGCGGCTGGAATCAATGAGTGAAAAACTATTCAATGAATCTCTTTATATATACCGTATATACTCGTGTATAAGCCGAGTTTTTTGTGGAAAAATTCGTTCCTCAAGTGGGGGGGGGGGGGTTCAGCTTATACTCGGGTCAGTTTTTGATGAGAAAATTTCGACCCCACAATCAGTAGTCATTTGTGTAGTAGTGTTCGAGAAACCGGCATTATTGGTAGGGGATATGTTCAAAACCCCGATAATGTCAAAGACGAGGCAAAGAAATCGAAAACATCATTGGCTTTGATACCAGGTGGGCTAATGTCGATTGTAAAGCCTTATGTGAGTATGAATAAGTCAAAGACTATTGTGTCACTTTTTGGATATCCCAATTGTCTTCCATGGGGTTCTGATGTTAGTAAACCCCTGATAATACGTCACCCCACTCCATGGAATTACTTTTGTGAAAGTACTTTTTCGAAAATCGCCATTCAAATCGGAAACTCATCGTACAACATTTACAATAAGTTCATCGTTCACTCTTATCACGTTGATTAAAGATCTACCTAGCAATTCAAAACCCACTGAAGTCTCCATTGCTCCCTCCCTCTCCCCTTCACTAGAGGCTTGTTGACAGATTCCTTCAACATTGGGCGACTTTTTTTGGGATGGTTCAGCGGAAATTTTTTTCTTTCTTATCGAGTTGCGCGATTCTTGGTCACTCACTTTTGCTGAAAATGTGCTCATTTCAGAAATTCGCTGTTTCTTAGAGAGAAGAAAAAAAAACTTTTATTTAAGCCGCTCAGTATTTTTGTCAAAAAACAAAAATCTTAGCAGTGTGTTCACCCTACTCTCAGAATGTTCTCTAAATTTAAAAAAGCTCGTTCACCTTTAAAGACACAGCAGCGTTATAGTGGAGGGATAAGAAAAACCGATCTTTATTAAGAAAATTTGTCAACAGACAGACAGGGCCGTCTTAAGGGCATCATTGGGGCCCCGGGCCAAGTGATTTTTATGAGACACTTACTTGGCGAATTCTTGGAAATTTCAATCGGTTCTAACTTCTGTGAGGGCCCCGAGCCATGCCCGGTTGAGCCCCAAGCTGCAGACAAAGACGTCCATTTTCTACCTTCTTAGTAGAAAACGATTCTTCTTCAACTACCAATTCAATACAAACAAAACTTGCCAGTATTTTATCAATGAAAAATAAACATTTTTTTTTCTTTTCAAAGTTATAAAGAGCATGTTATTTTCATTTAATGGCGTTACAAACTGTCGTACAAGGTGACAATACTTTGGTTTCCATAAACATGAGGAATTTGCGAATTTTTAAACATTGAAGAAGGTAATATTTTTCGTTGTTCAAATGCGTAATTGCGTAGCAAATAAACATTAATTGGTTAAGAAAAGCTCGAGTAATAAATTTTCATGACTAAACTCGTTTTAATAACTATTTTTTCCCCATGAGAGCAATCAATAGGGAGAGAATGAATGAATGAACGCCGGGGTCTCTGCCAGCGCGACCCAACCCGCAAGGGTAAAAGGCCTATATACCTGGAGGGACAGAGCCTGGGCCGTGACTGGTTTGTCGGGGTCTCTGCCAAAGGAGTTATCCCGTTGCCGAGATCTCTTCCAGCCCAGCTTCGTGGCAGAGTCTGGAAGAAAGTGAGTGTGCCTAACAGTCTGAGTGTGTAGCTAGTATTGTGTCTGATATTTCAGTGCCGCCATTATTGAATATTTGTAACGTTGTAGGCCTGTTGCTCTCTGTGGCGAGACTTTTTAACGGGGAGATCGGCTCGCATTCGCGCCTTGAAGTTGGGAACCACAGAAAACCAACTTCAGCCTGAAAGAGATTCAACTTCAGCCTGAAAGAGATTCAACTTCAGCTTGAAATAGATAAGTCAATAGGGAGACAGCAATCAGCATGGCCACGGCTTACTCCGTTTATGAGGTCATGTTTTTTGTCTCCCAAGAGTGACTTATTAACAAGGTTTGACTGTATTCGGAATCCTGAATTCGAATAGTGATATTTTTCCATTCAACATAAATTATATTCGAACAGAAAATAAGTAATATCATAATTGGAATTGAATCGATGGAAAACTTTAAAAGTCATTTTCAAGAGCAAATATACATGGAAATTGGTTCTCCCGTTGATGAATGAATATACATCTGAGATATTCCATTGATCGAGTTGATTCTCCCTCCGAGTGATTTCTATTCATGCAATCACGAATTTCCATGAATGTGATATTTCGAGTTGCAAAACAAATAAACAAACACTGAGTGTCGAAATTTTCTCGTATCTAGAAATATATGCATGAAATACTCGAATATTTCCAAAATTTCATGTATATAAAATGTACCTGAAAACTACCCATTCCAAACATGACCCTTAAGAATCCAAACATAATATCAGACATGATTTATTTTTTCTTGGTCGTTCTTTTTCTCTCCTAAATGGAAGTTATAACCTCATTTTGGGCTGGTATCCGATACAAATAAAAATACACACAAAAAATATCGCCAAGACAATTCAGGCATGCGATAACAATCCCGAATCACATCACTTGTCTGGTTGATTCATACACCTGGTATCTTTGAGAAGGTGCAACAGTCCATGAATCGGCGCCCGAGTGGCGCGGTGGTAAGATGCTCGTCTGCCTCCGGAAGGTTGCTGTCACGGTCCTAGGTTCGAACCGAGGGAGGATATAGATAAGATATTTTCTCCCTAACGAACTTGAGGTGACCACCGATAGACAGCGTCTTCATTTCCAACCCATCTCATTAATGGCAGTAAATTGCGATATGACCAGAGTTGGTGTTTGGTAGAGTATTCCATGAAGCGCCATCTCATTAATGGCAGTAAATTGCGATATGACCAGAGTTGGTGTTTGGTAGAGTATTCCATGAAGCGTCGATGTGTAACGTGTGTGGCAGTGCATCTGTCAAAAAACTTTGATCAACTAATGTAGTAGTATTGTTCGTAAATAAATTACTGTAGTAGGATTCGTCATCCGTATATTATCTTAAATGACGTCTGCTGCTTCCAGGTGGCGTTTGCGCACCTATGTTATGCGATTTTTATCGTAGGCTTGAATTCCCCTTTCATGTTGGCGATATTTTTTTGAAACACTTGTAGAGCCTATATACATACTGGAATATTTCAGCTTACTCGGCTTACGAATTTTTCGCTAACGAAGTTTTTCGTAATTTTTTTTCCGCCTCTGCTAAAAGATACGAATTATGATAATGAAAATTTTGATTACGGCCTTACACATTATTCACGATTTCCAGAATTATAAATTTGTTCGATCATTTCCCTGAGTTTTCCTTCACCAAATCTCAAAAATTTCCCTGACTTTCCTTGAACAAAATTACGTTTCATTTATATTTATACACAATTTGTTATATTTTTCTTTTATCTTCTGAAAAAAAACAACCAGAAAAATAATTCAGATTGTTAACCTTCCAAATTTAAAATTTTCATTTTTTGATCACTTCTGTTTTTCTCCCTTCACCGAATTTTTATCAATTATTTGCATGTTTCTCTGACTTTTGCCAAACATGTTTTACATTTTGCCTGACCATTTTTCATTTCTCTGACTGTCCCTGATTTTTTCCCTCTGACTTTCCAAGTCACTCAGAACCTTGTAATTAAACTAAAATTATTTTAGTTTAATTACATTCTGCTGATACATGTAGAGTTTGTTAATGTGACATTAATTGATGGCAATATTTTTCTTTTTTAGAAAATTTTAAAAATAAAAGTCTATATGTACAACGGTAATTGAATGTAATGAATAAACGTTAGGGTTGTTTAACCAATGAATTACTGCCATTATATTAACCGATATCCAAACTTCCAAACAAAAAAAAAAATCCGATTTTATATGCTACTTCCATCATTTTTTTCGTCTCATTCGTCATAAAAATGAAAAATTGCAATTTTTCTCACAATATTCAGATACTAATTCTATTATTATTATTATCCATTTTCCTATATATGATTCATGTTAAACATTATTATACAGAAAAGTTATGTCATCTCTTTTCGGTTGAATTTTTTTTCTCGAACTTTTATGATGTGTAACAGATGTGTTTCATTAGTTGAAACACGGCAACGGAATGTGGACCTAAAGTCATAATGAGAAACGAACGAGACTTTAATGAGAACTTGATGAGACTTTCCGTCCTGCGATTCTGTCATTTTTAAAAGCAGAAAAGAAAAGGGGGGGGGGCAGTCCTTCAAATATTGGAATCTAACAAGTATTACGGATGTTATAGTTATGTATAATATTTGCTTATTTTTACATTTATTTATTTTCATGTGGATGTAAGTAAATCAAAGGCCATGATTTCACTATAAAATTCTGATAAAAGATCTTTTACAGAATTTAAAAAAAAACCACCAATAATCCCATTGGTTATATTCGTTCGAATGTAAGCGATACGCTTATTCGTTGCAATTTTGCAGTTTTATAAAAGTACTTTTACAACTTTTATAGTGTAACGCCGGTTTTGGTGAAAAATAAATTTTGATATAAATTAGTGCAATTTAATAGCTTTGATAAATAAGCTTTGATAAATAAGCTATGATAGCTTTGAACTAAATAAGTTGATTTTTTTGTTATTTTAATGTTTTCACAGTTGTTTTGTTCATACAGAGAAAAACTTGGTTAATTCGAACTTGGTAAACTCAAATTTTGGATAATTCGAACTCTTACGAACTCCTCTTAAGTTTTCTATCTAATTTAATGTTAAAATTTATTGTGTAATTCGAATTTTCTTAGACTGTTTTGGAATAATTCGAAGGAAATCACGAATAGTTCGAAGCAATAATGGAGGAAGAAAATCATGATTCTTGTACATGCAGATTCAGTACGAAAAATTCTACAAGAATCAGAATTGGCTTTTCCTGACCAAGTTGTTAAAAAAAAAATCTTTAAGGACAAATAAAAGTTTTAAAAATTCTGTTTTTCTCCACTCTTTCTGTGACAAATTAATGCCCATTTTAACATTGTTCAACTGGAATGCATCGAGAATTTGTACCACCGATTATGTTGTTCAATCTATGGATCTAGGTTATATCATTCAAAATCTGAATCTTTTGATCGTCATTAAGAGTATGGAACGTATCCGAAAGTACAGCACATTTTTGATAAACAATTTTGTATTCAAATCGATCATATAAATTCGAATCAGCAGTCAAAACTGTTAGAAGTATTGTTGATTAAATATTTATTATTTCATGATAGTTTTTAATTACAGCGGAGAAATGGAATTGTTACTTAAGTTGACTTTTTTCCGAAGAACTAACTGAACTGAATATTCTGCTACGAGAGACGCTCGCTTTCACTCATTCTTCTTTTATTTTAACACAAAATTGGAAATAAATAGTATTCGCAACTCGTGATACACTGAAAAAGTGCAAACGAAATTCGCTCTTTTCCCGCGTAAACGAAAAGCAGTGAAATCTGACCTTCAAACCGGTTTACATATGTTTCGCAATGCATTGCACCTATATTTCCTACTGGTCTACTGAAGTCATGTATTAGAAACAGTGAAAACTAAAAGAAAAGTTGAAAGCCGGGGAAAACCAGTGGATTGGCTAGAAAAATATGCTGCCCGAGTGACATACGGGCAAATCAGGGAAGTTCCCCTTTCGCATCACCCGGACAGTGTTCGGGCAAAACTGTTAAAAGTGATTAATGAAAGTGCATTCCGTTGGCAGCATAAGCATGATAAGCAAAATTTGGGAAAAAGTTTCGTAACTGTTTATCATGAATTTTTTCCGTTCATCAGGTTTCAAACATGGTCAAGAAATTCCGCAGTGATGCTGATTTCACAACAGTGGAATGATGTAGCAACTAAGATATCAATTATTATAATTACAAGTTATTAAAATTTGGGACTCAGTTTATTATCAGTCATTATCCTATATGAATTTCGAAGACTATGTTGCAATTTTTAGTAATTTTAAGGATCCAGGATTTAATAATTAGATAATTCGAATTTTGCATAAGTCGGACTTTTTCCCAGTGACTTTGGACTTCGAATTAACCAAGTTCTACTGCATTTTGCCCTCCTTCAATTAATGATATAACAAATATGTGGCTATAGTTAAGTAATTTAGAAGTACCTGCTTGCTTCATAACAAAATTTACTTAATTACATCGTTTTCTAGCACAGTGCACCCTTGCTTTAACAACAAATATTGTCAAAGTCCGTTTAATCATGATTATTTTATAAGATAAATATCAGAACCATTATCAATTGCAACTTTACCAATAATAATAATAGTAATAACGAAACAAAAAGAATTTATATTATATTTTTCGATTGATATACTCTTCATTTTGTCCGTCTTCTGTTTGTTTCTCATGAAGACACGGTGAACTGATACAAATACAAAGGCCACTACAGACAAAATGCCCAGCAAGGTGGCTGAGAAAACATACTCATACAAATATTGTTGTCGAATATACATCTAAACTATATCAAAAATAGAGCAACTCAATAAGAGCAACTAAAAGACCAATAATTATGATAAAATATAAATATACTGCCCATAAAAAGTTATGGTTATCTCATCCAAGTATGGTTAGCTTCTCAATTTATCCCAGCATGTTTAACGTATTTCTTTTCAAACGTGTCAATTGTGTTAGCATTCACAACTCCCAGAGGAAAGCTATTCCATTTATTCACAACCCTATTAGAGGGAAAACTCTCTGCGACATTAAAACCTAGAATTGTCCCTTACCAATCCATAGTGGTGTCCCCTTGTCGAAACAATTGACTGACGATGTATTAATAACTCATGGTCCATCCTGTACATCCCGTTGAAAATGTTAAACATTTCGATCATACTCCCCCGAATTAGGTGACAAATTGAATGTATTGATGTAACAAGGGCCCGGGTCGATCATGCAGTAACATTGGCCGTGACCGACTCGGGAGCTTGAAACCCGCCTGTATGATGTATATTTTATGTTTTGTTTACTGAGAGGCAGAAGATCTGCCCATCTTGATTTTAAACCAAGAGTTTTTGTTTGATTGTATATACTTTTTATGCTGAGAATATGGTTTACGGGCACCTAGTAGGAACCCCTAGTAACGTTTTTTAATTTAGGTTGGGGATAAGCTAGGGCCCCCGGGAGAGGAGACATAATGATTACGATGTGTGGCACAGTTCTACGTACAACTATTTCGCACCACTGATATAGGGACATTTAATTTTTATGGAAAACAACTTGAGCAGGATTGCTCACTCGGCGTCCGATTAACAGATCTTGTCGTGTAGCCCAATGGGCCAGGACGAGGCTTAGATGATCTCTTTTACTCCCCGCGTTCTTCCAATGTGAACATTTTCAGAAAAAATCAAGTCTCTCTCTTCATGGCTCAAGCCGCCCCGTGTGCCATTAAGAGTACGCGTGGCTTTCTCTTTTGGCCATTTCGTGAATTTACCGCACTTTGGGTTTTGGCATTAACATATACATATATATGCATTTTGAAATCCTAAGGATCAGCGTTTCTCGCCCTTTCTGAAGCCAAGGACCAGTAAAATATCTGAAAAGTTTTGATGGACTACCAATTCGCCATATGTATGCTTTTATTTACACCTATGGGAACATAACATCCACAACATACAATTAAAAATAATTCATCTATTAGAATTCAGTTTTCAAGTCTGCTTGCGGACGACCTCTGGTCCGCGGACTATAGGTACAGAAACATTGCTCTGGACCGATATGAAATTCCGATACAAATTATATTGACAAAGACTCGCTACAAGCAATCAGATCCATAAAAAATACACACATTTAGACATCAATTAGCTGATTTCTGACTTCATATTGGGAAGATAGATAAAAGGCGTATTTTACTAGGTAATAGGTATCTATAATACTAGGTATCTAAATCAGTGTATAATAGGATTAAAGCCTTCAAACACTGATTTGGTTAAATATACCTTATTTTTTCCCACTCATTAATGGTTCGAGCCAGCAGCTATTTTTATTTAACAAAAAGAAATTATAATAAATAAAATATTGAAATATCACATTAATGCGTTTTCAACATTCATGCTCGTAACCGGTACTCCTCATATCAACAGATTTGAAAAGCTCCTGCTTACCGAATAATACTCATCAAGATTATACCGGTCCACAAACTCTTTCTCAGCGCTTACACCAGCTTATCTCTAATACAATGTCCATAAATTTGAAATTTCGGTTTGACACTAACGAGTGTTTGATACCGTAAACCCTTCTCCAAAATCACTGATGGCTCATTTGTTGGAGCTAATGTTCTGGAATCAAAATAACTGAAGCTGATTACTTCAGGACTTCTTTCTTCTTAAAAATCAATGGTTTCGATGGAAATTAAGCAAATTCGTAGAGTAACCAAACGCAAGATCAGAAGAAGAAGTGGATAGTAATCAGATTGATGGGTTGGTCGATTAAACACAACAAGAAATCATGATAAGTTAGAAATGATTGCTTAAATAATTTATAGATACCATAAAAATATAAATTTTTCTTGTGCCATGAAGGTATGTGTATTGATGTGTTTTGAAAATTAATTTTATTTCACGAAAAATTAATTTTAGCAAATGTTTTTTTGATAAAATCAAATAAAATATTGTTTGTTGTAATCGTACATTTCACAATACTAATAACATATATTGCATATACTTATCTAAACAATTATCAATATACAAGAAAATATTCTTAACTGCATGAATCAGAGATTTTTATCCTTCTTAAGTATCGTCTACGTACATTATCTGAAAGGAAAAGTACCACCATGCCTACTCTGACATATGCTTTACTTCACTAACCATAAAGAGCCTTGAATCCTATTACCCAAAGTGTGTGACAGGCTGTGACAGAATCATTCAGTTGTGGGATCTAATTTTGCATTTAATACAAGTTTAGTGCACGTTATGTGTTCAAGTGTTATTACTGATTAGTCGTAAACATTCCTCTGCTAAAGGAAAGACAAATTTTTCTGGATATTTCCGAGGTGAACTCAAAAAGAAAGGTCAAATTGTCTCAGTCGGGAATTTATCTTTTCGACTTCAGTGCTTTGCTTGATTTATTCAGCCGATAAACACCATTTCTCTGCTGAATTTCTAACGAATCGATACATGCCCGAATGCATGTTCTGAGTGTGGCCCTACCGTATTTATGTTGTAGAGTTATTCGTGTTTCGTGTTCCACTTATGCTGCCAGCAGCTTTCTATTTCTTGAACTGAAAATGGCAAATACCTGAATTTTTATGTTATACAAGCACGTATCGTGGTGAAGGTCCAACTGCTCTCTGAGAGACCTTTTCAAACGGGAGACATTTTCGGCTCATATTCACCCCTTGCAGTTGGAAAACCGCATAAAATCAACTTCTGCTGACCACCACTGTGCCGCCAAAGGGATTCGAACATGGATCATCACGATGGGAGTTTTGCACAGTACCCACACTACTACAAAGAGTACATATGTGCAGGTGCTGCCATTTTCTTCGACCCGCAGCGAACTAATATTTTTATCAGTGCACTTTTTCACACAGGAAATAGACTAAAACTTCTGGAAACCAATTCAGACGATCACCGCCGCACTACCTGCAGATACCGACACCAGAGTCCCGAGATGCGAGTCCATTACGATAGCTAAACCACCAGATAGCTGAAATTTGAAATATGATAATTTTTGTGGGGCATTTAGATGGGAATCAAGTTCGTAGATTACTCTGGTCTGCGCATCGAACAAGCTTCGGTGTTCTGGTGAGTACAGAGATGCTTACAAGTAACATGTTATAGATTACCAGTCTGAAAGAATATTTTCCTGCTGTGCGTGTTTGTTAAGTGGAAACAAATTGCAATTATTTGTGAGAGCTACGACTGTGAAAATTCATCTAAAATCTAAAATGTGCAATCCACTATAGAGCCTAAACGACATGTGGATTTTCCTGTGAATCAACGCTGGAAAATGATGACCCCGTATGTTACCATCGCTCCTATCCCGGTCAAGATAAAACCTCTCGAGATGACGAACATTCGAGCAGCCGTGAAATATAAGTTCGAACCACGGATGTTTTCCAAGAATATCACGAACGTCGTCAGAACACCCTGGTCCTGGACAGTCCCAGAAACTCTACTGGATATATCCACAGTCGCTGATTTCATGTTATCGCCTTCTTCCATGACGTGACCGGCAGTTATGGTCAAGGAAACGAAGCATATAAAAGCTGCAGAGCAAGACGTTATCGTAAAGAGTATTGTGGATCCCAAGTCGGCGAGATCGTCGTAATTCATAATCATCACCTCGCTGATGGTGTTGAAGAAGAGACTCGTTGATGCTCCATAAATGCATAAAGCCGAAAATCCGAACATTCCGTCGATTTGCTGTATTATTCTCAGGCTGTGTTTGAATCTCTTCATCGCTTCGAAAATCAACGCTGATGTGATTTGTTCGGTTTTGAACGTGTCCATGATGAAATTGGAGTAGTTGTTCAACATGGCTCTCGACAGGCAGTAAAAATTGCTGATGATTATGATCGACAGACCACACATCGTAAAGCTTCCGATGTACGTCACCAATAACGACACTCTTATCATAATAATTAGACCTGCTTCGTATCCTTCGTAAGCCTGGTTCTCCAACGGATTCGAGGTCATATTCGCCAATTCAACCACTATGCCGCTTAAAATGAACCGCATCGTCGAAATTATCAAGCAGCATAACATTATCGTGAACAAGAGGCACTGCACCGCCAATCTCTTCCCAGATGTCCCGAGACTTTTGCAGGGAAGGTATTTGTACAGTATGTAGAAATCATTCGCCGTCGCCTGAACATGAGAACGTTTCCGATAGATGGATCCTCTAACGCAAATTCCGAAGGTGTTGAAAGCCATGAAGGTCAGTACTGAGGACGTTCGCTGAATCAAATTGGGGATCGCCAACATGCTGATGACGTAGGTGAAGAACATCAGAGAATTGTACAGGAACTCCCATATCGTTATTGGAGAACAGACGTGCTTTTTGGTTTCTTCAGAGCATTTCGGACAGTACTTGGGGAAATGGATGCCCGTGAGACGAAAGAGTATATACAGCGGGCAAAATATTCTTCTGACATCTCCAGAGGATACGGTGGATTTACATAGTGGTGTTGCATGACCCAACTGTAAGCTATTCCCACAGTCGGATAAATCACCGATTCTCCTGCTTTTTACTAGCATCTTATCGCTGTAAAACATGGATTCTGTTATATCGGTCATCCTCATGTGACCTAGTTAATAATGAGTGACGATGATTTCCACCAATCTGTTAGATACCGAACATGCACAGTATGCCTAAAAGTCATTCAGTTTGAATCACGAATCCCTCTAAGAGAGTAAAATTTGACTAATCCGTCTTATTGATTCGACTACCATATTTACTCCTCCCCACGGTGGTTTCAATAGCCAAGTCTTTGTCAATATCCTTTCCAACTTCAATTCGTCTCATTCCAACTTCCACTCCCTCATGACATTAAACAATCGATAACCTTAAATGAAAAATCTCCCTTAAAACAACAATAACTTTCCATCATCATTTATTTATTTTGTTCGTAAACAATACAATGCGTAAATGTTTGACATTTTTTTCGGTAATGTCGTGAACGATGCTTTGTGCATTCACGCAGTGACATGTTTTGCCTTAGAAAAGCAGATATCGCCTTGACGACACAAGTTACGTCGTCGAATCTCGTATTAGAGAGAGTACCATGTAAATTACTATTCCCTAAAACATAAGTTTATCGGTTTCATATCTTTTAGGTAAATAATAGCACTTGATTATTATCGAGTGCATTATCAGAATTATGGTTATCTTGTTTACCGTTGCTGATTAAATAAACATGAGATATCAGTTATACATAAAGAACCCGAAATGCATCATAACATGCAAGTAGTCATATGCTTCTTAGCAAGAGGATTAAACCATCATAGTAACTAATCGTATAATGGGAAATTATTCGTTTTTATTATCACATGCCTAGGCAAGTCGATCATAACCTCGATGTACATGATGACTGTTTGCTCTGCTATACGCTCTTTGGCAAAAGGATTAAACCATTATATTAACTAACCGTGTATAATAGAGAATTATTAAGGAAATAATACTTCATACCCTTTCATTCACACAGACTTTATTTACCCAAAAACAGTACTCACGTCCGATGAAGTACCATTGTGAATCTTCGGATACCTACCGTCATAAATTCAGTCAAGCAGTGCGGTAATATTTCTTTACGCAGTTCCCAAACATGCTTTATACTGTTAAAATCTGTGACTTTAAGTGACCAATTCCGTTACAAAAAAAATCCTTGTCCTCAAGCCAAGCAGTAGCCAACAGGGCTGATTTAACTGTAGAGAGGCATTCAATCACACTGAAGTTCCAAATGCATAACCTGACTATAAGCCACAAATCGTTTCCCGGGTCTGTTTCAGCCATCAAACTTTCGTCAAAACTCCTATGCATAGAGAGATAGAGAGAAACGATGTCACTCTCCGCTAATTGTACCAAAAATGAAAGCGGAGAAGTTCGGAAAGCAAAGTCACATGCTTAGGAGGGGAATCGAACTAGCGATCCTTCACAATCTGGAAGAGAGCTCTACCATTAAGCTATCGACGACTGACATTTTCTTTCCTTAGAGTATCTATGTTCTTAGGTGCATAGACCTCCTCTCTTCCACTATTTTCTAAACAAAATTTTCGTTTCTAAATTATTTGGAAATTTCGCCATAATTTAGCGATGTTCCGTATTTTTCCGTATTTGCGAACCAAATTTCCCGTATTTTTCTCGAGAAAATATGGTCACCTTAGTTTTAACGAACAATTTTCTAATCCCCCCAGATAAGTTCACATAGGAGCAATGCAAAAAAATCTTGGAATTCCTTTACGACGAAGTGATTTCTCGGGTCTCGCAGTTCATTATAACGGGATTTGGCTTCATACACAATGTGTTTCACTGATCCCTTGAAAAAGTCTCTCCGGAAAGAAATTTGAATCTGGTCAACTTAAAGAACTGATCAAGGAAAACGCTTTTCTTTTTCTTCATACCTTCGCCTTCACTATAGAAAGGGCATTTCAAAAGCAGCTCCACGCGTATATGGATCACATCGAACAGGTACTATGGACTGATCGCGACATTAAGTACAGAAACATTCGTCGACAATACAGCAGGGAGAAGAGAGAACACCTTTTAGTCTCCTACACAGTCTTGCAGCCCGATAACGATAACTACATGACAGGGGAAACGATACTACGATTACAGGAAAAAAACAGTCCCGTCATTTAGGGGGGCAGGGAGACCGTTGCCCCCCCCCGGCTTTTGAAAATACACTAAAAATGGTATATACACTGAAGAGCCAAAAAAACTGGAACACCTGCCTAATATCGTGTAGGGCCCCCGCGAGCCCGCAGAAGTGCCGCAACACGACGTGGCATGGACTCGACTAATGTCTGAAGTAGTGCTGGAGGTAATTGACACCATGAATCCTGCAGGGCTGTCCATAAATACGTAAATCCATAATCCGTAGGAGTAAGAGGAGGTGGAGATCTCTTCTGAACAGCACGTTGCAAGGCATCCCAGATATGTTCAATAATGTTCATGTCTGGGGATTTTGGTGGCCAGCGGAAGTGTCTAAAGTCAGAAGAGTGTTCCTGGAGCCACTTTGTAGCAATTATGGACGTGTGGGGTGTCGCATTGTCCTGCTGAAATTGTCCAAGTCCGTCGCAATGGACATGAATGGGTGCAGATTATCAGACAGGATGCTTACGTACCTGCCACCTGTCAGAGTCGTAGGGTCCATGGATTCATGAGGTTGTTTCCATACCCGTACACGTCCATCAGCTCGAAGCAATTGGAAGCGAGACTCGTCAGACCAGGCAACGTGTTTCCAGTCCTCAACAGTCGAATGTCGGTGTTGTCGGGCCCAGGCGAGGCGTAAAGCTTTGTGTCGTGCAGTCATCAAGGGTACACGAGTGGGCCTTCGGCTCCGAAAGCCCATATCGATGATGTTTCGTTGAATGGTTCGCACGCTGACACTTGTTGATGGCCCAGCATTGAAATCTGCAGCAATTTGGGGAAGGGTTGCACGTCTGTCACGTTTAATGATTCTCGTCAGTCCCGTTCTTGCATGATCTTTTTCCGGCCGCAGCGATGTCGTAGATTTAATTTTTTACCGGATTCCCGATGTTCACGGTACACTCGTGAAATGGTCGTACGTTAAAATCCAAATTTCATCGCTACCTCGGAGATTCTATGTCCATCTCTCGTGCGCCGACTATAACACCACGTTCAAACTCACTTAAATCTCGATAACCTGCCATTGTAGCAGCAGTAACCGATCTAACAACTATGCCAGACACTTGTTGTTATATAGGCGTTGCCGACCGCAGCGCCGTACTCTGATTGGTTCCATATCTCTTTATTTGCATACGCATGCCTGTACCAGTTTTTTTGGCTCTTCAGTTTATATATATACAAATATATAAATACATACATTGAGTACATGTGCTTTGCCCCCCCCCCCCACCTGGAAAAAGTTGAAACGACGGCCCTGGGGAAAAAAATTAAATTTGGTTAAACCTTCGCGTTAGAATGTGAAAAAAAAAAATTCCCCAGCTCAACCCAATCCACACGGGAAAAGGCTTATATCCTGGGAGGGACAGAGCCCGGGTCGTGTCTGGTCTGACAGAATGTGAAAAAAGAACTTTTGACAGAAAAAAATTGATAACATTATCCGAAGTCCCGATAACATCGAATTCTTCCTCATGTTATGATATTGATGCGTTCCTTGCGAAAGTGATAATGATACGCGGATGATAACATCATCCGTGGTTCTAATAAGCGGCGTTGACTGCGCTACTTAATAACCGTACATGCATCTCGTAAACATTTTTTCTGGGGAATTTCTAACGAATTGATGCAAGCGGAATGTATGCGTGGCCCTAAAGTGTTTATGTTATAAGAGTTATGCATTCTTCGTGATTTACTCGTGCCGGCATCTGGCTTCCATATTTTGTAGTGGAAAATGGCAGAAGACGGAATTTAAGACAGAACCTGGGAATTGATAGTTGGAAACAATCCGAGAGAAAAGGATCTCCCGTCGGTCATTTCTCAGTCATACAATATTTTCCTTTAGTCCAGTTAAGAAGTCACAGAGAGCAACAGGCCTACAAAATGGTACAATTATTTAATCACTGCGCTTCACTCATAGTTAGAAAAATTCATGGCAGATGGCAGCACTACGTAAAACAAGCATTACACAGAAACAAACTTCAGGTCAGATTCGGATCACAACACGTACAAGCACATTCCGGCATGTAACAATTCGTTAGAAATTCCGTAGAGGAATGTGTACGAGGTGCATGTACTGTTAAGTAGTAGTAGTAGTATTTTCCTTTGATCACCGGCACCCGTCAGGATTTCGTTTAAATCACCTTATTCACCTTCTCGCTATTTCTTCTTGATATTAGTGATGAATATCTTTAGATCGATAAGGTAATAACAACACAGTTTTTTTCACTTATCATACCTAATGATGGAAACACGCAATTTCCTGAAAAGCTAAATGAAGGTTTCCAAGACCAACGATGGCAACACACCGATTTCTCCTATAAGCTTCATTACCGAGTAACTGATTCCAAAATGATCTAATTATAATTAAAGGCGTAGGATATCCGGTTGGAAATTTTATTCACCGGCAATGTTTTCGAGGCATAAAAAAAAAAACTATATTTCAAGGAAGGTCCATCTATGCTTCCAGAGGATATTGAAAGATTTCCTCTTTCCTGAACCTTTTCTGGGATCAATAGGAAGCTCATTAACCCGAGCATAGGAAAACCTTATCTTTCAGTTCGTTTGAATGAAAATGCTAAAAGAAAGAGAAATATATAGGAAAGAAAGAGATAAACTCAATTTCAAGAACTTATACTTACCGAAGGTAATTCTCTTTCTTTTTTGATGAGTTTGATGGATTCATACTTAAAACTCAGGTTTCTCAATGAAGTAGATTAAAATTCCCTCTCTATTCCAAATTTTACACTCGCCCATTAAAAAGAAAAGCTATAAATTCTTTTTTACTCATGACGGACACAGAAATTTAGATGTAAATTGCAATTCTGGCTTGAAGCACTGGCCTGAACATTAACGGATTTAATGTTTTGGTACTTACTAAATTTTTTTTGCCATTATATCGTGAAACATCGAACAAAATTTCTACTTCCACTACTTGGTAGATATCCTTCTGGCGAATTTTTAACGGAAAATACTGTGGGTGCATGATACATATGCGTAAGCTTATAGTACACAGTGTATTATAAGCTTACGCATATGTGTGTGTGTACACACACAACACCCTCCTAACATATTTGTGTGTGTACACACACAACACCCTCCTAACATATTTATGATGTTGAACGCATGTTTCATGTTCTAGAAGTGCTCTCATCTGTCATGCATACTCCAAGTAGTCAGGGACCTACGCGATTGGAAAACTGAACGACTCTAGCTGCCCATTCCCCCCTCACACACACGTGGTGATAAAATAATTCAGAATTCAAGATCCCGTGAGCCACTTTCATACCACCATAATGATATGAGGAAATATTTTGGAATCGCAATACAACTAGAGCAGCGGTTCTCAACCGGTGCTCCGCGGAACTTCCAAGGGATCCGCGGCCACTCGAGGAAAATAAAAAACAGTAAATTTGAAAAAAAAAATTAATTATTAATATTTTTGAATAATAAAAATAAGCCAGTAACTTTGATGAATGAATAAAAAATGATCCTACGGGGCTCCGCCATAGAAATTATATACCTGAAAGGACTCCGTGGGTCAAGCAAGGTTGAGAACCGCTGCACTAGAGTAACGACGATACTAGCACGCTGAGTCAGCAGTCTACAGGCCGATTTGATTTTTCTCGTCTTCAATATATACTAATATACAGAATATAATACAGAATATAATACAGAATATAATCTGTATTCCTGTTTAAGTGGATCAATAGAAATACGCGTGCTGTGCCACCTGGATAACGAGTCTCCCGATATCTTGGATGCATCAGTATGCCGTGTGAAGAGGCCCCTTTGTTCACAATGGCCTCCAGGTCCTTAGCTGAAGTTTAGAGTCTGCCATGTCTCTACTCAGCAAGTCAGGCTACTGTGCGTACTTTGAGAAAAAACAGGATCGTCTCTCTCGGAGATATACTGGTCAGGGCGCTTACTGGTGATGCAAGGGGGTTCCTGGGTGCGATTCCGCAGTGGAGAGAATGGCATTTCGCAAGTTAACCTTCGCATGATATCCGGATAGCCTATTGATTTCAAGAATTATCTATTCCTGAACCTATCCGATCACACATTTATGTAAGTTCCGATGTTAAGATGCTGCACATAGACGAATACTGGGGAAGGATGGCTGCTTCTTCCCGTTCAGTTAAAAAAACTGTATTATTTTCACAATTGAGAGGGCGGAGGAGGGCATTCACCTTCCCCTCCTCTTTCACTATATACACTCGTGATGATTAGGTTCCCCCCTCCCCACCTCGTTTGAGGAACCTGTAACCACACCACCTATAGTGCTGCCTTCTATTTTTTAACAATGGAGCTGGAAATTAATCGACATTCGTATGTGTTAGTTTAATTCATTAATTTAAGGTATGTTATTCGCTGTGGCAGGATTTTTTCAAAGGGAAAGACCGACTCGCATTTCTGCCTCGAATATGGGAAAACAACGGAGAACAAATTTTGTCCTCAGAAGGAGGGGGGGAGTCGAACCCGGGTCACCGCGATGCGATTTCATCGCGATAACCACACGACTACAGAAGAATTTGCTCATAGATTTAATATCTGCTCATGTTTTTCTCGATTAAAATTCGTTTTGTTTACATTTAGCCTGTAGCATGATGTTGCTCCACCAGAATGATAGAGAAATGTCTCTGCTAGGTTGTCATAGTTCCTTCACTTGCTAAGCAGCCAGATTTATTACCACCGCCAGTTTATTGTATAACCCTAGAGTTCAGATTATATATTAGAATATAGGAGGTTCTTATAGATAAATATAATCAAGGGTTTCTTAGAGAGGGTTCAGGAGATCTTAGAGATTGGATAATTAATTTATTGTATTTACATTATTTCATGTTTGATATTATTTTGTGAAGGCGTCAGCGGCTATCTTTTTTAATGGAAGTAGTGGCCTTTATCTCATCGACGCAAATAGTCTGGGGCACAACAAAAGATTAAAAATCCCTGCATTAAAGATTCCTTCATATGTCCTGCATTCCGCAATGAAGAATATCTTTGTTCTGATATTTTAATCACTCTATCAACGTCACAATCACTCTTCAATGATTCTAAAAACTGCTTCTTGATGGGCTTTTAATACATTGTGTCCTGCATCTTTGTGCAGGGTGGATGGGCATTCTTTTACATCCATGAAGTATGAAATCATCTCGTAGAGCAGGGGTAGACAACCCGCGGCAAGCAAAATTTTTTTTCAAAACTTAAAGGAAGTCTATTTCATTTTTTATTCGAACAAATTCTTCCCAGTAATTCGGAAGAATCTTGATAGGCCTTACAAGCTTCCACAAACCTATATTTAGTACGGAAGGTATTTGTAATTGATTATGATAATTACGTTTTTATTCAATCGGTTTATGTTTGGATTTTCGTCTTTGGGGGGGGGGGGGGTCACAATTACTGGATGCCCATTCGCACGGAATTCACGGACGTCTGCCTTGCATCTAAGAATTCCTGGAAATGGGGGAGGGCAGCATTCCTGCAAAGCTTACTGGGTGGGGGGGAGCAGAACAGCCTGAGCTCTCAAGTTTCAGTGCCCACACCCAACATCGTAAGATGTACTCCTGGAGGGCGAAGTGCTTACAGTTTCTAGCGACGGAGCCTAGCATGGCCCCCCATAAGGATGGGGCTAACGGGCTTTCAGTCCTGGAACCCAGGATGATTCTTATCACTTTTTTTAACAATAGAAATTCACTGCAGAGAAACCCATGAAAAGTCTGGTCTGATGGCCGTAGGGGTCCTTCTGCAGGATGCGGGGGCCATGGAGCCTGGGTAATTTGGAGTTGCTCGAGCTCTTCGGGTAAGATGAACTTATATCATCACACAATCTGCATTGCGGTAAACGAATTCCCGACTCAAAAATGAGAACAGTTTTGAATTCAATGGAGTGACAGTATGAACATTATGAGAATAAGAAGACAACCGAACAATATTTTTTTTTGGGGGGGGGGGGTGAGAAAAATGTCCATGTCCCCTAAAAACGGGAAGCATGGTCTGAACGGTGAAAAATACCAGCCCAGAGTGGCACACGCATCGAAAATAATCTTAATTATGGCACATCTTGAAGAAAAAAAAGGTTGGCCAACCCCCCCCCCCCCTACCGCCTTAGAGAATCACTGAAATCACGGAAACCAATCTGATTTATCTAAAAAGAGTATATAAATCAGATATCACGGGCATTTATTCTGCTCTATCTTCATGAAGAACTATCCAGACATAAATATTGATTCAAGTAATACCTTTGTGCACTCGTGCATCTGTATGCACGTCGGGGCTGTTCAAAATTCACTGACAGTTTTATATATATTTTCTCTTTAATACCAATGTATTTCTTTTCGTGCGATTTCACCATGCTTCGGTAAAAGAAACAGAAAGATTCTTAACAGAGATTTCCGGTTGACTCGTGATACGAAAAAATCGGAAATCGGATCACGATTCCTGTAAATAAAACCATGTGTTCAAGACACCGGAAACAACAAATATATGTTTAAAAACTTCCTATTTTTTTCGGTTTTCCGCCATTTTTTTTTTTCCTAGCGGAGACAACAACAACGAGATGTCGCTGTTCGCGATAACTCAATAGGATCGAGCTCTACGTGCTTTGTGATTATACGAGCGTATTTTGGTTATACATATATATACACGCAGTATTTCTTCACTCTCATTTCCATCGAATGATTTGTACCCAGGAACAAAAAAATAGAATTGATTTTTTTTATGTTATTTGTTATTGAGATATACTTCGAATTCAAAGCGCATTATCTTGATTCTTTTAAGCATAAATTATCAAGTTTTTAAATGCTTTGAACACTAATGGGATTCATAGATTAAAGGTTATATCGTGTAAATGTGTCTGATACTACTATGTTTGAAAAAGAGAAGGGATTCACACGCATTTTAATGCATTGCAAACAATTATGTTCATTTGATCATTTTTGTCGCCCCACGGTCATTTTCTGCACACGAGGGCTAATTAGACCGGGACCTACAATTTATTGCCGATTTCGAACGGCAGGCTTGTTTTTTATACTCATCGAGAGGTTGGTGCGCTAACCCCTCGATGGGGGACTCCCTGCGGTAGCAATTTTTTGCTGCGGTCAAGTCGCCGTTTTTTGTTGTACCCCTGTGTCAGGAAAGTTTTCTGACGAGGACCGGGTATCGAACTCGCGACACCTCTAAACGCCTTTTGGTACTTTCGTTTTTTTTTTGCTTCAAATGAAAATTGAAGTTTTCCGCGTGAATGTGTTTGCTTCTCCCATTGCAGTACATTCGTTATCAATAAAACGTGGATTTTTCAAACTGTATAACGCTTCAACACTAACATTACCGAGCGGTCATTTGGACCACTTTCGGTGACCACTTTCGGAATTTTGATCACCCACTACATGTTTATTTTTCAATATTTCGCTCCTTCAATTTTCTTAATTTGTCAAAAGGAATCTGGTTTAAAAAAAAAAGTCGTTCCATTCATATTTTACAATTATTTTCTACCTAGAACTCTACTGATTTGTCATTTTGGCAACAGTTGAAAATTTCGTTGCGCAAACTATATTTTGAATATATTATGAAAGCATTTTGGTTTTAGGAAATAAAATTATTCATATATTGTTGTAAAACTAACGTATAGAAAATTTATGTTTCGTTACATATTTCTTGCTGGGCCGGTATTAGAGGGGGAGAAGGGGGCAACTTCCCTGGACGGAGACGGCAGGTTTAGGTGGGAACGAAGAACACCGTGTTAAAAAATTATCGAATTTCTTAATTGTGAGGGAAGCAAAATCATATTTGCTCCTTGCGGCAAAAATCCTAGTCACGGCCCCGATTTCGCGCATAAGCAAACATACAGGGTGTTTCAAATAAAGATGATATTTTTAAAAATCGATAGAATGCATTTTTAATACGATAAACATGTTGGGGTAAATCGAGAAGCTATCCATACTTAGAATCAGACAACCATAAGTATTCTTTATGCCAATTGTATAATATTTTATCATGTGTATATATTGTTTACAATTTTTGTTAATTGCATTTTTAATTGGGTTGCTGTATTTTTGAAATGTATGACATCCATATTTTTATGGGCATCTTTTTCTCAGCCACCTCGTTGGCCATTTTCCCTGTTGTGGCGTTGTATTTGTATTTAAATAATTTATTTTGTTTGTTACAAATACTTGGTGGAAAATAGGACACAAAGGTACATAGGTTTACATATATGCAAAGAGCGTTTTCTCTGAGTTTATTACTTGCTTGACCACGCACAGCCAAGAATGTTGTGTACAAAATTTCTATAAAACACCATCTATTGAGAATTCTATACACAATTGAACCCCTCCCCCTTTATAAAAAAAAAAATCAGCGTAAAAGAGTGCATATCTGAAGATGTTCTGTAAGAGCACATGCATGCTTTACTTGTATGCAGCACAACTATATTTTGTCATCATTATGCAGTTATGAGAAATGATGAAATGATTCACCTGTTGCAACAACTCCGAAAAAAAAGAAACGAAAAAATTGTGACAACACTTCACTCTCTTTCTACTTAGTAGTAGCTTCAAACAAAAAGGTCAAGAATCTCTTGACTGCTCCAGCTGGATGAGGGAGAGGCATAGCTGGTGAAACCCTAAGTATTCAGGTCACTTGAGTCCCCAAAAACTTTTGTGAAACGTTTCCTCAATAATTCGTGAACATGCAAAGCAATGCACGTATCCTCCGCCGCGTGCTTTATCGAATCACTTGTATGCCAGATGTCTGGCATCCCTAGTAACCCTTCACTATTTTGCCTTATCAGAACCCCTAGGTAGGAGGGAGGGGTGTCATTTGGTTGTCGTGGAACTACTTACATTGCGAAATTAAGATCAGCTCACGATTGCGATGTTTTAATGATAAGAAACAATGATTAGTCTCTTTGTTTTTATTGATTACATTCAATAGACTTGTCATAGCATGATTATTAGAAACATAACATACTCTGCTTTGTCGAAAAAAATGCCAGGTATATTCTACTACTATATCCACTCCGGAGGAATTTGTGAACTGTACAGAAACAAAATTAAGTCGGTAAGGTATCTCAACACATTTGATGATCACTTTTATCCTTCACCGGGCACTTTCTGTAGCCATGATTTGGCTACGCTAAGATATCAATCACAAACTGTAGAACATTGGTAAAAAGCGATCGTGGCTTCACTTGTACATCTTTAATTGGGCACCACAAAATCCCGAATTGAATCCAATCGAGAGCTTGTTATAGAGACCTCTGAGCACTTATTTGAATCCTCTTCCGTCCATTAAGAATCTCAGTGAAACAATAATAAAAATATGCCCATAAGAATGTGTCGAAGTATACATGGCAGTACAAAATTAATGTCGTGCTGTAATTTATGCTAAAAGTTGTCCAAAAAATTCATACATTATGTAATTTTTTAATTCTCGTCCAAGCAACGCAAATACCTCAAATGGATCAAAAATTTACACCTGATGTGGTATTCCAAAGAATATTAAAATGGGCTTGAATTTTCTCATACACGATCCACTCATCGATAGGTAAATAAGAAAAAATTAGAGCTCAATGCATAAATACCAAATCACGGAAATGAACGCAAAATAAAACCAACGAAGTAAATGATACACTACTATAATCTCTTCAAATATATATATATATATATATATCGCCCGAATCGACATTTTATTCTTGAAAAATTCCAAAAATTGTCATTAAAGGTATCTTAAACTGAAACTTCCAATGTCATGAATAATTCATTAAACCTTCAGAGACAGCACGAGGGGGAAAAAAATAATACTTTACGCGGTTTTTTTTAGTAAACAGGGATGAATTTGTTGAATAAGTATTTTTGACTCCTTTTTATATTTTTAAGAGGGGGAGAAAAAAGTACAATTTGTTTTACGCAGCTTGGTTTTTACCATTTTTTGGTAAAAAAAAAATCGAATGATGAGGATTGTTTTTTTAAAGTATTTTTTTCCCACTCTTATATTTATATTCCTTTCCTCAGCCTAATATTTCTTTTTCCGTATCTGCAGGACATTCTTAAGGAGGGTTATGTTGATGGTGCTGTTTGGATAATGGAATATCGAACGGGTAAACATAATGTATCGAGTGGATCCTTGGATGACTGTTGAATAATGCATATATACATACATATACTCATACATACCGAGAAGAAACTCCAATAACTCGATAACCCATCTCATTCCTAGTCGATGTTTTCTCTACCTAACACTTTTTCCCTCTCGTCATAACACTCTCCCGTGAGACGTAATATTATGATGGGAAAAAAACCGTTAACCGCAAAGTCGGAAAAGTAATGCGATTGCTCATTGGTAATGCGAGGAAACGGTGATTAGTTTGAAATCAACATTTCGAAATTTGTAGGAATGTTATTGAGGTGGTGGCTCATGAGCAGAACTCTCAAAGGAACTTCACAAATTCTGCATTAACGTCTTCATCCACGTTTCTCATTGTAAATGGGGTTTTTTTTAATCACGATATTTCGGGAATGAGTTTCATGATCTAGCTATTTTTTGATGGGGTGGGGGGGCCGAAAATGCAGTGTGATCCAAACTGTTGATTAGTAACAATATAGTCTTTTATACAAATCATGTATATAATTATTTATTTGAAATCATATCGTGTAGTCAATAGTGTTTTTGCAATTTGTATTGCCACAGATTTGTTTTCGTGAAAAGTGAAAACATGTGTCATCTGCCTATTAATTTAACCCTTAAATCCTCAATTTAGTCTTTCGAGCTGGTAATTTTTTTTTCGTAGTTAATGACACGTATTGAAAGACTCCAAAATCATTTGAAAAAATCTATTCCGAATTGCACTGAATCTGTAAGGCCTTAATGAAGGCGTGCAGTGCCTCAGAAATCACACATAATATTCACGTAATATTACTTTCCAAACATATTTACCTTCTTTATGATTCAAACTATACTAAGAGAAAAATTATTGATTGCAAACTTCAAGGTAAAAGAAAAGGAAAAAGAAATGCAAAGAAAACATTTAAACAAATTAGGGAAATCACAACCACACATGCTCTACAACAAACAAAGAGATGTTAGCGTTAATTTTAACATCTACCAGCAAATTCTAAATATGAAATAGGAAGAATATGATCTCATCTTGTACGCAAAGGCGATTCTGAACTAAATTATTTTATTCACCTTCAAAGCGATTGCAATAATGAACGTTTGAAGAATCCTTCATATATCCGCACATATACAAAACTACGAATTTAAGGAGTAACCAACGTTAACTAAGATTAACTAGAAATGAATGCCGACGACTAACAGAAGATTTTAACTAACTAATTATTTGAATTAAATACCCACCAATCAGAGATTAAGCTGTGGCTAATAAAGTTGATTTTCGATTCTAACGGCTTATTCAAAGTCACGGCATAATTTTTCGTCCTAAACTTCATTCCCGCTATTCACCGATGAGCTTCCATTCACGAGAACATAAGAACGTTATTAGTAGATAAATATTGCCTTCACAAACCTCTCATAGCCTTGCTTTGCTATTATGGCTTCTTCTGAATTCAGATGAATCATGGAATAGACTGTTCGAAACACTAGAATAGCTATGGAGAAAATGAAAATTTGTGTTCTTGACCTTTTTTCAAGATATTTTAGTATTCTCCATCATCATATTATAGCATATTTGAGAATTTTTTATTATTATTATTATTTACGCAAAGAGACCTTTTTCTGTCATATTTAATGGTATTGCCGAAATTTTTGGAAGAACTCAGTGACGTTATAACCGAGGTTGACGTTTCAAGGCACGTTATTAGGCATAAAAATATTATCAGATGCAGCAAAATACTATACACGACGTTGTTATTTCATTATGATTAGGATGACCATATTTTAAGGAGAAAAACAAAGAAAATTGTGGGACAATACCGGACATTGCCTTTACTAACCATGAAGAACCGTGACCTCTATCGCCAGAGAGGAAATTTACCAATATTTTGCAACCGAAGTGATGGCTGTGACAGAATTATTCAATTGTGCAATCTAACTGGGCATTTAGTCCAAGTTTGTTGCACGTATATGTTCAGGTGCTACTACTGCTTAATCGCACATGCACCTCATAAACATTCCTCTGCAGAATTTCTAACGAATTGATACGTACCGGAATGCATGTTCTGAATGTATGTGTGGACCCTAACGTATTTATGCTGTCAAGGTTGTGCTTCTTTTTTGAGTTCTTGATTTTGGTGCAATCTGGCTCTCATTTTTCGTAGTAACGATGACATGTTTAAATTTTCATTTTAATTAATTATCATAACGCAAGTGCGCCTGCTCTCTGCGAGACTTTCTAGATGAGAGATCACCTGAAGTTGTAAAACCGCAGAAAACCAACTTCGGACGACCATGACTGTGCCTCCATCGAAGTTCGAACATGGATCCTCACGATCAGTCCATCATGAAGACAGCACGGCAGCTATGTTCAGATACTGCCATCTTTCTTCTGAAGACGAAACTGACAACGAATGATTATTTTTATCATTGCACTATTTCTGATTTTTTTCAAGGGAGGAAATCGAATACAAGTCTGAAAATCACATGAAAACAACTTCAGCCGACCACCCCCATTGCGCTACCTGCAAATACCGAACCGAAAATCCTAAGATATCAGTCCATCACGATCGCCAAACGAACAGACAGCTGCAAACAGCTGAAATATGATAGAAGTTCGAAACAGTAATGGGAGAATTTGATTGGGAGTCAACTTGGTAAATTCCTCTGGCGTGAGTATTTAGCCCCCTTGGGTGTTCTGGTGAGCACAGCAATGCTTGTAGAACGTTGTAAATTCCCAATCTAAAGGAATTTTTTTCCTGCTCTGCGTATGTTTGTTAAGTGGAAACAAATTGCAATTATTTGTGAGAGCTACGACTGTGAAAATTCATCTAAAATCTAAAATGTGCAATCCACTATAGAGACTAAACGACATGTGTGGATTTTCCAGTGAATCAACGCTGGAAAATGATGACCCCGTATGTTACCATTGCTCCTATCCCGGTCAAAATAAAACCTCTCGAGATGACGAACATTCGACCAGCAGTGAAGTATAAGTTGGAACCACGGATGTTTTCCAGGAATATCACGAACGTCGTCAGAACACTCTGGTCCTGGACAGTCCCGGAAACTCTACTGGATATATCCACAGTCACTGATTTCAAGTTATCGCCTTCGTCCATGACGTGACCGGCAGTTACGGTCAAGGAAACGAAGCATATAACAGCTGCAGAGCACGACGACGACAGAAAGAGTATGGTCGAGGTGAAATCGGCCAGATCGTCGTAATCTGTAATCATCACCGCGCTGATGGTATTGAAGAAGAGACTCGTTGATGCTCCATAGATGCATAAAGCCGAAAATCCGAACATTCCGTCGATTTGATGTATTATGCTCAGGATCTGTTTGAATCTCGTCATCGTTTCAAAGATCAACGGCGATGTAATTTGTCCAGTTTTGAACCTGTCCGTGATGAAGTGCTTGTAGTTGTTCAACATGGCTCTTGACAAGCAGTAAAAATTGCTGATAATTATCATCGACAGACCACACGTCGTGAAGTTTCCGATGTATGTCACCAGTAATGACACTCGTATCATAATAATTAGACCTGCTTCGTATCCTTCGTAAGCCTGGTTCTCCAACGGATTCGAGGTCTTATTCACCAATTCGATCACTACACCACTCAAAATGAACCGCATCGTCGAAAGAACCAAGCAGCATAGCACTATCATGAATAAGAGACATTGTACCACCAATCTCTTCCCGGATGTCCCGATGCTTTTGCAGGGAAGGTATTTGTACAGTATGTAGAAATCATTCGCCGTCGCCTGAACGTGGGAGCGTTTCCGATAGATGGATCCTCTAACGCAAATTCCGAAGGTGTTGAAAGCCATGAAGGTCAGTACTGAGGACGTTCGCTGAATCAAATTGGGGATCGCCAACATACTGATGACGTAGGTGAAGAACATCAGAGAATTGTACAGGAACTCCCATATCGTTATTGGAGAACAGACGTGTTTTTTGGTTTCTTTAGCGCATTTCGGACAGTACTTAGGGAAATGGATGCCCGTGAGACAGAAGAGTATATACAGTGGGCAAAATATTCTTCTGATATCTCCAGAGGATGCGGTGGATTTACATAGTGGGGTTGAATGACCCATCTGTAAGCTATTCCTACAGTCGAACGAATCACCGATTCTCCTGCTTTTTACTAGCATCTTATCGATGAAAAACATGGATTCTGTTTTATCGGCCATCCTCATGTCGGCCTAGTTCATGAGTAACGAAGAGTTCCACAAAATACCGAAAATGCTCAGTATGCCTCAAGGTTATTCAGTTTGAGTCACAATTCCCTAAGAGAGATTTGACTAATCCATCTTATTTTGAATCGACTATCATATTTACTCCTTCCCACAAAGGTTTTAATAGCCAAGTCTTTCTCTAGATACCGTTTCCAACTTGGATCTATCTAATGCCAACTTCCACTCAAGACATTAATCAATCGATAACCCTAAATGAAATTTCCCTTTAAAACAACAATAACTTTCCATCAACATTTATTTATTTTCGTCGTAAAAAATACAATGCGTAAATGTTTGACTTTTCTTCGATAATGTGACGATACTTTTTGCATTTACGCAGTGACATGTTTTAGCTTAAGAAACCAGATATCGCCTTGACGACGTAAGTTTCGTTGTAGAATCTCGTATAAGAGTACCGTGTAAATTACTTTGTTCCCGAAACATGAGTTTATCGGTTTCGCTCTTTTATGTAACTAATACGACTTGATTATCTAATCTAAAAACTGTTCTGCGCGAAAGTTTTCTTTGTGCTCCGTGAAGAGGTTGGAAAAATTAAATAAATAATTTTCTCAAGTGTTTCTCAAAATATTATACTATGTTAGAGCTGTGGGAGTCACCATCTTTTTGAATTAACGTAAGCAAATATTTTTTCAGTATGATAAAATGTATCGGAGCAAACATGGGAGGTTTTGTACTTGAACTAAACTACATCTATTCGACTAGCGGGTGAAAAATTTCCTTATAAGTCATTTCTTCCTGGCTCTGCATCATTCCATAATCGAATCATGATGAACTTGTGAGATTTCAATCTGGCATGTTGGATGATAGTTTCATGTGGACTCCGCAATATTTTCAGCCGCGCAACAGCCTAGTATAGTAGTGCGGCGGCTCACCAAAGACTGTAGCCAAGAATCACCAAGTGCGAAAACTGCGCGAGATGATGACTTGACTCTCCAGACCGGAGAAGAATACTCAATCGACGTGTTGTGTTCGATTTGAAGCTAATATGTTTTATATCATAAAAGAAATACTATGAAAGAAAATTATGTTATAAAAAAAGTAATACATTAAATAGCAAAAGATCAACTACTTTCTCCAACTTTTGGGGCCCGAATACATATAAAAAAGCAAAGCAGTACAGTGAGCCATTCAAAACAAACGCATAGGACCACAGAAAATGAGATATAAGAACACAGTGCAGACATATGGAAAAACAAAGCAGTACAGAAGAATACAGTAGTACAGTGAACTGTAGGTCACTGATGCATGGGGGCCACAGAAAAATACCAATATGAAAAAGCTATGGACACAAGAGTATAAAAATGCCCACGTACGTTTAAGAACATTACATGCATGTTGAGTAACTCAGTCACTCGCTGTCCCATGCCCTTGTGTGGTATCTTGGGGCCACCAGCAACTGTGGGAAAAAGTCCGAGTCATCATTGCATTGTTGTCAGTGAATTCTTCTGCATCTCCATGCTCTAGCAACGTTTCTTGGAGATTGGCGGTACTGGTTGCTGCCTCATTCGATGTGATTGGGAGGGGGGGGGGTCTGTTCTTCTGGAAACTGTAGGTCGTTTGTCATGAACTTGCTCCAGGTTGTCCCCAAGAAATCACATGAGATCTCCCCATAGAGTCTAGGATGATCGTTGGTCGCGTAGCTCTTCCCTCAAATGGTGACAATACCTCGTATATGCATCGGGACCATTTACTTTTCTTTTCGTCGCTAAAAATAACACTGGTCCATTTGTCTCCATCAGTTACGTTTAATTTCATGTATAACGATAGCGTAAAAATTTGAAAAATGCACACACACACACACACGAGAGGAAAATAAACTGGTTCGCTTTTTCTCGATTTCTCCGTATGGTTATACCATTGCTATCCAGTTTGAAAAACGCCAAGTTGTACGTTTGGTATACGTTCGGTGAATTTGGTAGGATTTGGAAGTAACGTAATCAGAACTTTTAAAACGTTTTAGCTCATTAATTATGAATCAAATCAAAGGGAACTGAAAACACTTTCCCATATAAATTTTTCACATGGAATCACGTGTGTAATTATTGGCCCCAATATGAAGGTTTAGGACATAGTATATTCGAAACTGTGATATAGTAAACGCTCGTTTAATGTTTTCAGAAAGATCTTTCAATCTGATACAACGTCTGAATTCAGCTCGGCCCCACTCTTTTTATCAAAGATTGACAAAATATGTATTTTTCATTTGCGAAACTCGTTTTTGATCTTGATCTTTGAAATTAGAACATTTGGTATAAGTGTGTTAATGCAATTTTTAAATACTACAATTTCATTTTCATTTTCAAATCTGATGCATTCTCAGTGCACCATCGCTTGCATTATCAAAAAGTAAATAACATATATATTCTTTTTTCTCTGTCTCAATATCATTAATGTAAAAAAAACTTCTTTGGAGAAGATAATTTTTTCCCTAACTGACTTTATAATTACCTCCTAATATAACGTCCGTTTTCTATGGAAACGATCGGGGTCGTCGAGGTGTACGTATAATTAGGTAGTAGTAGTGGAAATAAATGTTACCCTTGTGATGACTTTAAATATTTAATAATAAAATTCGATTATATACATATAGTTCAACTTTTTCCCCCTTAAATCTTTTCCCAGTTTGTGATAACATTCATACCAAGTTTCATTCATATCGGTTCATTAAAACAGACACAGAGTGTCAAAGTACAGTCGGTTTGATTTCACTGAGTGCCTATGGAAAAAAAATCCGTGTGGCATATTGTATTATTCCAGCTGTGCTAATTTTCGAAGGAGATTTTATTAACAGTCGGCAGTTATTTGAGTCTTAACTTTGATTCATCAAGAATTTTATTGAAACCATTGTGTTGAGATAATCCATGACCTCATAGAATTAATGTTAGGGTGTACGCATGTTGTAATTCATGTAAAACATCAGTACAACGAAGTACAGTAGCACCTCGATTATCCAGGCTAATGGTGGAGAAGGTGATTACGGATAACCGAAAATGCTGTAAAACCACCGGGAGTGAAAAATTTAATTTAAAATAACAAAAAGGCAAAAAGTATGTATTTTATATGTTTATGGATATGACTATCCAGTGTTTATATTCATATTTCTGTGCAGAAAAAATATCTCATAAAATAAATTACTCATTTACACAGTTACTTACGCAGCCGCAGTACTATTAAACTGGATTTTATCGATGGCAGAAATACAGTAGAACAGTGTTGCTCAAAATGTGCGCCGCGGCTCCTAGGGGCGCCACGACGATCTTATAAAATATTGATGTGTATGAATATTTATTCTTTGAAGTTGTTCCTCTATGAATACACAATATCTACTAAACTAGTCAAGGGAGCTGGGAGGGAAAAAGTTTGAGAAGCACTGCAGTAGAACCTCGATTATGCGGTTGATAATGGTGGGGGAAGGTGATCAAAAATAACCGAAAAACACGTTTTCCTATCAGACATTCTGCACGGTTCTGAAATATAAAATGAGAACTACGCACATCTTTTTTCAGCCGATGAGACATGCGGTCACGCATCTGAAGTTACTCCAGCTTTGTTCCTTGTCTTTCAGTTGTAGAAAAAAGCAATTCATTTCAACTAATACCCCCTATACATGAGATGAAAAATATTTTTCTCTCTATAACTAGGGAGAAAAATTGCACATAAGTGCCGGAGACCACAGATTTTTGAAATCCCAGGCTACGGTTTCCGGCCCTTATGTGCCACTGGGCGCACGTGTAATTTTTCTCTCTAGTCATTGGGTTCAGCTATCCATTTTAGTCAAATGGTTTGTACGTTATATCGACTTGATAGCTGTGTTCATGGAGAGAACGATGCGAGTGATTTGATACTTGCGAGCATGGGGCAAGGGCTGTCAGTGCTAACCTTTTCCGACACAACTCTGCCTCTTTTGAGGTAACGGAAGTAAGTTGCTTGGCATCAGTCCGGGGTTGTGAGCGGTTCTGTCTATCTAAACATGAGAAGCTTTCCCGGCATCGCCTGTATTTGACCGCGAATCTTGAAATGGACTCCCCAGGACTATGTTCGGTTCTTATATGTGCCTACTAGCTGTCACGCGTCTTCGCTCGCGTGAATTTGGTAATTCGAAATATCTTCCTTGAGACCCCTTTAGGGAGTGAATTTTGAGAAATCTCTCCTTAGCAAGTCTTTGCATCATAAATTAAAGATACTGACCAAATTTCAAATTTATAGTTTCAGTGGGTTTTCACACGGCATGATTTCTCTACATAGCATTTCAACCCCCCTTAACGGTCGGATTTTGAAAAACCTTCTTAGAGTGAGTCTTTATGTTATGAAATAAAACCACTGACCAAATTTCATAAATATAGCTGCACTGGTTTCGGTTAGGCGTGATTTTTCTATGTAACCATTGAACCCTCTTATGACCCCCTGAGGGGTCAAATTTTGTAAAACCCCTTCTCAGTCGGTCTTTACATCATAAAATAAGATTACTGACCAAATTTAATAAATATAGCTTCAGAGTAGTTTTGGCTCGGCGTGATTTCTCTGTATACCATTTGAACCCCCTTATGACCCACTTAGGGGTCGAACTTCGACCCCTAAGTGTGTGTGTGTGTGTGTGTGTTGACATGGGACTTTACCTCTGAGAATGGGGAGAGGAGTTCTGCGGAAGAATAAAGAGAAATGGAAATGTTTCTTTTCACTACCGAAAAAGAAAGAATCACAAAATCTTATAAAAAAATGAAAAAATAAAATAAATATATAACACGGATATGGAAGAGCCCAAACATGAAACTAAAATTTTTCGTAGCACTGTTAATATGCTTCCCGGTTAATCCACGTGCGGGTAATCGACGTTTTACTGTATCACTTTTGTTTTGGCCAAGCGGTGTATAACCACACATTGTATTAATACTGAAATAGCAGCGTTTTCTTATGCTTCAATAACAATTTTTATTCTTATAATGCAATGATATTTCCATTCATTGAATCGACTTTCCTTTAAAAGACTTCTTTTGTTGAGTGCCTCTGTATCAAATCGAAAATACATTTCATACTGAAATTTACTGTAATAATCGATCTTGGATTGGATCATCATGTTTTATTTTTTCCCTCAGACTTTTTTCAAAGCCAAATACAATGATCGAAAGTTTTTCTAAGAAGCACTTACGCCTCTCGTACAGTGATAAATTGATCTATAGATTTTTCCCATAGTTTCCCGAAACAAAATAACATGCAACATGCATCGTATTACCTGTAACCATGAATTATCGATGATAAAAGCAAAATATGATAATATATCGAGCACTATGAGTAATTTATTTCATGTGAACAAACCCATTAGCGAAAACGTATATTGAGTGAACAATACTGAACATTACTTTTTTCCCATAAAAAATGCATCCACATAATGACTCTACTTGATTTATGACTTCCCAATCATGTTTACGGATTCAAACGATCAATTCACGTGACTTCTGACGTCAATGATTATGTCTAGATATGGTGATGAGCTGTATTGCCCTACCCACACGAGGGCGCATAGCGTGTTTCCAAAACAATATGCCTACATTGTCAATTATACTACATTGTCAATTATACTACATTGTCATTGTATATTGTCTACATTGTCAAACATCATCTTATGATGCACAAACTTAAAATATATATATATATATATTAAATGGGATAAGTTGAGGTTTGTAGAAGTTTGATCTAGAAGGCATGATGATAGAGTTCAGGGATGAATAATCAAAATGAAATCTTTCCTGGAAAAACAACAAAATGACTCTTGGTTTGCCACTGAGAGATGTTCCGCGAAAAATCGAGAAAGAATATTCACAACTTTCGGCACCATGTACATGCAAAATAACTGCGTTGCGCCATCAGATGCATCTAGAAATGATTCCTGTAGAAGTTTCTACATCGTTCTGCTTGTGCTGCGGGTGTTAGGCGTAAATATTGCTGTCGGACCTCAACGTGAACATGAGAGAAAAAGACGAGTAGGACTATGGGAGATTGTAGCCAACTTGGTGACCATCGTGGCTTTTGTCTTCAGTGTCTATTTCGCCCATTACTTTCTACCATCTGATTCAATGCGATTCACTATATACGCGTTTTCGACTATTTGCATGACCATACGCTTGTTGCTCCACCTCAAACGTTTCGATATCTCAAGGCAAATTTCCACGGTCTGTGCCGTTCTATCGGATGTATCCTCGATTACGTGTCAGAGCAACTTCACAAAATACTCCGTCATCGTACTCGGCATCGACGTCATCATAATTTTTGGCATATTTTTATCGATGTATTTCTTTTTCTACGGGCAAGTAAACGTCTTAATCGTCCATGACATTCGCGCGTTTGGCTTCGAATTGAGCGATGAAACGAAGTTTGTGTTTCAGAACTTCCTACAAGTCTGTCTGATCATAAACTACACCGTCAGCAATGCGATTTGTGCCGCCGCCACGCTTCTAAGTTGTATTTTCTCTCGAATCCTCAAGCATATTATCCGTAAGTATGAATGTCATTTGAAAGATAGATATCACGACGGTTCGGCAGACCAAGAAAAGATAGCCGATGACATGAGAAAGTTCCGTGAAATTTCCGACATGGTAGAAAATGTCGACGAATGCCTGTCCATGTTGGTTTTTTGCATTTACGCCGCTACTGTGAGTTGCATGTTCAACGCTATAAGTGTCATATTCAATAATGACCCGCTCTTCAAACGTCCGGTGTCTTTAGCGTACATCGGAACGAGTGTCTTGGCATCGGCGTTTGCATTTGCCACCGTCACTTGCGAGGCATCTTCAGTGTATAAAGAAGGTTCCAATTTAAAAACGGTAGCATCAGATCTGAAGCCTGGCATCGCCAAGAATGTTTCGGACAACAACAGCCTCGTAGCTTTTACGCTTTTCGTGAATGACGTGCACGCTACGAACATGCAATTGACCGGTGGGGAAATGTTCGTCATCACTAGAAGTTTCATTTTGACAGCTCTCGGGGCTATGGTCACTTATGGAGTTCTGATATTTCAGAGAGACCAAACATGAGCGCAAGTGTTGGACGACAGTTGAAGTTATTTCGTCTTCAAATCTTGATAATCCTACGGAAAACTGAAAGCTCTCTTATCATACTAAAATGAATTCGAATAATTTCTCATTAGCATGAATTCAAAGAAATGAATTTTAAGAATTTATCATTGAATGAATTTTAAGAATTTATCACTGAATGAATTTTATGAAATTATTCTAAAGATTTTATCACTGAATGAATTTTATGAAATTATTCTAAAGATTTTATCACTGAATGAATTTCAAGAAAAAAATTTTTAAAAATGAATTTGAAGAATTAATCACTGAGTAAATTTTAAGAATTCATCATTGAAATGATCTTAAAGAATTTATGACTTGAAGAATTTGAATAGAATTTCTCATTGAAATCAAATTTGAGAACATCTTAGTGAATAAGTTCATCAATATAAGTGTATTAAGCGAGAAGAACTCGAATGTCAAGGCAAGACAAAAAAATAATACTAATAGCAATAATAATACAAAAGCATCTAACGTTTCTAACCCTTTAACGGCCTAAATGGTTCAATTTTTATTTTACAAAATAATTTAGCATGTGTAGTTCTTTTCGGAGACAGTAAAGGGCGCTTGCACAGAATTTAGAAAAATATTTCGCTTTCGAATCAGCTCTATGTAAGACGCCTGTATGATCGGGTGGATTCGTCGTCCTCTAAGTGGCGTCTCATCGTTAAAAAAAATGAATAGGGAGCAGCGATTGGCTATAATGATAATACTGACGTCACAATTCACACTAAGCTGGTAGATAAGACAGCCTGGGATCATGGCCGGAGATACGGGGGAGCGTAGGGGGGTGCATTGCCCCCCTGAGTCAAAGGTGAAGTTGACTGATCTACTGTATATATGCATATATAAATTGAAATCATCATCATCGTGCCCCCCCCCCAGATTTCCAAGTCTATCTCCGCCTATGCCTGGGATGTCAAGGAGCCCTAGTTTTCTGCACCGGCCAGCTAACCGAAACGGCAACACGCAAGAAGAACTATGATATATCTATTTACCCCCGACAGGTTTCCGGAATTATTATTATTTCTGAAGAATTTTAATTTCACTCTGAAATATGCGATTAGTGACCAAAAAATGAGGAACATCCCTCACTCAAACTTCGATTCGTCCGTGCAGCATGTGCGCTGACGTAATAAACCGGATTTGCTGATAAAAAGCTTTCTCCTGGTCAGAAGCACCCGTAAACGTTACAATTGGCCGGTTCATTGGAAAAACAAAAGAAATTTTAGCGGCTTTGAACACAGCATGATTGTGAACGCCAGAAGGGGCGATTCCAGTATCTCCAAAGCCACTAACTTTCTTATCTTTTCTCCTACAGCAGTATCTCGTGTATTCAAAGAATGGCAGCTAAGCCAAAAAAAACTTTTTAGCGGAAAGCGTCATAGTGGACGGAAATAGCTTGTGCACGAAAGAGGCACTCTTTGTATGCAGCAAGAGAAGAGTTCAATGCAACAAATTACAGCGCAATACAACCCAGAATCATCACAAAGCATATCCGTATGTTCTACAAGACAAATCTTAAAACAAATGGTTTTGATAGCCAGCGACCAAAAAGAGTACCTTTGATTTCTCTCCAAATCCGAAGAAAATTACTTTTGTGCTCTATACAACGCAAAAATTGGACACTTGATGAATGGAAGAAGGTTGTGTGGTCTGACGAGTCACGATGTCTTCTCCATGACGCAGCACGAAGCCATGGATCCGGTATTCCACATGACAACGGTTCAAGTGGGTGGCGGCGGAATCACGGTCTGAGGGAGCATTTTGCTGGTACTCTTGGTCCCTTATTTCCATTGGAAACATCCGTCATTGATAGCGCCTACCTCCAAATCATTGCTGACCACGTGCAGACAGACAGACATGACCGCTGACCGCCCAGAGAGACCATCTTGGGATGGTTTGCGCTCTTTCTCAAAGGGATGGACGGTCTCGGAGACCGTCACGTCGACTGACCACGTACACCCGTTTATGATGATAATGTTTCCCGATTATGATGGCTATTGCTAGCAGGAAAATGCACCCTCCCACGGTTCTGAAATAATCTCAGATTGGGGCAGACAAGCATGATTCAGAGTTTCAATCATTTCAATGCCCCCCCCCCCACTTTAAATTACTTCAGTGTCGCCTGATCTCAACCCAACTGAACATTTGTGAGACGAGGTTGAACCGTCTGTTAAGAGCTCTGAAGTACCATCTTTTAATCTGAGGGGATTAAGAGCTGCCATTTCGTTAGCATGAGCTAATATTCCTCCTCAACGGTTTCAGCAACTTGTAGAATCCATGCCTAGAACAATATCTGCTGTCATCAAACCCAGAGGAAGTCTTATGTGATATTAGTGGTGAGTATCAGGGTATACAGTATCAGGGTATCAGTACCTACACCCAGTGTGGCCAAAAAATTAGGCCACTGGGTGTATATCTCTTCATTTATATGACTGTTTGTGTAATTTTTTTTCTCCCCCACACATTTTCTCATGATTTGAGCGATGACCGTCGTAATTCCTAGAATGCAAGAACCTAAGATGCCTCCAAGCAGGGCAGATGCTATTGTAACCACGGTCCAGCTTGTTCGAGGATAATATGAAAAAGACAGTCTGAAAAAAGGAAAAATTAGAATCGCGACACTCATTTTAAGTACACCATTGTTTGCTCACCAACAGCCAAGTTGTGATCCAAATTCTCGTCTTTTCTCCTTTTTTTTTTTTGTCACTAGAGTGGCGCCATCTGTGACAAAAATTGGGAAAAGTGACACTATCAATGGTGCACGCACAAGCGTCCTCCTTTCTCAGTTTTCGAACCTGGTAATCCTATATTTGTGTAATCTTATAAGCTTCAACTATTTCATCCACGCCTACATTGTTTTAAAATTGCATTACTCAACACTGTTACTGAAAGCATTTTTTTTTTAAGAACGATTCGTTAGGTAGGTAACGTGAATATTCCTAGATGAAAACATTCTAAAATTTTGAACGTTATTCCGACCAAATGGTGAAAAAAGTACAATAACAACAACAACAACAAAAAACTTGTCGCAAACCATTGAAATACTTTCGTGGCAAAATTCCGTAATTCTAAGAATTCCAGTCTCGAACAATTTCTTAAACAGGAAGCGGAAGCAATTTCCATTGCTTCACAATATGTGTGTGTTTGTGTAGTACATTCTAGAGAGAAAGAGTCTTTCTCTATGTGTGTGACTTAGAAGAGTCTTTTCTACCAACTTCAGGCATTCTTCAGCAAAATGACACTAGGATGTGCTTTGACTCACAAAACAACGCTTTGTGTAGATTTTTCTTCGCACACACACACACACGATGTGTGTTCTCTCGCCCCAACTAAATGTTTCAGAAACACGGGATCCGTCGCAGAGTAACATTTAATGGAATCTTTGTTCGAAGCTCTCAAGTGAGAATGATCATGGATCTTTCACATACATAGTTAAACAATGTCCTCTCAAGGATAATATTAAAAGCACTAGGAAAACTTCTGTGATTTCATTCCGGTCTGAATACACTTCACACGAAACTCTTGAAACGCTCAAAATATTCAACAATAACCGTTTCCGTACTCGCCGACCCCCCTTTCTATTCATACTCGTGTAATAATGAGCAGAAATTACTCGTTTGGAAATGAGTATATTTGTCACGTGAGTAAATAAATTGTGTGTAAAATACATTTTATGTATGTGAATGTGTCGGATGTATACTTTGTGTTGAAATTTGATTCCAATAATGCACTCATTGTGAAATGTAACGAAAACATCAAAAGACTGGATTTCTTTTCATATTGTCTTATGATTTTTGAGGACGTAATACGTCATGTTCATTAAAGAGATGTAATGTTTTAACTGAAACACATAACTCACACAATGGTCGGCATTTGGAAAAATTACACTTACCTATTATTTACGTTATTTCACTTACCTATTATTTACGTTATTTCACTTACCTATTATATTACTCTCGGTGATTATCTTACAATCCAGGGAATATAAGGAACTGGTTGTACACAAATTATTTCAATGATCAAACCAATGTTCCTAATATAAATTTTTACCATTTTTTTTCGATTACGGAGGAGGAAAAGTGTTTTCTTGGTTTTCGGCTTTTTTCCATCTTTCAGGCTTTTCTCGTGAATATTTTTCTGATTTTCCATCTCTCCATCTTAGTTGTTTCTGGTGAATATATTACAGATTTTTCATTTGGTTGTTTTTCGGGAATATTTTTCGGATTTTCCATCTTTCTTTTAGCCTTTTCTCGTGAATATTTTTCTAATTTTCCGTCTTTATTTTTCTTATTCCTCATCCTCATCAGTTGTTTCTATTATTCATCTAAACTTCCTCACTTTTTTCGTATTTATTCATTTTTTCGCATTCTTTATTATCGTCCCTAGCGCTCTCTCTCTCCTTTATTCTAAGTCTTTCTTTTTCCTCACACTCCCGATTGACTATATTTTTCTATTCTCCATCTCGTTTTTTTTTTCTTTTATTCTCCATCTCTGTTTATCTCATTTCTCAGTCCCTTCTTTATCCAATTGTAGACGTCATTCTCTTCGTTAGCCCCAATAGCCCTCTTTTCTTATATTCTCCATTTTCATATCTCTTAATTCTGTTTTCTCCATCGTCCCTATTTTCCTATATCCCGACTTGTATTTTCTTCTAATTCTTTTTTGTTCTATTTTCCCCCTATTATTTTTTCATCATTCATATCTATTTTTTTACTTATTATCCTTCTCCCTACCTAAACTAATCCTTCATTTCTTTCTCTCGCTCTCTCTGCACACTTTGTTTTTTATTCGTGATCTATTCATCTATTCTCTTTCTCCTCTCATATTCTTCATATATGTCTGTCTCTCTCATCTATTTTTCATCTTCATTTTCTCTGTTTCATTCGCAATTCATTTTATGCCGCCTGGCGGGTATGAGGTCAGAGTGACTTCCTTCGATTGCGCAGTTCTAGGTACAAAGCCCAGCTTAGTCACGGTAACCTTTGTCCAGCCGTAAGTGCCCACAAACTAGTAGTCATGGTATGGTTAACGCTAAGAAGTGTATAAAAATGAACGTGGAACAGCAAAATAAACTTCTAATCCGTAAGGGGTAGAGAAAGAAGTACTCTCCACTTGTTAATACAAGATTCTTGTATTGTTCTGATACTTATATTTTTTCCTACTTTTTATTACTTTTATCTTTGTTCCCCAATATTCTACTCGAGTGTTCTTCTACCGCTGGTCCGCTGATCAGTGCCTATCCGTAGGGATTTCCTATTGGTCCGTGAAATATTTCGTTCAATTCATCTAGCCGCAATATGATTTTAGATTTTTTTAATAAAATACAGTCTGTAGTGATTGACGGTGATATATCACATCCTGGTCGCCAGTTTTAGTGATTGACGATGATAGAATCTATACAGTTTATTTAATTAACAAAAACAAACCACATAAATCACTACAAAAGCATGGCACGGACACAACACACACGCGCAACAACATGTGCCAAAACAACCAAATCAAAAGAGCGTCATATCTTGACGGCTTTGACTTCTCTACCAACAGCCAGGAAAAATATATATTATATTATCCGGACGGCTTTGGCCGATTATATATTTCCTGACCACGAGAAGATGGTTTACGACCTTGTATGGTATTCATTACCAAAAAATAGAGTTCACTGTTTAGAAGGGACATTTTTTACGGTCCGCAAATTTTTTATCCTATGTATGTATTTTTGGACGTACAAAAATTATTTCCCTTATTAATTTCTTTTTCTGGTCCCTCCCCCGCCACAATTATTTCTTCTATTTATTCATTTTTTCTTGATCCGCAAATTTCACATTTGTGTATTTCTCTCGCTCTGAAAATTATTCCGCCTGTTTATGAACTTTATTTGCCTGTCCGCAATTTATTTTTCGTATTTACAGTAAGCATTTTGTGCTGGTCCTCAAATTATTTCTGTTATTTATTTATTTTTTCAAGAAAAGGCAGTAAATTATTTCTTCCGTTCATATATTTCTTGCCAGCCAGCAAATTATTTGCCTTATTTAAGTATTTTTCATTGCTCCTTTATTTATTTCTCCGCGAAATTCTTCAACTATTTCCACCGTCCTGCAACTGTAAAAAAGGTTGAGGGATATTGTTCTACTCGCACCTTGATCAAAAAATGTTCTACATACCGATACATTAATGACCTATATCACCTTTAACATACAACTTAAACATATCTCTCACGCCAACCATGCAATACAAAAAATATCATTCAAATAAATTTTTCCTTCACATTGATTAAATTATTTCAAGAAAATTGGGAAACAAATAACATTCTTGTTTCATCACACTTACTTTTCATTTCGAATATGAGAACAACTATCTCCTTTGATCATGTTAACATCCTTACTCTTGTTTTATTCAAGTTTAGTGGAAGTTTTGGGATCTGATAAAATAAATTGCATCGTTTCTTGTTGATCCTATTTGTTTTGACCCGAACGAAACCCATGTTAGGAGTGGGGGACACACACACACTCACGCACATGTACATTTATATATATTTATGTGCCAAGGAATGAGAGAGAGAGAGAAGGCAAAAAGAAAACCATTCCTTTCTTGAAGGAAGAAATATTATCCTGCCAAGTCTTACTTTCGGTATATATTTTTTTTCTTTTGCTAAAACTATTTATTTCAAAGACATTGCATTACTTTTCCGGCGTTTTCCCCTATTTTTTCCCTCCCTTTCTCTCCCCCAAATCGAGGAATATTCAAGAGATGAATTGGAGGAAACATTCGATATGAGATATATCGTTTAAAACAAAACTAAGTTCAAAGAACAATACTTTCAAGATATTACAGCACTTTTTTGGTTCATTTCATGCACCGAATATAAATTGCATAAAAGAAACTCAACTATTATATAAGTCAATGTGATACACGAATGTATAGTGACCTAAGGAAATATGAATTTGCATTCAAATTAATTGAATAAACTTTTTCCTTTTCAAACTATGATTTAGAAAATTATGTAAAAGAATTCTCGACAGGCTGAAATATCAAATTAAAAGTAATAATTCAAATAATAAAAACATTAAATTGTCAAGTATTAAAACATATTCAAAAACTGTGAAATCATTATTCAAGTCAATTAATTCCTCTGTATTGGTGTACGAGCATAATCACCCAGCATTTTGTTGAGTTTCATAAATTTCCCTAAACTAACCACTTCTACTGCCGATAATGCATAGTGCCCAAGCATCGCGTGGTTGGGTAAATATGATAAATCGCAGTATATGATATAATATACGTGAAATTCACACATACATACATACATACATACACACACACACACACACCCATGTATATATATACTGTATTATTATATCGGAGTAGGGTCTCAAAATTTTTCTGTTATCATTATATCGGGGTCCGACTATTTTCATTTCATATACCAGACTCATTTGGATTTTGTTTTTCTTATTTATCAAACTCACTAATATTGTACTAGGGTATTATCAAAGCCCCCTAGATAGAATAGTAGTATCTAGGAGGCTTTGGTATTATGCATAATCACAGATAGAGGCGATAAATTTAGAATATTAATCAAATTTACCTTGGGCATTATGCATAATCTCCGGTAAAAGTGATAATTTTTTTTAGTATTTATCAAATTTACCAAACGACACTTGGGTATTATGCATATTCGTCGGTAAAAAGTGACGAATTCATCAAACTTGGCAAGACGATTGGTAAGTATGCATAATAAGTGGTCATGGAATATATAGTAACATCACTTGGGTTAACATTCAAATTGAAGAAGAATTGATCTTCATATCTCTCTCTTGTTAAATGCAGCGTTTCTCGTACGAACAGATTATTTTCTATATTACAAACTAATACGATCCCCATCGTGGGTTTTGTTCTTTACGAATGGATACATTTGAAGTTACAATCATGGAAATTACAAATATGAATATATATTTTATTTATACTATAGATATACTCGTAACACACTCATATTACCGACTGAAGTGCCAGAAAAACTGGTACAGACGAGCGTTCACAATTAAAGTAGAAATTCAACCAATTAAGGTAACCAAAGGTCTGTCCAGCTAAAGTTTTGGTTTGTTTTCCGGACCCTTCACAAAGTTCTGGATCTGAAAAACGAACCCTTCCCGAAATAAAAATTGATGAAACCGTAAATTTTGCATTTGATTTTCTTTTTGCGATAGATTAACCAGATCGTTTCGCTTCCCACAAAATTTCTTATTTTTCACAAAATTAATTAACGACCCTATTCACAAAAATAAGGAAAATTTTCGCAAAAACAGGACCCTCCAACATAAGTCTGGACTAGCCCCTGGTTACTCGACGTGATCACCAGCGCCAATATAAGACAAAAGATAGTTAGGAAGCTGTAAGATCGGTTTCTGCTGCTAAAATGGTAAGTTATCACGATTTAAGTGACTTTGAGCGTGGCTTAGAAATCGATGTTCGTGAGATGGGTCACAGCATTTCCGAGGCAGACATGAAATTTGGATTTTTCTTCACAACCATCCCAAGATTGTAACGTGAATATAAAGAATCCGGAAAACACAAAATCTCCGACAAAGGTGCGGGCAGAGAAAGACCCTGAAGAAACGGAACCACCGACGGCAGATAAGGATAATTTCACGATATAGATGTGCAACACTCTGCCCCAAATCGCTACCGATTTTAATATTGGGACATCAACAAATGTCAGCATGCGAACTGCACAACGGCCCTTCGTTGATATGGACTTTTGGGTGCCGAAGACCCACTTGGAAAGCACAAAACTATGCGCCTCGAATGGGCTTGCCCTCACATTAGACTGTCAACGACTGGAAACACGTTGCCTGGTCTGACGAGTCGCATTTTCAGTTGTATCTGGCTTATGAACGCATACGGGTATAGAGAAAACCCCATAGAATCATGGACTCCGCATATCAACAGGATAATGTTCAAGCTGAGAGAGACTTTATTATGGTATGGGACGTGGGTAGTTGACATGATATATTCTGCGGTTTTACAGCTTCGAGTAGTAGTTGGCATGATATAAGACCCCTGATAAGGCTACAGACGACCACTCTGAATGATGACTAGTACTTACGTAAACATCCTTTTAGATCACTTGCACCCATTTATGTCCTGTGTATATTCCTACGGACTTGAACAATTCCAACAAGACAATCCGACACCCAAATATCAGAAGTTGCTACCGAGTAGCTGCAGGAACACTCTTCTGGCTTCAGCATCATCCATAGGCCACCTAAATACCCCAGACATGAATAGGTATAGGATTGTGGACTGCCCTTTAGAAAATCCTGGTATGAATTGCCTTCAAGATATCCTCCTATTTGTCAGATGAAATTTGAAGTATTCAGAGATGAAATCTATTGTGATAGAAAGATGGCTGAAATATGGGATATTTTACGCATAAATTGTGATTTTTCATAATATTTATTCGTATTTGTCCACATTAATTTTCGTTGAAGATATAATACAGTCGAATCTTGTTTTCACAAATACCATTAGAGGTCATCCAAGTATAACGTCAGCATCGATGGGGGGGAGGAGGGTTTCCGATTTGCTGACTCTTGATGACAGGGGGTGGGGTTTGAATGATGCTTACGTCATCAACCACCCTTTATGAAAATATGAAATATTCTTAATGGCATCTTACTCGGTGCACCAAAAACAAGAAAAATCTTTCGCTAGTTTGTGGGCACCTGAACTAGCATTCTCCCTAATGATAAATCCCTTATAGAGCCACTTTAGTGATCTCTAAATGTTTCGCGGATCCAAGTGATCTGGAAATGTGTCCGGGCCGCTTAAGTGCTCTGGAACTGTACCACGGGTCACTTAAGCGATCTGCAAAAATGTGTCGCTTAGTTCATTACTACAAAATTGGGTTTGAGGGGGCAAGTCAAATCAGATAAGGGCCACATTTAGTCCGCGGGTCAAAGGTTTACCATATATTGCCTAAAGAGTGGGTCACAATGAATTTATTAAAGATGAATTTTTTGAGCTTTCAAATAGCATTTAAATTAACAGAAATCGGTTATAATAACATCAAGCGAGGGAGGGGGTCACAGTTTTGCTGACTTTTGCTGACTAGGGGGGGAGGGGGTCAAAAATGGCTAAAAATTTGCTGACGCAATACTTGAACGGCCCCTCATAGCGAAAATCCTGTTTTAACGAACACTTTTCTAATTCCACGTAAATTTAATTCCACGATAAGTTTACATAGGAACAATGAAAATATCTGGAATTCCTTTATAACGAAATTTCATTTTAACGAAGTAATTTCTACGGTCTCTTGGAGTTCGTTATACTGGGATTCAACTGTAATAGCGAACGCACAACTCGGGGGGAGCAGCTAAAGCTGGGCCAGGTTTTCACACGTGCAAGTGGGGTCAAGAGTGCATGGTTGCCGAGTGGCATGGTGGTAAGATGCTCGTCTACCATCTTGAAGGTTGTTGTCAGGGTCCCGGGTTCGAACCCAAGGGAGGAGGATATTGATAAGATATTTTCCCTAACGAACTCGAGGCAACCACCGATAGACAGCGCCTTCACTTCCAACCCATCTCACTAATGGCAGTAAATTGCACAATAGCGATATGGCCAGGTTTGGTGAAGTAGTGGGATCAAGACATCTATTTATCGGGGCTCCGGAGATCTAAATATGAGAGTAATTATACTGTAGAAATTGATTAATTCAAAAACTTTGAATAAGTCGACTTCTCTCTTCTCCCCATGAGAGTTTTCTAACCAGTTTAATGTTAAATTTTCTTGTTTAATTCGAATTTTTTTCTTTATCTCTCAATTGTTTCTGGTGAATATCTTTCAGATTTTCATCCTTAACTTTTTTTTGTATATTTTACTGATTTTCCATCTTTTTTTCAGTTTTTTCTCGTAAATATTTTTCAGGTTTTTCATTTTCCTTACGAAATTTTTCGAATGTTTTTAGTTAATTCGAAGTTTCGGGAACAAAATCATGATTTTTGTACGAGCAAATTTAGTTTGGAAAATCTCCACAAGAAGCCAGATATTACATTTCCTGATCAAGTTGAAAAACAACGAATTTTTAAAGACTAATAAAAATGTGAAAATTTTGTTTTTCTCTCTATTTTTTGATAATTTAAAGCCAATTTTAACATTGTTCAACTGGAGTGCATCGAAACTGTGTACCACTTAACGCCGGTTATGCTTTTCAACCTATAGATCAAGGTGCAACATTCAAAATCTGAATCTTTTTGTCGTCATTATAAGTACGGAAAGTATCGGAAAGTTCAGATTTTATAATACGTTAATGAAAGGAAATTTCCTTGATAGTTTGAGAATGATAAACAAATTTTGAGAAACACTTTCGTAACGGATGATAATGAACTGTTTCCGTAAATCAAGATTTGAATATGGTTAAGAAATTCCGCAGTGATGCCGACTCTCTCTCTCTCTCTCTCTCTCTCTCTCTCTCTCTCTTTCTCTCCACAACAGTGGAATGATGTAGCAGCTGAGATCAATTGTTATAATTATTGAAATTATTAAAAACTGTTATAAATTATTAAATTTGAGAAGCAGTTTCATAAAATTTAAATAATCCATAATCATTGGCCTATGTGAATGTTGATGATTAAATTGCAATTTGTTCTCATTTTACTGATCTAGGATAGATTAATTGGAAAATTAGAATTTCGGGATAATTTGAACATTTTTCCAGTGACTTTGGACTTCGAATTAACCAAGTTCGACTGTAGTATATCATTTGAATAAGCAAACACATCTTTGACTTTGTTCGATGAGGGCCTTATTAATGCCTGCTTATCGCGGGCCCCACTAAAATCAAAGTCAGGCTCTGAGCTAAAGCATAATTTGAATGAGTAATTGGTACACTGTTTACACACATATCGTGAATATATGTAAAAGTATATAAGACAAAAAAATAATAATTTCATCAAAACTACGAAAAATCTCATTTCTCTTCTTCAATATAGATGGCAGCATCATACTTTTCTTCTCGGAATGTTTACAAAAAATTGAATTAATTTCTTAAAATTTCAAATCTGAGTCTTAAAATAAAAATGAAAATTATCCATATACAGCAGTACATCTACTTGCGAGATTAAATTTGTTCCTGAAATGTTACTTGTACTTTAACAGTTGCGTAACTTGGAACAAACTTTCTGATACAAAATATTGGAAATAGGTAATATTAATTCTTTCAACGCTCATTTTAAAACCTATAAAATTCAATTGAAGCAGTACAGTATAGCAGTTTGTTCGTAATGTCGAACAAAAGCTGTATCGCTGTCACGCTGAGCTTCACGTTGACGTGAATGTCGGGATCCTGGGAAAATGTCTTTCTTACCCCATGCAAAGATCCAAAGATCTTCCCAAGCATGCAAGATTAATATGGTACACAGGCGCGGATCAATGGAATGGATGGGTGATCGCAAACCAAATGCGATAATTCGTGAAATTTTCTGTAATAATCTGTTGAAAATTATCTGTATCGATATTTTTGGTTAGATAAGAAATTCAAGGAAACTACGGGAAAAATCGGAGCTTTGTTTTCGGAATTTCGGGACGGAGAAAAAAAACAAAAAACCGGGACTGTCCCGGTCCTATTTCTAACATGCGATCATGGAAAGCAGTTTTATCGCCTATACCGTAAATACAGATCATCCAAATTTGTTGCAAGTTTGTAACATGAAGGGGCTAAATATTTTTTCTCCTATGGGTGAGGTCATGAGTCTCCTATTAGGTGACGAGTCTAAAATTTCGATTGCTCCGCACAAGTCGAGACACTTATAAGTCAAGCTGCCACAACACATTGTTCATCAATACAATTAGTTCGTACAGTACAGGCGCAGATCCAGGGTGATGTGTCGAGAGGGGTGATTAATTGTGTAGGTTCCTGGGAATGTCACGCATTTTTCTCATGACTGAGCAATATGTGTCTTTATATTATCAAGCTCTTGGGGGAGGGGGGGGGGAGGGACGATCACCCGCGTGGCCCCTTCCCCACTAGATCCACGCCTGCTGCAGTATAATGAAAAAGGCTTGTAACGGCAGGAAAAAAAATGTGACGATGAGTGAGAACTTGACAATTTTATTAATTGGAAAATTTTGGCATCGGTAGAACAACATGAATATAAATACCAAAAATAAATAATGATGACAAAAACAGCGAAATACAGTCATGTACTTTTTCGAACATAACACTGAGTGTCCCATAAATTCACAAATCGTTTAAAAATGAAACTTTTCGGACACAGAAGAGATTGAAGAAAGGTTCTGACCAAATCGCTCCCGCCAGACTGATGTGGAACGTCCTCTATCGACAAAATTTTGAACTATTTTTTTCTATACCAAAAGAAACCCTCATGAGAGCAACTTCTTCGCAAAACCGCTTCCAGATTCATCGATTTCCTCCAATTTTCGAGAATTTTCAAACAATTTACTAATTTATGGAACACCTCTGAAATATATAAATTAGAACAAAACGAAACTGATTGCGAAAAATCAAGTTTCAGGTATTTTTTCTCCGATTACTAATTATTCCAGTTTATCCTTGAATTCCGCGATTTTTCCGGAGTTTCTCTCACCATGTTGTGGTTGCTGTTCGAGAGGTGGAGGTTGAGACGTCTTGTCTTTCTTCACCATCCAGATCTCGTTGTGCCTGTGGAAGAGTTGGTATGGAGGGTCGTACCATGCTATGTAGTAATAACTCTTATCAACCGTCGGATCTTTCTTCACAAGTTGAGCTAGTTGATGTGCTTTTTCGATCCAGTCGGATTCTGTTGGTTTTCCTTCGAACATCCTGAATTAGAAATAATACGACATATCATTACCAGAGGAGTATCTCTATCATGTGATGATACATAAAATATTCAGATTTTTATTGTTTTTATAAATGCAGAAATTCTGAAATTTATTTTGCAGCCATAATTAGGTAAGCACACAATATGTCCTGTATGCACACAAACTATAGTTATAACGGGTCCGTTGTAACTATAGTTTCCGCTCACAAAATATATTTTAGTTATAGTTATGGTTCATATTTAGTTTGAGCTCAGTTCTAACTTGAAAGATTGTGTAAGTTTTAAGTTATATATGGAAAGTTGAAGTTATAATAAGTTGAAATATGGTGAATATGAACTTTGGGGGCTTTCATCAGAGAGCGCAACTCAAAGTTGAACTTGTAGAAGGTTTTAAGATGGCTTCCAGGAGAAAGTGCCTCTGGTAAAAGCATCGTCTGGGCTGAATAAATTTGAACAAAGTAAATTATTTCTTTATAAAAAACAAAAACAAAAAAATAGAAACTTTCAAAAAAAAAATTTTTTAATTAATTTTTTTTGGCATTTATGTTTTTAATGCATTTTTTGAGAACCAAAAATGCAAAAACAATGAATGTTTGAATCTGATTGGGTTAAAATATACAGGGTGATTACTCAAATCCCTCTTACCCGTCAATAGTTGATCCTATAGGCATACGTCCAAATTGATAAAGTATCCAGATAACTTGTACACCTCAGATACATCATTCATGTTGCAGGAGATTGTTTTGTTATTTGGTCACCCTGTCCTAAAAAACCGCTTCAAAGAAAGTCGTTTTCATGTCTCTTCTGAGCCAAACAAAAAAAAATTCATGTTTTTAAGTTATTGGACTTAGAAACTGGAATTTTAAAATCCCTGAAAATCAGGGAAAGAACAGCATAATGACGTTGTTGATTAGTTTATTGCGGTTCTTTTCCTCATTTTCAGCGATTATTGATATTCAAAAATATCTCTGCGAGTATTGCATTCAAAAACGTGGAATTTCTTTTGTTGCCCTCAAAAGAGACAGGGCAACAACTTTTCTGATTAGTTTGTTTTTAGAACAGGGTGGCCAAACAAAAAGTTAATTTCTTTATTCTAATAATTATACAACCCCTTGCAATATGAATGACGTATCGGAGGTCCACACATTATTTGCGTACTTTCTTGCCAGTAATTTGTTTCAAAGGGACTTCATTAATCACCCTGTACATTAATTGATCATTATTCACTAAATAAATAAAACAACTTTACTGAATTGTTGAACACACTGTAAGAAAAATGATGATATATCAAAATTAAATCGTGATGCTTCTGAGCAATCATTTCGAGTTGATATGCGAGTCTTGAAAGAATCTTAATATTTCTTTACCTGACAGTGTATTTCATTGCTGGATCTTTCTCGATGAATAACGTAGGATCATTCGGATAAGGAGGCGAATCTTCGTGTTCTGTTGGTATCAGAAACGACATAATAAACATCGTTGCGCAAGTAGCACCATGACAAGGTACGATTCTTGTTCTCACTGGCGTTGTGGTGTTTAAAGCCATGCCTACGAAACATTGAAAAATCGACGTGAGTGATAGATGAAAAATATTAAAATTTGCATCAATATGTATCCGACAAAAATTATTTGTGTGCATGAAGAGATTAAAAATCTATAGAATGAAATTGAATATCAACGAATTTATTTTTGTATTACCTTTCAAATTATTTCCTTGAACGTAATCGTACAGTTTCTTGTACATGATTTTGTTCGCATCTTCTAATGAAGGTCCTTCGTACGTACTGCTGACCCATGTAGTGCTTGGATACTGTCTATGTTCATAACCCTGATGAAAAACGTAAGTAAATAATATTTTGAACAAATGGAAAAACACAAAACAAAAATGGCATTTCACGTCTAATTTTACATAATGCATTCATCAGTACCGTTTGATTCGTATAACTATTATCTTCGAATCCGAGATGAATGCTATTAAGTGAAACCTCGATACAACGATACTCGATATGACGATAAATCTCTCTACGACGATACTTTTTTCTTCGATACTTTCGTGTTTGGAATCGCGTGTAATCTAACGTTTACCAACTCCACCCAATACAACGATATCCCTTCATCACGATAAATCACTCTATAACGATATTTTTTTTAGGAGATTTCGAAATTGCTACAACGATATTTTTTATATTTCACTCAAAATCACCTTCAATAAATTTTAAAATTTCTCACCGGTTTTTGTTCTTTCCAGAGTGTCTAATAGCATCAGTATTTTGTGCTATCTACACTTTAAAAGAGTTAATGCATTTTCAGTGAAGTTACTTTCTTTGCCTTACACAAAAATATAGTGCGGTAAACTACTTCACGGGGTGAAGCAACTTACTGAATTTTATTCATCAACTAATTGAGATTTTACTATGGTACCAACATTGTCATGTCAGAAGAGATGCCAACAGCATAAATTTGACGGAGTCTGATGATAATTCTACCTCTCGATATAACGACAATCTCTCTACAACGATATTTTTTCTCGGCCCGCCAAGTATCGTTATATCGATTTTTCATTGTATATTTCATACACATTGTATTTCATATTTTTCATTACAACATTTATAACTGATTTCAGTTATGAATTACTGCTGCTGTGAAGAGAATCAGGTGGAGACTTTCTTTAGTAAGGCTCCGTTCAGACTTCGATTCTGAGTGAATGGAATGACTTACTAAAGCTGCTGATTTAATACAAAAACGCATATCAATGACCAACTCCGTGGAAACTACAACTACAAATTTAATAAGTGATAAATAGCTGATGCCATGACAAAAAAGTAAAATACAGGAATTTTTTTTACCTGAAATCTGCCAATGACTTGATAATTAGGACATTCAGCACCTCTTCGAGAACATGCACTTTCTACATTAACAATCTACGTATAGGAAGTAAGAGAAGAAATATTCGGTACAATAATGGTAGCATAATCTTAGATTCCCGTAATACAAAAAATTATAAAAAAAATTCTAATATTTATTAAAATTAGATTTTTTATTAATATTTATAAATATTGATACCATAATCACCAAATTTTAAAATGAAATTGATATTCTTTCTATTTCAACGAAAGATGAACACATTTGCATATGAATTACCTCAATGTTACAAAAGGTTGAAGCCGGATTCGATCCCTTATAAGGTTATAAACAAACGATTTACGATCATTTTCATTAAATGCAGAATGTAGTTGGAAATAAAGATTCCGTGTGTGTGTGTGTGTGTGTGTGTGTGTGTGTGTGTGTGTGTGTGTGTGTGTGTGTGTGTGTGTGTGTGTGTGTGTGTGTGTGTTGCACCACCCGTGAGAACCTCACTGAAGTTCTCTCAAAGAGTACAACCATTTCCCTGGAGCCGCCAAGCTTAATAAAAGAACATAGGTGTCCCGCCGACCTCCGACTCATTATCCGCCATCGACATCACAAACACCTGGTACCATGTCCGATCAATCAAGAAAAATCACAACATAAAGATATACAGGTGGCAATGAAGATAACACGTATGTTCATGTCCCTATGATAAAGATTTCGTGGCCATCGACAGTTTCTGTGATAAAAGCCGAAGAGAGTCGTCGTCTCTCTCTCTGTACGAGTTAATTTTCGTCTCAACGTTTCCCCAATGCTAGTAGCTGGCATAATCATCTAAGTTTCATTAATTAAATCACGATCGTTAGTGAGTCATTCAACTTTCTCTTTAAAAGTCAGACTTCTAGCGCTGCCAATAAAACCTTCTAGTTCACTGTTCACCAGTGCAACTTTGGACACCTCCTAATAATGCCAGCCACTGGCGTTGGGGAAACATTCAGAAGAAAAAGTACCGACGATGAACCTTTTCCCGAGAAACTTTCAATATTCGTGTTCTTTTGTCATGAGTAGAGCCCGGATTATATGCAAATGCATATGATCCGAAATATATGCATATATTTTGGATTATATCAACATATAATTTAAATATGCAATTGCAAATACATAAATTCCTTCGAATACATAAATTTCATCAAATTCCTTCGATTTTTACAAGAAAATATTTCACTATACTGCGTATTGTTCATTTTAAGGCTTATTTTTTCAGGCATTTGTAAATGCATATTTTTGCACTTCTAAATGCGCGTATCTTTCATTTTTTGAGCATATTTTTTCAGTTTTACTGCATTTTTTTTTCTTAAGTTAAGACATATTCATCATTTTTAGGGAAACTTCAGCATTTTGTGAATGGATTTTTTTTCATTCACGTATATTTCACGTATATTTTGCAGAAAAGCATATATTTTGTTGTTATGTATTTCGGTATTTTGAAATGCATATTTTCATAATTTTCATAATTTTTTTTTCTATTTTTTGACATTTTGAAATGCATTTTTTTTTTCATTTTTGCATATACGTTTTTTTAGTGTCATACTTCGGCATATGATATTTGATCGATTTGTTTTCACTTCGCACATATTTTTGAGTCTCTGGTATATCTCAGCAGTGTGTATTTTTCAGCGTTTATAATGCATATTTCAGCGTATTTTAGAGCATTCTTTGCCACTTTTAAAGTGTATATAATCCTCTCTAGACTCCGGGCATATAGCCTCATGAGTATATTACATGCTTCCTTAATGAACAATTACCTGTATTTGGAACGAAGGAGGTTTAACATGTCTGAAACTCTCCTCTTTGAAAGTTGAAGATCTTTTTTTTTAATTTACTTGATTTTCAATTAATAAATTCTCACATTAGGATGACAATTCTCTACATTAGAACTTGAAGTTAGTTTCGAGAAATAAATTCACGTCACCAACACAGGATATTACACAAAGGGAACTGCAAAAGTAATGTAAATTGAACTTACCACCATAGAAAATATCGCAGTTAACACTCCAAATGCCAAGTTAATCGATTTCGCCTCCATTTTGAACATTACAGTGATGAACCTAGAAATAATACAATAACAGGAAAAATCACATTTCATAGAAAGTTATAAAAATTTAATTCCACACTATATAAAGATTTTATTTTTCTATCCCAATAAATATATACATTTGTTTATTTATTCATTTATTTATTTATATTTTTAATTTTGAACACCTATATACACATTCGAAAAATAATTAAACTTTTAACGGCTAATGGCAACAATTGAAAAACGAGTTTCACTTAATTAGGAAAAAAGATTTTTTTGTTCATGAAAACACTTGATTTTTGTTTTGTTTCTGAGGTCATGAGATTACAAACTTGATTTACAAAACAAAAATTTCATTCATTTCAACACATACGGCTACCGATTTAATTTTTTTTAACTACCTATTTTTAAGAAAGAATAAAATTTAATTTTTTTTCGTTTTTAATTTTCATGTTGTTTCTATGGACATGGGCAAGTCCTGAAAACATACAGGAAAAAAAAATTTTCATGAATCTTTTTAACTGATACGTCTTAACTGGAAGGGGAGGAAAAAATGACGGGAAAATCAATCTGAATTCATCCAGTAAAAGGTAAATTAAATTAAATAATATTAAATAGAAAAAAAAAAAGATCATATTTTTAAAAAAAATTAACATTATCTAAAAAATTTGAACTGGATATGAAATTCTTTAACTGAGAAATATTTTATTTTCTGTAAGATGTAAAACTTAAAATATTTCAATTATAGTGCTGTAATTTATAGTTTACAATATGGTTCTTCATTGAATAAGCATACATAGGTGACTCATATCGTAATGGATAGTTTTTTCAAGTTCAACTTTGGAAAAAATAGAGACGTCGCAACTGAATTAAATTTTGGTATACAATAAATTTATTCGATATCCATTTATTTTATTTTATTGAAAAATAATTCCTAAAATTATTCTTTAAATATTTGAATAAAATCTCCTACTTACTGGATGGCAGCTTCGTGAACGCTGACCAAAGACCCTTGTTTTGAAACGAAAGCCTTTACTCAAAGACGATATATAGAGAATGCGAGCTCCATAAAGAATATTTGAGTCGTTTAATGATGATAATAATAATATTTATACCGACAGGCGGAGAGGTAGGGTGGAGAGAAACACGGCAGAGACATCTCTAAGCTATCTCGTGTCCCGTTAGGTCAAAATCCTTAGCTCTGACGAGTGGTCTGACCGCGAAACCAAATCCAGTTCTCGAAGTTCAATTCACGGTATTACTTTTTTTTTTATTCTCAATATATAAGATAGCTCGTGGATATGTGGTCATTATGTTTCAAGGACAAGCGTCGAAACAATGAGCATGGAAAGGTGCCCCCGAAAACTCCAGTTCGGGCCATCTTTTATCTCGTTCGCCGACGTTGAACTTCCAGGGGCCACCGGGGTTAAAAACATTAAATCCTCGCTAGAAGATTCGATATTACACAATGTGATATAACCCAGGGAAAGAAGACCAAAAATAATAATGCATTTTGTATTCATAGCATTTTTGTCTTTTTCACCGGATGCTTTTTCTTTCCCAGGTATGATTTATGCCTAATTTATTCAGCTTTTTCATCGCTGAATTGTTTTTGAGTTGTTTTCTTTCCAATGAAAAGCTGAGTACAACGGCGTCCAAATAAAACTGGATTTTTCGCCGTAGTGCAACCACGTGTCTTGTGTTTGGTTGTCATTATAGTCCATGAAGAAAATAATAATTGCAGACGGCAAAAATATATGTGAGATGAATATTTTATAGAGTCATATGAATATTTTATAGATTCATTCATTATAACACAATTTATAAACTGTGAAAATTACTTTCACCCCCGATTCCAGTAAAGGCTGTGAATGACTTCGTTGAAATACACGAGGCATTTAAAAAAACGTGGGGAAGGACAAAATTACGGGTAATCTCAATGAAGAAAAAAGTTGGATTTCAATACCAATAACCATCAATTGAGCGACAAATAAATATTAATGTAGTCTTAATGTGATGAGCTCTATAATTCAAGGGGTTTCTTGAGAAAACACCATAAACACGAACGTATAGATGACAAAAATGTGTCATTATATCCGAGGTCGTTGCATTTTCATTCACGTTATAAGCAAGGTTCGTCAACTTTATTCTTTCAGGGAAATCAGTCCAAACCGCAAATTATTCACGTTATAGCCAAGGAGTCGTTACAACCGAGAGTTTGGCTTTAGTTACCAAAAACATCAATAGATGTGAATGACTTAAGCAATACCCGTGCAGTTCACTTGGGTATTGGACACCGAACGTGGAAATACTATTACCCCATAAGTGAAGACGAATCCAAAAAATGTTAATAATGTCTCTCTGCGCAGGACAAACATGCCTCCGACCGTCAAATTAATTTCGGTGTTCGTAATTACTTGTATGAAGGCAAGGACTTCGTTATCACAAAAGCCATGGAAATTCTCTAGATATAAAATCGCCGAGTTTTTCACTCTCCCAGCTTCTGATTCAATTTTTGCTGCTGCAAAAGTGGTCATGCTCACAGCGAAACACGTTATCGCAACTTGTAAACAAAAAGCTACGATATTACTATTTTTCAAATTAGCCACCTGGGAAATCAAATCCAAACTTGAGCATATAATGAACACGTATATAAAGAAAATTAACATGTTGAAAGTGGCGTCGATGTCCTGGACTATCTCAGTGATCATTTTGAACATTTTCACGTCCTCTGACCGAAACTGTATAGATGTATTAGGTGTTTCTCTTCCGTCGTTGTTTTTTGGACAATATATTTTATCGTAGCATGATGAAATAATCGAAATGACAATCTTAAATGCGTTGTAGCACAACAGGCAGCTCAGCACGCAAGAGCACGACGCAATCGAATATCCGACTTCGGAACACACCATTACGATCATGAAATATTTTTCGCTCTCGTCGGGGAAGATTCCCTTCCAAGATGGATTGAATTTTTCGTCTCGAAACATAATAATGATCTTGAATGCCGAACTGATTACCAATGATAGCACCAGCAATACCTGTCGCAATATTTCACTTTTCCCATAGTCGGGTTCAAGCAAATCCATTTGTTTTGCTATTCCACGCACATTATTTATAACTTTCAACAACGTCAGTCGATGCCAGAATAAATAAATTCTCGATCCGAAGGAAGAGACGTAAAGGAGAGAATAGACCAGAAATGGCATCCACTCAGCGTCCAGAGCCAAACTTACGTAGTCCAGGACGACTGATATAACGTAAAGTATATTGATCAAACCCATCACCACAAATTCAAAAATATTCCATGCGAAATGTTTCCCAGAGCTCACGTCATCATAACCTGACAATAACTTCAGTCCGAACATCATGAACATAATATTTAAAGTCCTGAAAATTGTATCCATTTTTTGAAATTTCACCTTGTTTTTGTTTTGCACCTGAACGTCTCTGATTCTCCTCATTTCTATTTTACATGAAATACCATACATAAATTCGACACCTTGAAACGTTGAAAGTCCGTGTATATATATATATATATGTTGAGATTCCTCGATTACTCAGTCTTTTTCAAATATCAGCTATCTTATGTTATTTTCTGGAATACTGTACATCATAAGATGAATAAACACCGAACTATTTTTCAAGGATAATAAGCATAGGCAGTACAAACAGTGGTGCAATTACTTCTTCCGAAGAGGAATCGATCATTGTATATATCGATTAATTTTCTCCCATGTGCACCATTTTTTCTCTTCATTTCATATATTTTAGCATCAATTGTTGGTTTCCCTCCCGCAGATAGATTTTACGCCCACCGTTTATTCGACGTATGTCAGAAAACCAGCAACGGAAAAGAAGTGATTTCTCAAGACCCATTTATTTCTAATGTGTTTTATTGTGTGACTTGATGTTAATGTAACAAAAAGCAAACCGCCGTATTAGTTTATGTTACAAAACACAACAATAGCGTAACCAATAGAGATCATGGATGTTTCTTCCCATTTTTATTGTATTCTATTTCTACGATGGAAGATATGAAGTAAGGAAATAATATGCTTCTAACGTGAGAAAAGGCATTAAAGAGAAACATTATATTCTGATAGTAACTGATTATTATTATCGAATAAAAATAATAGTAACAGTTCTTATGCGGGCGATTTTAAGCTGTAATGAAAGCAGTGTATTATCGTTTCTATTACGTGCAACACTGACGTTATGCACAAGCGAACTTTGCTAATTCGAGTGTTTCGATAACTCAAATTGTAGGAATTATTCTTGTTTCCTGCTCAAGTTAATATTAAAATTTCCTGTTTGATTCGAATTTTTTTCGAAATGCTTTGAATAATTCCAAGTTTGCTTCAGATTTCCGTATGCAACTAGGGTCACCGATTCAGTAATTCTCATTGACGAGTAGCTTAGGCATTGTTTAGCACTGGTCAGAAAATTGAATAGAATTCTCGGTTTCGTTCTTGAAAAGGTGCCTTTTCGCGTTCTCCTAAAATCATTCTTTCGCTTTTCCGAGGCTTGGTTCGTCCTGCACTGCAGTATGCCGTAATGTTTTGTAAACCATACCTACAGAGGAACACAGACATGGCGAGGGGGTTAGAGATGAGCTATGCGTGCTCTTGTTGTCATACAAGGCTTGTGCTATGAAGAGACGCTTGATTTTTTAAATATGTTTACATTAGAAGAACGCATTTGTCGGAGGGATATGATTGAAGTGTTTAAAATTTTCAATGGGATGAATAAGATGGACCATGAGTTATTTATATACCATCAATAAACTGTTTCGACAAGGGGACACCAGTCTCGTTTAGTAAAGGACAACTCCAGGTTGTGGCCTCACGGGGGTTTTCTCTCTAATCTGTAATTAACATAAACTTCAATAAATGTGATAAAAATGGCACAGCGTTGGCATAATTGGTAAACGATGACTTAATACCCTTCACGTACAAGATTTTCGCGACAAATTTAGATGATCTCTATTTTACGAATCGGTGATAAAACTGGTGACAGTGTGTCCTAACCTAATCGCACGTTAGAAAAAAGGAAGAAGGGGAAAGGAAAAAAAACAAAAGAAAAAGAAGAAGAAACAAATCAAGGAGAGGGAAAACAGTATAATAGCTAAATAGATAAAAGAAATACTGTATATAATAGAAGACTTTTCACTTTCGCCCTACTTGTCTTCTTTCGCTCTTACATATACGTGCATATAGCAGAAAAAGATGCATTATATCTCGCGGAAAAAATCAGTAGCGGGAGTATGTAAAAAACGGAGAGAAAAAAAGCAACTTCGGTTCTTAGGGTTGCAGTAAAGACTCACGATGGTGAAAAGAGAGGAAAGAAAACACAGAATTGGACTGAGTTTATTCCACTGGCATAACATAAAGGGGGTTAAGCAATACTCGTGTAGTTAGCTTGGGTTTTGGACACCGAACGTGGAAAAATGATAATGCCATAAGTGAAAACGAATCCAAAAAATGTTAGTAATGTCTCTCTGCGCAGGACGAACATGCCTCCAACCGTCAGATTAATTTCGGTGTTCGTAATTACTTGTATGAAGGCGAAGACTTCGTTGTCGCAAAACCCATGGAAATTCTCTATATATAATACCGCCGAATTTTTCAATCTCCCAGCTTCTGATTCGATTTTTGCTGCTGTCAAAGTGGTCATAATCACAGCGAAACACGTTATCGCAACTTGTAAATGGAAAGCTACGATATCACCATTCTTCAAATTAGCCGCCTGGGGAATCAAATCGAAACTTGCACACGTGATGAACATGTATATAAAGAAAATTAACATGTTGAAAGTGGCGTCGATGTCCCGGACTATCTCAGTGATCATCTTGAACATTTTCACGTCTTCTAAGCGAAACTGTGTAGATGTATTAGGTGTTTCTCTTCCGTCGTTGTTTTTTGGACAATATATTCTGTCGTAGCATGATGAAATAATCGAAATAACAATCTTATATGTGTTGTAGCACAACAAGCAGCTCAGCACGCAAGAGCACGACGCCATCGCATATCCGACCTCGGAACACACCACTGCGATCCTGAAATATTTCCCGTTCTCGTCCAAGTTGGGGAAGATTTCCTTCCAAGATGAATTGAATTTTCCGTCACGAAACGCTATGGTTATCTTGAATGTCGAACTGATCACCAATGATAGCACCAGCAATACCTGTCGCAATATTTCACTTTTCCTATAGTCGGGTCCAAGCAAATCCATTTGTCTTGCTATTCTACACACGTTATTTATAGCTTTCAACATCTTGAGTCGATGCAAGAATAAATAAATTCTCGATACTAAAGAAGAGAAGTAAAGGAGGGAATAGACCAAAAATGCCATCCATCCAGAGTGAAAAGCCAAACCTACGAAGTCGATGACGACTGATATCACGTAAAATATATTGATGAACCCCAACATCGCAGATTCAAAAATATTCCATGCGAAATGCTTTCCAGAGATCGCGTCATCGTAACTTGGCAATAACTTCAGTCCGAACATCAAGAACATAATATTCAAAGGCCTGAAAATTTTGTCAATTTCTAAAAATTTCATCTCGTTTTCTTTTTGTGCCTGAACGTCTCTGATTCTATTCATTTCTATTTTACACGAAACATCATCAAATTACACAAGTTCGACACCATAAAACTTTGAATATCATATTGAAATTTCTCGATTACGCGGTCTTTTTCAAATATTAGATATCTTCCGTTTTTGTTTTTTTTTTTCCGGAATACTGGATATCGTAAGAAAAATTGACACCGAACGGTTTTTCAAAGATTATTAGCATAGGCAATACAAATAGCGATGCAGTCACCTCTTCCGAAGAGAAATCCTGACAATTGTCAATGATTGTATGTATCGATCATAGACATAAGTTTAATATCATATCTATGATATCGATTCATTTTCTTCCACGTGCACCATTTTCTCGAACTGTTTTCAGTCCATGTAACTTAACATCAATTGTTGGTTTCCCCCGCACATCGATTTTACGTCCACACCCTATTCGAAGTTGTGTCAGAGACCCACAACGGAAAAGAAGTGACTTCTGAAGGCCCATTTATTTCTAATGTATTTCGCGTGTGACTTGGTACTATTGTGACAAAAGCCAAACCGACATGCTCGCTGATGTCACAAAGCCCAACAACAGCGTAACCAATAGAGATCATAGTTGTTTTTTCTTCCCCCCTTTTTTATTGTATTCTATTTTTACGGTAGAGAATATGAAGAAAGGGATGAAAAATTTGCGTCTTACGTGTTTAAGGGCATAAAGAAAAATATTATATTCTTTAGTAATTGATCGTTATGTTATCCAATAAAACTGATATTAAGGGGGACTTGATACATTCAAAATGATGAAACACTATGTTCCAATAGAAATATCATTAAAAACATTATTTATATATTTAACACTTGATTAATTTTCAATTTTTTTTACACATGTTTTTGATTGTATGTGCTATCCTTATGCGCCGCTGTGGTGGTCGAGTGGTTATAGCGACGGACTCGCGATACGAGGATCTGGGTTCGGCTGAAGTTGGTTTTCTGTGGTTTCCAACTTCAAGGCACGAATGCGAGCCGATCTCCCCGTTAAAAAGTCTCGCCATAGACAGCAACAGGCCTACAACGTTACAAATATTCAATCATCACTTCACTCACAATTAGAAGTATAGATGGCGGCACTGAAATATAATACACAACACTAGCCACACACTCAGACTGTTAGGTGCACTCACTTTGTTCCAGACTCTGCCACGAAGCTGGGCTGGAAGAGATCTCAGCAACGGGATAAGTCCGGTGGCAGAGACCCTGGTGTTCATTCATTCATTGCTATCCTTATGCTGGTTAAAAGTTTTACACATGTTAGATACTTTACTTTTTGCAAATTTAAATTTTAAAAATCAATTTAAATAAGATTGAGTCAATGGAATTTCAAACGTTTGCTTCATTTCATGAAGTGAACAGCTTCCTTTATTTTGAATGAATATTTATTCAATTACATTGATATTATGGTATTTGCGTGCAAGCTGCTTTTAATGCATTTTTGTGAAAATTTACAAAAAGTTAAGTATCTAAGATATATAAAACTTTTTTACTAGCATAGGATAGCACATACAACCAAGAACGTGTTTAAAAAATTGAAAATAAATCAATAATGGTCAAATACTGTTTTTAATGATACTTTCTATTGGGACATAGTGTTTCACCATTTTAAATGCATCAAGTCTCTCAATATCTACAATCATATGGTCGTGTATTCGAATCAGTAGATGGCGACATAACCTTCAACTTATTCGATGAACATTTCCTGATGATTCTGGGGGGGTTTTCAATATTATTATCCAATGCCATACTAAATACGGTAGAACCTCTCAATAACGGATCCATTGGACCGAGACTTTTGTTCGCTAACGGGAAATGTCTGCTAATATACAGCGAAATACCGTCTTATCTCGATAAGTCGAATGCGCAGCAGCCGACAAAAACTTCGAGTTATCGTTAGTTCGACTTCGGCAATTCCAATTTCAGATGGAATCAATTTAATTCAATCAAACCAATTTCCCACTATTGACCAAGAAAGATTTATTAAAATAGCAGCGCAATTTACTAATATCGTGGAAATAAAACATGTCAAACTGCTGGAGAAATTCGAAAAAGCAAGTTATTCTAATTTAATAACGTTTAATTATTTGACGGAAACAATTAGAAATAAACTAGATGAACATATTCTATCATGGATACGGACACACACATGATACGAAGGGTTTTAACAGCTAGCTAATGCGAAGATATATTTTGGAAAGTGAAAAAATCCACTGCCCCTGTCTGTGTGCGGGGAATCGAACCCACGTCTTTTCACTTTCCGGGTGAAAGGCCATACATGATACTCGTATAAATGAAACGAATCATAAATAAAGTGTATACAAGATTATTTCCTGTGAAAAAATGCAGTGATTTTTGAATGTTTATTTCTTCTTTCGTGAGAAAGTCATTCACATTTTGGAGACAGACAAATAAATCCGATAAATCAATCTGCTAAATTCTGTTTCTAAATACTAAATTCTATATATTGCTAAAGGCTACTTTTTAAATTGCTCTCATTCACAAAAACTTCGACTTAAAGAAAGAAACTTCGAGTTTTTGGGGAAAATTTTAGCACTGTAATACGAAAAAAGTTCTGAAGCTGAGTGAAAACTTCGACTTAAACAGATATTCGAGCTATCGAAATTCGGGTTATCGCGAATTGACCGTACATTGATGCTGAGTGTCATCTTCAAAAGTACCCGTTAAAGGGAATTGTCCATTAACGGGGATTTTTTTGTTTTTTTGTCCATCAATGAAGTTCCTCTGTAGTGACATGCAATGTGATGGCCATAATTGAACTTGGCATGTTCAGAGCATCTGACACCACCTGTGCTTCTCAACTTTCTCGAAACAAGGACCAGTACAATGTCCGAAATAATTTGACGATCCATTTATGTCCCGTATAATGGGACATTCCTGTAATTTTCGTTGTGCCGATTTTGTTTTATACATCTCTCAGTGCTTGTAGCTCGCCATTAAATACAGATTACCTTGTTGGAGTGGGTGTCACCTAATAGGATTTTTTCTGCAAAATCAAATTGTTGCGAAAATCTGTGACCGTCAATTCCAAATTTTCGTCGAATATCTACTTCGACGAATGATGATTTCAGTGTTGTATTGCGAACAAAAGACTAAATTTCTGCTGAACCAGAACACCGATATGGTTTATTTTCTGCTCATCCGAAGCTTTTGGTGCAGTGGATAAGTGTTTGGTAAATTTTCACGATTATAGCTAGAAGGGAATTTGCGGAATCAACGATTAAAAATTTTTGCGACAATTCGATTTTGAACTTTGCTAATCTTTCAGCGCTTGTAGCTCGACATTCAACCCAGATATTCTGATGCAAATGATTTCATCTTATAGGATTTTTTCTGCTCTTTCCAAATCTGTGCTTAGTTTGCGTGTAAGTCCCACGAATTCAAGTTTTTTTAGACTAGACGCGATTTTTTCTCATAATCGATTATCCACCATAACTTGAAACGTTCCGAGATAGAACAGGATTAATATGGTGTTTCGTGCTCCACTTGGGTTCGTGTATCACCCATTTTCATTATTTGGCGGAAAAGGTCACGTTCTCCCCGTATAACAAAACCCCAACGGTAAACCAAATTCTTGAAATGACCTTTCAATCAGAAATCCCATGAATAGAAAACCGGAAAAAGCACTGAACTAGGATTAGGAAACATACGAGCGATAAAAAGCTCTTTTGCGGATCATTGCATTTTTATTTAACAAACATCATGTGTTAAATAAACATAATGTGTATTTCATTCGCAATGCTACAAACTATCGTGATCAGAAATGTTTTTATTTTTATGTTAGTTATACGTTCTTCCGTTCTTTCTGCAATATTTTTTGGTAAAGCGCCCTCTACGAAGGTTTCGACAGCTGGCTCGTGCGAAGATGAATCCATGAAAGAAAATTCAACTGGCCTTACGGGGAATCGAACTCGCGTCCTCTAACTAGCCGGGTGAGCTCCCTAGACCACTAGACTACAAAGCAAACGAATCCTCTTTCCTTAGAGCTTGTGTGATCTGAACGCGGCCGTACATGGACTGGACGGCCAGACCTATCTCAGGCTATTGTGAGCAAGACGGTAAACCAAAGTCAAGCTTGTAAGCTCCCGTATGAGTTAGGTCTGGCTATCCGGCTGCCATGTACGGTCCCGTTCAGTGCACACGAGCTCTAAGGAAAGATGAAAATTCGTTCCTTTTTCAGTCTAGTAGACTAGGGTGCTCGCCCAGCAAGTGAGAAGACGTGGTTTCGATTTCCCGTAAAGCCATTTGGAATTTTCTTTTCTGCATTTATCTTAGCATCAGCCAGCTGTCGTAGTAATAGCGGAGAGATTGACATTATCTTCGGATAAAGCAACCTCTAGCTAGCAGAATTTTTCTAAAGGTATCTTTTTTTTCGATAGATTCATCTTCACCACCTTTTGAATGATATAGTGAGGTGTCTGATGATGGTAATATGACCAATTTCCTGTTTTCCTTATTTCGAACGAAAATTCGAATTTAATGTCCTTGGTATTGCCTAATTTTTTTTTTTGGCTTAGGTGATGCGTAGTTTCGCGTCAGTTTACCTTATTGTGTTGGAAGTTCCATTCTGTAAATCACGTTATTATTTTCTTTCAATACATTTGAAGGGTGGGGGGGGGGGGCGGTTTTAGGTTTTAGTCCAAAAAAATTGAAATTAACGTTTTTGTGATTTTGTATAATTTAGTACCGTCTCTTTCACCCACGTAAAACACCAGAGTCAAAAATGATTACAGTCTGCTGCGCTGTATTAAAAGAAGAAATATACGGCATAAGAGGGAACAATGATTTTAGTCACAGCTAGCATATGGAAAAACACAGGTAGGCGCAATAGAAATGAATTTCTGACATGCGCAGAAAGCGATATTTGAGTGCGTGCGTGGGTGTGTGTGTTCGGTTTCAAAATCCTACTCAAACTATATATTCGTTGGGCATGAAGCCAAGAAAAAAAGAGTATATGCAACCATTTTTTTATTTGCTTTTTAAAAATAGTTTGGTTTGAGTTTTACATAGCATGTACCACGATATGAAACTAAAATAAAGTTTCTAACGTTGTAATTGATATAGATTTTTAATGAAAAACTTTGTTTTTCTTCTCCTGAAAAAATTTTGTTTTATGGACTAAAATCTTTTTTCCCCGCGACCCTTCATTTGTATGTCTTCTCAGGTGCGATCATTTCCCCAACTTTTGTTCGTTAACCGTGACGTGCAGTTTTAATGTTTTTTCAACTGCATTTATTGCAATTTCAAACGATTTAAAATTCTATCTGTCGTCTAGGCTACTTTAAAATATTTGACAGGTTGTTTTTATGGCCAGGTAGGCTATACTCACTGAGCATGAGCGAGTATCTTTTTTTTTCTTTGTCAGAAATTTCATGCGACCAGGTCTCTAGCCCCCCCCCCCCCTCTTTCTCCAATTTCTATTAACTAAGAAGGAGGAAAAATTATTTATCTGTCCAAGATGTGTCTCCTGATTCTCTCTCAAAAAAGATCAGTTTTTGGCTCTATTTTTTAATTTATTTCAAACTAACGAAATTGATTTCCTGGACGAATTATATTTCTATATGTATCTAACTTTCAATTAAAAGTTTGCTTAGTTGAATAACTTTTTTAAATAGATCAGTTTTCATTAAAACGCTTGTTAATCAGTTATGATATGTACATTGATAACTACATTGACCATATTACTTTCACTCGTTGGGAATATAGGCAAGAGGAAGACTCATTGAAAAAACTATTTGTTCATATTTTCCGTTGAGATATACCGTGTGGATCATTATTTTTTTCTTTTAACAACTCTACAAAGTATTTCTTAACATCATCTATTTTTCAGAATTCTTCATACAGGACTCGGCAAAAATCACTGAAGCTTAGCATGGCTATATTACCCTCACTTACCTTATATACACCAATTTAGGTGTCAAACTGATGAATGGCTCTGAATTTATCTCTTTAACAGTGCCAAATAATCAGAAATATACCTTTCTTTGAATGTGAAAAATATGCGCTGTACACATATAAAATATATGTGTAAAGCACAGTAAAACCTCGTTAAGTCGTAATTTTTCTTCAGACACTTCCAGCTCTCATAGACCACAATTTTATTAAACCCTCGTTTCAAGGAAACAGTTATTTTCCGGATATTATGCTGAGGTGAGCTCGGAAAGAAAAGTCATCACGTCTCCGCCGGGACTCGAACCCAGGCCCTCTTGCATACCGGGCAAGCATGCTACCATCTACACCACTGGAGACACATGAATCCAGTGGTGTAGATGGTAGCATGCTTGCCCGGTATGCAAGAGGGCCTGGGTTCGAGTCCCGGCGGAGACGTGATGACTTTTCTTTCCGAGCTCACCTCAGCATAATATCCGGAAAATAACTGTTTCCTTGATATCTCTGGCTGAGAAAAAAGCCATCTATATCTCTCTAAAAACCCTCGTTTACTCGTCGCTAATTTCAGTTAAGTCGTCACTATGAAAAAGTTTGAGAAAGAGGAACAGACTATTTTTATGGCTCCCATTAAAAGAATAGCTTGTTAACAGCATTGCCATATGCTTAAAAGTCACCATAAAATCCTATATACCCAAACGGAACAGTTCAAGTAACGAAAGTTACGCTGGGGAAGTTCATTTGCCGACTAAGGTTTTTGGAACGTTGGGGACTGTTCAAGCTAGATCTCATTTCTGCATGGGCTCTACTGGAGAAACTGGACAAAACGCGAGACACCCAAGCTCTGTCGCAAGAAGCAACGTAAGCACTTCGCCCGTCCCGACCCCCCGGGGGTGGGGGGGCAGGGCATCTCCGGCAAAACCAAAATTTATTGATATGTCAAAGATTACATAAAGGAAATCAAAAATTACGTAAATCAAAGAATCAAATTAATCAAGTTAAAGTCAAAGTGCAACGGGCACGGATAATAAATAATCTGTGGCGTCGCCGCCGACGTGTGGAAAAGAAAGCCACTTCCTCAGAGCGAGGATTAATGTACGCGCTCAAAGCGCCATCAGGTGATTATTCTAGTTATTGCGCAGTTCGTTTCTCGTCATGTATATAGGATGTTGTGTGAAATAAAGTCCGTCCCTTGTGTAAGATATGTCTCTGTAACTACACGCAACCGATGCATCTCATAATTCCCGATAAATCATAGAAAGCATGGAAAGCATTTTTTCCCAAGTTGAGTTCTTCTGTTTACTTTTCCCTGCTTAGGGCCCCTCCACCAAGTCAAAAGTGTTCGAGATTACTTTGTAGTTGCATCAGTTGCAACTACTGATGAAGAATCGAAACACTAAAATTAAATTTGGTGTATATGTAAAATTAATGTGCAATAGAGAGTTCTGTTATGAAGAAAAGCTACTTATTCAAACAGTTGCCCTGTTAGTCTAAATTAAAAATGACTGGTATAAATCAAAGTGTACAGTACATTTCACCACAATAATTGAAGTAATAAGAGATAAGAAAGATAAAAAAAATGCTATTATTTTTTCTTTCGCAATCTATAAATTTTATTAATATATTGTTATTTTGATTCACACTTTAATAAATGCCATATTATTTTAAATTTATACGATTTTCATAACATTGCACATTAAAACTGACAGAACTCCGCTTAAGCCGTCATAATTTTTCGACAACTTGAGGTGACGACTTATCGAGGTTTTATTGTATTTCTCTTCTTTTTTTTTCTCTCTACATCACAATTCATCAAAAAGTGATTCCGCCGGATACTATACTCATCGTCCTATCCCTCCATTTACGATGGGAGCAGGTTGAAGATCAATTATTTCATGCTTATGTTAACCGAACCGTTTTATTTAGTTGCAAAGTGTATTGTATCCGATATCCGTATTGAGACCGAGTAAAAACTTCAATAGTGAAATTTTCCATTTACCTATATTTCTCTTTGGACTTTATACGGACGGTAATATTCGTTTCCCTCCTTTACAATAGAAGAGAAAGCGAGAAAACGAATATCACAAAAGCCCCGAAACGGCCCTAGTTCAAAAGAGCTGGCTGTGCCGGAGATACGAAACGTAGAAATTAATATACTAAAAAGGTAAGGTTTTTCCTTACAACACACTTAAGGCACCCCACATACAGATATTCGCTACATGAAAATATTCCTTTCAAATGTGTCTGTTTACATGATACATCATCCATCACCGTATTAAAACCGAACAACAAGAAATGAACCTTTTCATTAACATTACCGATACATAACACTGCGATAGATCAATATAAGAAAAAAAAATCTTATATAGAACGTTTTAAAAAGACTATTCAGTGCGTCTCACGTCCTGTTTTTGTAATTATATTTGATGGATTATCGACTTTGGTAGATCATCAATTCATCAATACCACGCGTCATAGGTCAGTTTCAGAATGAACCACTTCAATTCTTGTTAACGCAGATTATCCTATTACTGGAGAAATACTTGACCTTGAACATGAAAGATCAGTAGGCAGTGAAAACGAAAATCAACCCCAGACCCTAACAGCGTCAGGGGGAAATCGGAAGCGTCTTTCAAAAGCTGAGGAAAGCTTTCAACTCTAAAATTGAATACGAAATAGTTCTGTGGTCTAGTGTTTATCGAGAAAATTCAATGGCAATAATGGTGATGAATTCTGATTGCTTTAAAGCTATCCATTTCAAGAACATAAAGACTAGTCTCACATCAGAACTCTGCAACTTTTAGTTTCCAGACTTCAATAATGGGTTCGCATAATGCAAATAGTTTACCGATCAATCAATAAAATTGGAATTTAAATGGAAAGAAACGAGATGAACCACGAGTTTACTCGAGTTTCGATCCAGACTGACGAAAATCCCAAACAAATCAAGTTACGCGGAATATTTAAGTCCTTGAATCGGATGTTTATGATGTTTGGGACAAAACTGGTGTCAGAAACGAACGATACAAAATTTCAATCAGTAAAGAACTTCTTAATAGATATCTTCACAACACTTATGAGCATTTTTCACGTAACGCTTATCATAATGGATCAATCTTTTACAATTATACCCATCGGGTGGAAGTCACACATAGTTTTTACAATTTATTCTGTTTCTGCCGTAGCCTCAAGAATATACATTTCGTGGTACCGTGTGAAGATACTACGGACAATCACCGAGGTTTGCGACGTCGCACGAAAAATGAACGTGAAGACGTCACACGACATCAAGAAGACGCCATTTTATCAACCGCTGCTGGTATTTTCACTTATATGTTGTTCGGCTTGCGTGGTTATTTTGGAAGCATATGATTACGAGCTGATATCTCCCGTTTCTAAGAAGTACTTCACTTGGTTCAATCGCAACTCCACCCCAATCCTAGCAATATGCGGAGATGTCGCGTTCGGTTTATCGGCTGCATTCACCATATTGATCTGCCTACTGTGTTACAACACTCACAATATTTTAACTGCGATCATTTCCAAATTTTACAACAGAATTCATGGATATGATGAAACCGGTTGCTTTTCTGTTCATTACAAGAGAGAAGACATCGGAACGTTCCAGATTATAACCGCTATCGTGAAGAACGTCGAAGATGCTTTTAGTTATCTTATTTTTATGGTTTACACACTAGTTAGTTGCATAACTTTCTACTTGATGTCGCAGATTCCTCACCTCCGTCGGAGCACAAACATAGCGCACTCCATCGCGTTTGTGATGCAGTTTGTACTGGTATGTCAAGCTGTGTGTATGATCACTATTTCGGCAGCGAACGTAGAAAAGGAAGCCGCGAACATTAAGAATTCGGCGATAAATTACCTCAAGAGGAGGCGACACCATTGCGATAATGAACTTCTTGCCTTCATACACATAATCATGAACACTGACATCAATCTAACTGCTGGAAGCATCTTTGTCATTCGGAGAAGTGTTCTACTGACATTCTTTGGATTGATTCTCACCTACAGTGTGGTAATATTTCCGAGTGAGACAGAATGTCAAAAAGAATGAACTAGTAGGCCCACATAGGGGATCATTCAAGTATTACGATAGCAGATTTTTAGCCATTTTTGACTAACCCCGCAAACAAAATTTTGTCAGCTCTGCCCCCCCCCCCACCCTACTTCTTCATAACGCATATTGAGATCAGAGACGTACGCAGGGGAGGGGGGGTGAGATTCCCCCCTCCCCCCCCCCCAGACAATCAAAAATTTATTTTTTTGATACGAAAAATATTCAAAAATAAAAAAATGTCGGAAGGAAATTCCTTTATATGTTATTATAATCAATACCTGTTAATTTAAATGCTATTTAAAGGCTAAGAACTCGAAATTTCTCTGTAAGAAATCATTGCGACCCACACATTCCTAGAGCACTTGAATGGCCCGCAACACATTTCTGGAGTACTTAAACAACCTGGACAAGATAACGTTGCTCTATAGCGGAGTTATCAATATGAAGAGAATAATAGTTCAGGTGCCCACAAACTACGGAAATGTTGTTCTAGTTTTTGGCACACTCAGTAAAGATGCCATTAAGAGTATTTCATATTCTTACAAAGGGTGGCTGATGACGTAAGCATCTTTCAAACCCCCCTCGTCATCAAAAGTCAGCAAATCTGACCCCCCCCCCCCATAGATGTTGACGTAATACTTGAATGACCCGTACGTTATTTATTATTTTATTCATATGATATAAATTCTATATTGTGCATGATAGAAAATATATGAAATATGTAAATATATATATCATGATAGAAAATGAGAATTTAAAAAAATTACTCGAGCGCGCTGCGTGTATCTTACTGGAGTTTATTAAATACGAATGTCACTGGAACTAAAGTATTAAGTTGTGTGGTGTGTGACATGATACCTACATAACATGAAAATTCAAGCATTTGCCATTTTTACTTCCAAACATGAAGTTTCTACAATTACCAGCAGAATGACTCCAAGGGTGCACACACAAGCAAGAACATGAAACAAAATCAACTATGACAATACAAATACGTTAGAGCCATTCATATGCTGCATATACTCACACACGTTCCGACATGTACTGATTCATTAGAAATTCCTCAGAGGAATGTATAGGAGGTGCATATATGTGGTTTTAACCCTTTAATTAACTATGTTACTGTCAAGCAACATAATTTACCTATATTTTTCTTGTAAACGCATTTTATATTTTGAGCTCGTTTCGGCATTGACGCTTCTTTAGCACCTCCGAAGTATTCGATTTTTACTTGTGCGAGCTGTTCATGAAGTTTCTACAATTACCAGCAGAATGACTCCAAGGGTGCACACACACTAGCCTCCTATTTCTTCACAAGCCAAGCTGGAGGATTTTTAACCTTGCATGTTTGAGGGAAAACCGTATGTGGGGGAGACATATCGCTGTGCATTCTTCAACAATAATAGAAAAGCAAGTTTGCAGGACAATAAATGGCATTTTTATGCTATTCAAGTCTATATTAATCGTATAAATACAGTGTGTTTCCTTAAGTGCAACACCCCATATATTTTCTTAAATAATAACAATAACTTCTTTTTGTCACGTAGTAGCATTCAGGGTACCTCGTTTCCTTGATATTTATACCCCTCAAAATTTTTGTCTCCTGGATGTTTCAATGCTTTCATCGAAGGGTAAAGTAGTAGTAGTAGCTAAAGTAAAAAATCTGTAAAATCATGTGAATAGTTAATAATATAATAATCAAGTTAACCGCTTATCGTTTACCCCAATAAAAACGTATTGAAAAATTTTTTTCACAAAAACAGATAAAAATCTATGTTGTTAACATATTTGTAATTAAGACAATACATCTGAACAGCAATTTAATTAATTAGAATTTGTTTTTTTTTTAGTTAGATAAAATTTCCGAATAAGGGTAAAATAAAAAGTTTGCCTTGATTTTAATGTTATCTTTAAACAGATAAAATCTTACTTATCAAAATTGAATAATGTACTCCTATGAATTTTATTGAATCTCTTCGAATTTTTATTTCTGATTCCCTCAATTTGGTGTGATTTTATAAATCTTTAAACCCGTAAAATTTTAGCAGCTCCCAAAAAAAGGACAACGGCAAGGAACCAACGCTTTCTATATTAAAAATATTGTATTTATATGACTGTATACCCAGGACGAACAGCTGGTTAAAGAGAACACTGATTTTTGCATTTATAATACAAGAAAATATCATTTAATAAATATATAGGGTGTCCTGTAAGTACTAGCACGGCCTCTATCTCATCCAATGTATGATTCCACTTTAAAAAATGCTCACCAGGCTTTCATAAATTACCCCGTACCAGTTTTGAGAGTGAAAATACAATGTGTAACAAAATAAAAAATTTAAATTTTTATTCCGTCCCCCCTGTGCTCTAACTTCCAATAAAAAAGTGGTTGCCCTGTCCCTTCTGATGTCCACAACGAAAATTCCATGTTTTTAAGTTCAATATTCACTGAGATATTCGAATTCGAAAAACGGAGGAAATTTTGGAAAGAACAGCGTCAAATGCTGAAAACCCGTTTTGCCCGCATTAAACGCTGTTCTTTCCCGAATCGCCTGCGTTTTTTTAATTCGAATATCTCTTTGAATATGGCACTTTAAAAAAAAAATCCGCTTTTATTTTTTTTTGCCTCGGCCGAGACAGGGCAACAACTTTCTAATTGGAAGATAGAACACATAAAGATTTAGATATTTTATTTTGTTACACACTGTATTTTCACTCTCAAATCTGGTACAGGGTAATTTTTCAACACCTGTTGATCATTTTATTAACTGGAATCGTGCCTCTACGACGGGCGGTTGATAAGATGAAGGCCGTGCTAATATTTACGAGACATCCTGTGTATTGGAAACGTAATGCAATGTTCAAAGCCTTTTTCTAACGCAATCAAGTGACCAATGGAATTTGTTTATTAACAGAAAATCCACAATATCATCGAAAACGTTATTGTACGCGATACCCTAAATTTCTAATACATGTAGAAGAACATGAACATACATAATAAATTTCAAAAATGCAAAATTTAATAAATACAAAATTTCTAATACATAACACAGAAAAATATTCGGATGTCTTGGAAAGTGCTCTAATTAGCTATTCTCTAATTTGCATGAAATCGAAGAGGAATATCAAAAGCATTCTTGATTCCATTGATTTTCGGTCGAAATCGGACCGAAATAGGTATTAACCCTTTCACGTACAGGCTTTTGGCAACACATTTGAGCGCTCTATATTTGAAGTATACCGACGATAATACTAAAAAAAAATTTGTTTCCTTGTTCACGAGTTAGAGACAGGAAGAAGACGGGCAAAGAAGAGAAATATAGAGAAGAATTTAAAAATGAAATATAAGGGGGCAAAACGCACGCAGTATAGTTGATAAGTAGATAAGATAGGGATGTGTATATTTCTCTTTCGCCATAGCCCTCTCTTTCTTACCCTTCCCATGTATATAACTTACATATAAATACGTAGTAGGAAGATAAATTATATACGGAGCAAAAGATCACTAAACAAGATTATAGAAAGAAAAGTATTGTCACTATATAGGAGTATATAGTAAAAAAACAACTCATAGGGTCACAATGAAGCTCCTCGAAAAGAGAGAATGAGAAAAAAGATATAAAAAAAAAAACGAAGTGCTGGAATGAATTTCTTTCACTTGTGTTTAGACGAGATATCTGGTACGTGATCGATAAGGGGTTTAATCAGAAATCGAAATACACTGAAACACGTGAGAATCATGGTAATTTTTTTTCGCTTATAGTCTTCAGAATTTCAAACATTATATGCATAATTATGTGTTGCAAGTTCTTTTTCAAAGAGAATTCAATACTTTCATTCGAATTTCACAAGAACTTTCTCCAAATGCGATTCATTTTCAGATATTATAAAACACAAAAACATAGATTTGATTCAGCAATCTATTTTTGTTATTCGATGACACATGTAATGAAGATTCAAAAACTAAGATTGAAGTGGAAAACGATACGGATTATAAAACATTTTCAAAAAATATATTTATATTCGATGCTGATATGAATGTTCCGGAGAAGATATTAGATTTCTCTTTATGGTGGAGATTTTCCGCAATACCTCTGCAAGTTAAACCCAATGAACGCATCGGTTTACTACCTCCAAGGGATTTTACCTTTGTTTTCTTTTTCTTTTTATATTGTCGGTTGGAATGATCATTTAACTAACCACAAAATATGTAAATTTTTCAAAAAGTCATTTTAAATAAAATAAAAAAATACTTCACTAAAAGTTTAATAGTTTTACAAGTCATGTTAAATTTGATTTTTATGCAATCGAAAGTTTTCTCAGCAACACATAAATTTAATTCACTTAAACATGAAATGGTTTGAAAATTAGAACCAAAGTCAAATTAAACAAAAATATTTCCATACAGTCAATTAACCTCGGTCACCACCAATCTGTATGTCACCATCAATCCAACAGCAGTGGTGATCACACTCCTGTTAATCTCAAACAGCTTACCAACCGTAAACTTCATGTCTTTCTCTTCGAGAACCAAAGCCAAAGCTAAAGCTGTGTTCGAATAGTGAGTCATTCGGTCACTTGCCGAACGTGCGGAGAAATCCACTACAGCTGACTTCACGTCGTTTACGGCATCGTTCGCCTTATATGCTGTCATAGTCAAGGCTAGAAAAACATAAGCTGCATTGAAGATATAAGCTAGGCTGATGTAATTCATATCTTTCACCGTCATTACTCCAGACACAACCCTTATTTTTATTGAGCATAAAAAAACACAACGCGGCCGTGATGTATGTGATCAGGGCTACGAACGAAGCGAAACTGTCCGCTTCTTCGATGATTCTTATGATGTCTCTCAAAGTAATTAAAGCATTTCTTTTATTCTCGTGGTCTTCGTCTCCCCTAATCTGTGAGGCGAAAAGAAGTAGGATCTGCCTTACCCTTTCGTAAAAGTTGCAGCAAAGTAAAACGGAAAGTTTGCACGTCTCAACGTCCACCATGAAAGCAAGTCTATCAAATGAAATTAAAACCCATGCCATGCGATATCCATAAGCTTCAGACATAGCTCGAATGATCGGACTCAAATTTTTGTTTATCTTATACACGATCCAATATATCGACACTCCACAGTGAAAGATAGAAGTCAAGATATATAAGAAAACCCAAACTTTGAATTTCCCATCTGCCCGACAGCTAATAAAACCATTTAACGCCGTCTCTGTGAATTTCGAAATTCTACTGGAAGTGTCATGAATCGAGTGACGTTTATGGAAAAACATTACTCTGACGAACATTCCACAAATAGTCATCGAAGAGATTAGGATGGAGAATAGTTTTCCTTCTCTGAACTTGAACGATATCATCAAGCTTACGCATTCTTGAACGGTTTGGAAACATACTATCAAGAACATCCATAATTGCGCCAGTCTCTTATGTCTTCGATTATCTGTATCCATCCATAACCCAAGCCCAAGTAGTGGGAAATACAATGCGCTATCCTTCAACATTGTTGAGATATTTGAAACTGATACAATCAGTTTCATATGAGTTGAGAAATTTTATGGGGAAACAAGTAAGATTAAGTGACTATCTCGTAAAACTGAAGAAAGGTCCTCAAACGATAGTACCCGAACTAGCCATTTTAATGTTAGGATCGTGGTAAACCCTGACATATACCGATATATAAAAGGAATAAATGTGTAAGGTAATAATAATACGATGTAAAAAGAGTAAATATAATTTATTTAATGTGTTGTTGCATGCGATTAAAGAAATTACATCGGTTTTATAAAACATCTCAGCAGCAAATACTTATTTCAATAAAATATAAGTAGTGGAAACATACCGTTCAGGATTTTGACAGAAAGAAATTTCATCATAATGGATTGAAAGAAAAGTGGTTCATCCACATGATGAATACAAATACTTTTAATCGACTGATGTTTTATATTGAATACACGCCTCATTCAGCCTTTGAAGATTATTTTATAATACTCAGAGGTTGTTTTACAATTTTCAGAGTGGTAACAGACTCTACTGTTTATCAACACACCGGTACACACATTTACTGCCAAAGCCCGAAATTGGCCACTTCGCGAAGTAACCGGCCAATGTCCGATTTCCGGGCTTTGGCCAGTCGGTTCACAAAGCGTACAGAGTCCGATAACCTAAGGGGCAGGTCATGTAACTACTTGCTCATCGCCAATTTGATGAATTTTTTCATGATAATTATGTCTACTGTAGCTATGGCAACCCATCAAACCGCAGTCACGATGCGGTAGTAACATTTTTTTTCCAAAATTTGACAGAAAAACTATACGTCTATATTATTATATGACTAGTTTTTCTCTCAAATTTCTCTTTTTTTTTTCTTTCGTCACGTGGAGCTTATCCAATACAGCTACTACATATATATAGCCGTGTATCACACGTTAGCGATGAAAAAAATGGATTTGGCTCCTACCGGCCCTTCTTACATCAGCTCATCGAACTTTAGCCAGAGAGGTCCGGCAACTTCGCAAATTGGCCGCAATTAGGGCATTGGCAGTATATACATGAGAAAAGATACAAAAGTTGAATCAATTTCTAGTGAATTTCAAACAGCAGAAGTTTTAACTCTAAGAATTTTTGAATTCAGTATTTTTTTTATAGATGTCATAAATGTATTATTAAACACAATTCAATGAGGAACTATGAATATGTATTTGGATAAATTTGAAAAATCAGATATGGTTATTATGGGTGATTATGGATGTGAACCTATTCAATGATGATTGCGTACATATTAATGGATATTTTAATTCGTTTTGTTTAATTAAATGCTTCTAACTCATTTGAAAAAAATGTTACGAGAATTGGAATTTTTTTCAGACTCGTGATATTGTTGCGGAACCATGGCTAAAATCAAAAACAAAAATTCACTCTGTCGCTCGGGGTAAACCCTCCCCCCCCCCTCATTTTGGAGCTCCCCTTCCCCATACCAATAAATTGATACAGATTCAGCGGCGCAGTTCCAAGCGACCCGCGACCCATTCCGTGTTCATTAAAGTGACCCGCAGCACAGTTCTAGATCACTTGAGTGATCAGCGGCATATTTACTTATTATAGTGATTACTTATTATTTTAGTGATTCACGGCACTGTTCCAGATCATTCATATTCCCACATCACTAAAGTAATCCACGGTACAGTTCCGGATCACTTAAGTGATTCAAAGGTTCAAAGTACTTCCAACACCACTGAACCGATTATCGAGTTACCCATGATCGAGTTACCAGATTCGAAAACTGTGAAAGGAGGACGCTTACGCACGCACCCTTCTTAACGTCATTTTTCCTAAGGCGACTAGATAAGGATAGCGGGATCGTGGCAGTCATTTTGTTCACTCGCTGGGATCCTACAGGGTTGCTGCACTGAATACTGCTTCGGAAATGACGCCCAGCAACGGGGAAAAAAACAATTTGCGTCCGAGACAGCATGGTAACCTAGCAGAATTTGCCAAGCAAAAAAGTACGAAACATTCGATTGAAGAAAAAAAAATTAAAAGAATTAGAAATGAATCGCGTTTTAAAATTGTTTAATAAAGTATAATATCGAGTGGGAATTATATATATATATACGATACAAAATTCAATAAACATTCCTAAGCAATGTTTTGCATTGCCTTTGAAATCAAACAATTTATAGTAAAAATGCTGAAATACAGTAAAACCTCGATAAGTCGTCACCTCATGTCATCGAAAAATTATGACGACTTAAGCGAAGTGCCGTTAGTTTCAATGTGTAATATTGTGAAAATCGTATACATTTGAAGTAATATAACATTTATTAAGATATGAATTAAAATTGCAATATTAATAAAATTTATAAATTGCAAAAGAAAAATTTGAAATTTTTGCTTTTTTTAGAGCTCTTATTACTTAACTTATTGTGTTAAAATATACTGGTATAGTTTGGCTTATACAAGTAATTTTTAATTTAGACTAATCAGAGCAACTGTTAGAATAGTTAGTTTTTCTTCACAACAGAACTACTGCTCATCAATTTTATGTATACATGAAATTTAATTTTAGTGGTTTAATTCTTTATCAATAGTTTATGAAACAACGACAAGGTAATCTTGTTAAAATTTGCCAAGGTAATCTTTCACATACTAACTACAAGGTAACCTCGAACTCCACTTCGAAGGACTTTGGACGACCCGGGGTAGGGAAAAGCACACATTAGAAGACCTCAACTCTGGAAAAAAAATGTCTGGTTTTTCAATAAAGATCATTTTTTGAATTTGAAGCCATTAATTAGTGGAGTCCATGCAGAAAGCGGGTCTAGCTCAAACAGTCCTTAATGTTTCAAAAATTTTAGTCGGCAAATGAACTTCTCCTTCTTTCGTTACTTGAACTGTTCCGTTTTGGTACATAAGGCTTTTATGGTGACTTTTAAGCATATGGCAATGTTGTAAACAAGCTATTTTTTAAAGGAAGAGAGCCGTTTAAATTATCCGTTCCTCTCAAAAACTTTTTCATGATGACGGTGTAACCGAAATTAGCGACGAGTAAACGAGGGTTTAGTAACATTGTTGTCTATGAAACCTGGACAGGCCTGACGACTTATTAGGGTGACGACTTAACGAGGCTTTACTGTATATAGCCTATACAATTAAAAAAACTGCTTGATCCCTAATTTAAAAGGGGGGATGAGGTGGCTTTGGGGGGGGGGGTAATGATTACACACACACAGTAAGGAAAAAATGTAGATATTTATTATTATATAATAAATTATTATTTATTATATTAGCCCTTATTCTAGTGGCTATAACTTTTCCTAATTCCCACAACAGATGACGTTACCATACTAACAAAAAAAAACCACCCGCCACGGTAAAATAACGTTTTACAGATTTGGTAATTTCCCTGAGACAATAAAAAAAAAACTTCTGAAAATCAGTATGTTTCGAACTAAAATGACAAAATCGTTAAATATGGCGTAGGGGGGGGGGGGGAATCTGTCCCATAAAATACAAGTTGTATGGTCAGTTGGTCGTATATATCGCCTATCAGTATGCGCGGGATAGAAGAGCTATACTTCAACAATATTCCGAAGATGAGAACTTGATAATATTTCAAATATGGCGGCTATGTTTGTAAACAAAACGCTCTCCGGGCGATGTTTGAGCGTTTGCCGTGCTCGTGGCGGACATTTGCGTGAATCTTTCAGCACCCGTAGACGCATGTGTTCAAAAGGTGTTAATTACGAATAGAATTCATATTACATTTCATATAGACTAATTTTATTTTTGATTTTTTTTCCCGAGATGCATCAATCGATTTGGCATAAATTACAATAATTTATAAATCTCAATAATCTCGAAACTTCCTTCGCATGATTTCTTTTATCATATTGAAGTCCAATTGGAAGCAGCTATAGTATAATCCCTTTTGGCGAGATTTGGGAATAACAGCTTCGGTATAAAGGGCAGCTTGACGATTTTCAACGACTTTTTTTTTCGACGATCCGATCAAAAGTCGCCAAGGCCGGCAAACATATTACGGGTGCCGAAAAAAAAATCGCCAGCATAAAACACAACGGAAACCAACAAGCACATAATAATTACTAAATATTATAATAATAATTAAAACATCATAAGGCACATCCAGACGCTTTTAAATAAATAACAGCCCTTCCTGTTATTTAAAAAATAGAATCGATCAGGGTTTAAATAAAACACGAACATTGTTTAAATAAAGCCGGAACCCTTGCTTAAATAATAAATCGATCAGGGTTTGAATAAAACCTTTCCAAAACCCAGACATTGTTTAAATAATAAATCGATCATGGTATAAATAAAATACGGGCACTATTTAAATAAAGGAAAATATTAAAGGTACAACCTGAGAGACGATAGAAAAATCTGATGTTGGTTTCTGTTGTTTTTTTAGGCTGGCGATTTTTTTTCGGCATAATATATCAATAATTAATCCGATCCATGTACCATTGTAAAAATCAAGCTCTCAATCACGAAAAAGATCTCATCTACCAACGGTTTTCAAAATTTCACGGCTATGGGGGTGACATTATTTGGAAGAAAAAAAGAGGGAGAGAGGATCAGTTACACAACAAAATGGCAGTTGGAAGTTGCAAAAGACGCGCTAGGAACAAGAGGAAACAACAGTCAGTGCCATCTGACTATTTTTTTTATCAGAAAGAACATTTTAGAATAACGACAACCCAGCATTTAATGGCAACGCAGAACAACACAGCATGCCGGTGCTGGTGACTTATCGTCAGAAAAAAGTCACCAAATTGGCATGTGCCTTATACTAAAGCTGTTCCGGTGAAAACAAAGAGGTTTGTTCAAGTCTTGTACCTCGTTGAGTGGCTTTTTCCTCTCCTTCACCTCGCTTCTCGAGTATGTGCAGTGTAGAACAAAACAATACAATTGTTTTTATCGCTAGTGTATTAAACACTCCAATAACTCTTGGTTGCCACACTATGTGTATGACCTTTCTTGCTGAAGAAAAAATCGCCAAAAAAGGGGATAATATATCGCTGTTAAAATGAAAAAAATGATCGATAAAAACAGTAACAAAACATTCTAGCCCAAATAAGGGATCAAGATTAAAAATGTAGCATCCTCGACCAGATACAGGATTGAAAATAATAGAAAGAACTCTTTCAAATAATGCAGTCCCTTCTAATATATAAATATACTCTAAAATATATACAAGGCTGGACAAATACCAGGTCGCCATGGCAACTGAAAAGGCGACAAAAAAGGCTTGCAATCGGCATTTACATTTTTGTATGCATGTTTACAATGGTAAAAATGTGTAATTGCACAGGGTAAATAGTCTGAGGGAAATACCAAATAAACAGGTTCTATCTGTATTCATTCTTCCATAATAAAATAAGTCTTGAAATTTCTTGAATGTAGTAATATATCAGGCCCGCATGGGTGTCATAGGATCCCAGGAGGAGAACCTCTGTGCTAAAAGTATCTGCTTACATAGTTCCCCAAAATCTTAAAGGAAATCCGAAAAAATAAATTAGACCCTCGTCTAAATTTTTCATTCCTATCAACGACACCACATAATATTTAACTTAATAAGCATACTATCAATTATTTCAATGGTTTTATTTCAGATGCTTCAAGCGATTCTCATATGAAACTGTATCCTGAGCATATTCCAACGACAAATATTCAGAAAGCATTATTGACTGTGGGATCTGCCATCGGAGCTATATTAGATCCCTTCAGGCATGGTAATGGTTTTCTAATTATGAAAATTGCACTTTAATTCCTATTAGTAAAATGGCAGCTTATTTATTATAGCAGCAGTTTTCAACCTTTTTTGACTTGTGTAGCGCTTTCTATCATATAATTTCTATAGTAGGCCTGTTTTTCTTTATCCATAAAGTGACTGATTTATTTTTAGTATTTAGAAATGAGGAGTGCACATGGAGCACAAGTCGAGAACCGCTGTATTAAAGTCTTAAAAATCGGTTTTGGCAGATGGCATGGAGTTTAGAGGATAATTATTATGTTTTTAATATCGATTTGAATATGTCATTGCTAGTTGGTGCAAAGTACTAAGCATTGACCTCTTAATTCGTACAATGTTTCCAACATAATATCACTTCTGAAGCTCTATGGAAGAAATACAGAACGCCATATATATTCTTTCGCTGAACAATATATATGGTGCCAAGTGTTTGCACCGATTTGAGATAAGAAAAAGTAACCTTGAGAACTTTTTGTGTGAGTTGATAAAAAGCATGTTTTTCACTCAATTTTTTTTTATTCTTGCCTTTGCTTGAGAGATCGTGCATTAGAATAATTTTCTAGAGAGAGGGGAATTGAACTGACTAGTGCGATAAGAAATTAAAAATAATATCAAGTACAATGTGTGAAGGTGTGAAGTTATTGAAAATATTGGAAGGGCTCAAAAATATTGTGGGGAAGGGGGAAGGAGTTCATACCAAATATTTCTATAGATATTATTGAGGTCGTAGGAAATATTGAGTGGGCTTGAGCTCATTGACCAGATACAAGTTTACGCCTATGATAATTCAGCATTATATAGTTTGCTAGTAGTTTATTTGGCTTTTCCGAATCCCTAAAATCTGTTTTTGCAAGTAATTCTTGCAAGTATATAAAAATAATCTTTTTTCCCCCCTCTTTTCTCCGAAACCCCAGGTTTCCACTTTTGGTGGAACCTTGCGTTTGGGAGGGAAAAAAAACATTTCACACATGAAAGAAGGAACGGGGGAAAACATTGGAGTCGTTAACCACTGTGTTAAGACGGCTCTTATGTTTTTCCTCTTGGTTTTTCTAATTTTCAGAGATACATATATTTCAGTCAATTTGAATAATATCTTGCTGTGAAAATCATAAAAGACATCCATCTCCATATATTCATGGAACAAAGATATTGCAAAAATGTAGAGACTGTATTGCAAATCAATTCCTTGAATGCAATTCTTTATTCAATTTAAATTTTTTTTTCTTTTTCAAGACTTGGTTGCATTATTAGGTGAGACTACAGGTTGGTATGCTGCGAAAAATATCAGAGAAAAGATGATGTCTGATCCAGATGGGGCGCTCATTTTACGGTAAACTTACATAGTTTTTCTGATTATAAATTTTTCATTTCATGCATTCAATTCACCAAATGAAAAGAACCTCCTATTCAGTGCAATGTCTTTCACTTCCAATATGGGAGATACATGGAAGCACTTCTTGAACACAGAACGCACACATGAGGGACATAGAATTAAAAGTTTGGGGGGGGGAAGCGCGATGATGATGTTAGTTCATATGTCGACTTTAACGCTGGAGGTGGGCACAATACCCTCCTCCCTCCCCCTCCCACCTGCATATAACTTTGGCATCATATTATGGCCGACATGCACATACACCACACATTCTAATATCTGCCTATTCATTAGAAATTCCTCAAAGGCATATCTATGAACGTGCATGTATGATTTGATAGCACACAGTCGATGCTCTATATAACAACCCCATCATTTTGTCAAAAACATACATTACATTGGATGGTGGTTATACTAAATGGAAAACGTACAGTATAGTCGTTATATGGGACTTATGACGCACAGTCGTTGTATTGGGATGGTCATTACCAGTGTTATCTGAAAAAGTAATTGTAAAGAGTAATTTCACTCCTCTCTTTAACTTTGGGGGGGGGGGGTAAACTTGTAAAAGAGGAGTTTTTTTTTTTTTTTTTTTTTTCAGCACATCTATTGTTTTTTTTCTTTTTATACAAAAAACATGTACTTTCAGACATTCCACAAAAAATTCAACCTTAAATTTGAAGGAATATTTTAACTCTTTTAGAAAATATTTCAGTGGGAGGGGGGGTTAGAAATGAATTTTGATGTGTATTGGGCCCCCTTGTGTGTCGAGCCCCTGACATAGGGCACTCCCAACAAACAGTCACCCGCTTTATAGGTCACCAGTCTGTGACAGAAGGACTGTATAGGTCCCTTTATAATTTGCCTTTGGCGACAGGAGCCACTGTATTGGTCCCGTTATAGTTCTCCTCTGGCAATAGGGGCCCACTTTAGCCCTTTTACAGTTCACCTCTGATGACAGGGGCCAGCCCTGGTCCATCAACGGGATGGGGTAGGGGGTGCCCTGCACCCAAAGCCCCCCCATCTTCAGCTCTCTTCAAGCCCAGCCCACTAGAGGGAGAGAGTAGTCTTGGGTGTCCTCTGTTGAGGGCAAAAACCCAAAGACCTCTCTCGACGAGCCCCAACACACTGGTTGCTAAAATGCAGTTATAATGATCAAAATGGGGTGCTGTGTGCATTTCTGTCATACAATGGCGGCAAAAAAATCCAATACAATGTCTATTTGGCTTCCTGAAAGGACTTAGTGTCCCTTGGGGGCCACATAGTGTGTATTTGTTATATGTGTATGTCTTTTTTTTTCTCTTTTGTATTCCTTTTTGTGTGTGTGTGTGTGTGTGCATTTGTTTACAATAATAATAAAAAATACTTGATAGATTAAACATTTGGTTACACCTGCTGCATTATGATTTTATATAACTTGTGTGCTAACGATGCTTCTTGCGACAGAACCTGGGTGTCTTGCTGTTTCTCCATTTTCAATGAGCGTTGACTGTAAGAACAATATCTTCATGTGATCACATAAATATAACATTTCTAATATACTGCTTCAGATTATTGAATTTGAATACCTTACGCTCATATATTAAATTCAATAAAAATAAAAATACCCATCTTAGGCCAAAAAAAAATTCAGCAAACTGAAAAGATCAAAATAAGTTATAAATACAATCATCTAAGACAGTCTTTCTCAATTTTTTTAAACCAAAGAAATGGCCTGAAACAATTTGATGGACCAATGGCTTATAGCCTGTGTGAAATGACCGTATGGTCTGTATTTTATGTGACACTCTTGTTTTTTGGTCATACCAACTTTTTTATGCAATTGTTCCATTTTTCACCAAATCTTATTTCAATTTGTAGTCTTTACTTAATGGTCAATGAAGATGCTTTTCATAATTTATAAATTATATTATAATTATGGCTATAAATATTTTCTCACATATATTTGTCATGTTCAATGCTTTGTTTGTGAACTACATTGCAATTTATTGCGATTTGCAGTGAATGTTTTTTCCACCCATTTGTGCATTTTCAGTAGTTTTGGCAACTTGCACTACTGCACATTGAATCGACAAGATAAAGGTGAAGGGGGTTTGATGTGTTATAGCTACACAATGAAACACCGGCTGACACTAATCAAGGTTTTCAGATTATAGAAATCTACTTTTTCTTGACTGGGGTCTATATAATCGACAGGTTTTTTCATCATAGGAATGTGGGAGGATTGATTTCAATCAATGTTCATATCAGCTCTTTCTCTGGAATTTTTAGTGCCTTATTATTGTATTTTTTTTTTTATTTTTTTGTTTTCTCACAGTGAACAGCCCAGAATCAGTTCTGACACTGTTAACTTGACATACTTGGAGAATCTCTCAGAAGATACATTTGGCCATGCCTATTTCAGGTTTTTAAATGACAATGTAAGCATTTCTTAATTCTTGCAAGATTCTAAACCTGCTTCCACGCCAGCGTTACCATCCTATTGTACACTTACCACTTGAAGGGCTGTTTGGGAGTTACACAGAGAACAATCAGTAATGGCAGAAGTAAAGTACTGAATTCAGAACATTTATATTATGACACAACATGCAGGAAGGAGGGCACGGTACACAATTCACTTACATATCTTCCAGGGAGTACCTGAAGAGGTTGAGAACCACTGTTTCACATTATTGTCGAAAAAATGACTGTTTTAATTTAAGGCACCATAAGCTGGGCTAACTTTAGAATAAGGCAATAGCTGAAAATTCTGCTAATATTAATTAATTAGGATTAAATTAAACTTATTTATTCATATTCACTAGAAACAAATCACCTTTAATTTTTTTGGTGCAGGAATTTCTTTTATCAAATTCACACCAGGGTAACAAAGTTTGTCCTCTTCGTTTCATCGCTTTCAATATTTTCCTGCCTTCTGCATGTAATTAACTTTAGATTCAAAGGCCAGAACAAATGAAAAGAAATTGTTCTAAAATTACCAAAATTTGGACAGCTATGTCCTAATGTTACCCTGTCAAATGTAATATGTACATTTTATTACGTAAATCATTACCTAATTATAGCATACAAAAACAATTCAAACAGTAAACTAATGATTATAAAATTGTAAATTGAATAATTACCTACTTATTTGTTTACGTTTGATGTACGATGTTGACTAATCAAAGTTTTAAGAGTTCACAAAGTTATGATAATCACTAAATAGAAGAAACAGGGCATCAATGATCAGAAGTATCACTCAGAATATATTTAAGCACCTCGGCTTATTCTACTAATTGTTGTAAATAATTCTAGATCAAGAATGTGAAGATAGCATGAAAATTCAGCCTGCCACATAATTTTAAATATGAAAATAATGCTTGTCCTAATGTTACTCCAGTGTACAGTATTCATAACTGAGCTTACTCTTTAATACTGCATTCTTTATCTGCAAATTGTTTTAATTTGTTGGTGTCATTTCGTTGCTCTGAGTTGGTTGACTTAATTTTTTGCCTGATCTCTCCCATATTTATTGCATTTTTTTACCTTTTATATCTGCTATTTAGGGAGTCAGTCCTGATACAAGAGCACCTGTTCACTTTGTAGATGACCCAGAGTTGGCATATGTGATTCAGCGATACAGAGAAGTGCATGATTTGATCCATACATTGCTCGGTATGCCCACCAATATGGTTGGAGAAGTAGCAGTGAAATGGGTTGAAGCAATCCAAACAGGATTACCAATGTGTTACGCTGGGGCTCTTGCAGGCCCCATAAGATTCAGACCAAAGTGAGATATTTTACATACATTCATATTTCCCATAATTACCGAATGTGCAATTTTTATGAAATTGAACTGATGGAACTGCACTTTTCTACTTATTTGAGCCCTTAACTGTGGAATGTATTTCAGAAAAATACATAAAAAATTAAAGTATTTTTTCCTGTTTTGTTCTATGTATTGTATCTACAAGATAAAGACAGATGAAAGAACTCAATTTGGCATTCATACAGAAAACAAGTGCTAATTTTTCCATTCACAAAAATAATCATCCAGCCACAGTTACTCTTGAATTTTTCATTTGCTTAAACTGAGTTTAGATGATGCAGTTAAGGGATTAAACTCATTATATCTGAATGAAATGCTAGTCTATGGTATAAAAATAGAGTTTTAAGTTGTCCAATCTCCAATTTTCATATTGAAAAAATATATGTCATAATATTGCATAGCAAACAGGGAGTATGGAATTTTACATGGGGGGGAAACCCACTTTACCCAAATTTAATGCTGTTTTTTTCCAAAATTTCCTCTGTTTTTCGAATTTGAATATTTCAGTGAATATTGCATTTAGAAACATGGATTTTTTTTTTTTCATTGTGAGAGACAGGGTAACAACTTCCTAATTTGGTTTTAGGCACATGGGGACTGTATCAAAAGTTAATTTTTTTATTTTAATAACTATACAACCCCTTAAAACATGAATGACATATTTGAGTACTACACATTATTTGGAAACTTTTTCTAATTTAAAGTATTGGACCAATAGTTTTCCAGTAAAATGTCATATCTCCTGTTTGCTGTGCACCCTGTATATTATCTTAGTTTTCAGGTATTTTTTGTATTTAAGCTCCTTTAATTTTTGAGATTATTTTTTCCATCAATGTTTACTCTGCAGACAAAGAGAGAAGTACCTCAACTTATACCTAGAGTGGGCTATTGAATGCGGTCATAACTCCAAGTATCTCATGAATGTTTATTATGAAAAACGGTGGGAACAAAACCTTGAGAGTCTTAGAACAGAACTTAATATTAAAAAGCCTCCAGAAGAAACATGAATATTCTAGTTGCGAGTATCTATTTGTTGTTGTACTTGTTTTTGGAGAATCATTATTTGTTAATTTTCAGAAATAAATTATTTATGAACTTCCTCCTTCGTTTGGAGACTTGATTTTTTCAGTCATTGCTTTTTTGTGATTTCAGTATAAGATTTTCTGATACAAACTAAATGAATACCATACGTATGTCCAAACTTGAGTCTAAACTCATTTTTTCAGACTGACAAAATATTAACAGGAATGTGAATTACTTTCGTAACTGCTAGTTAAAGATGCTGGACACACTCTATAGCAGGGTTCTCAAACCATGCACCACCAACCTTGCCACTCTGGTGCCCCTGACAAAGGTTTTTGAAAATATCCTTTATTAAACAGTTCTGCTGAGCTGGCTGAGCTCTCGAATAAGCATTAAATAGGGGAAAAGGAGATGCCGTGATAGGAAAATATTAAAGAACCTCTGCTCTATGATATTGACTTCTCAACTAGGGGTCATATGCCCTCTTGTGATCACTGAGGCGTAGGGGGTCTGGAGACAGACATTATTTTTGAAATTTTTGTTGTCTATAAATTCTCTTAAAAGTCATTGCATAAGTAGAGTTTTGCTATGGATAAAAGTTTATATACAAAAATGGGAGGGGAGAAAATTGAGACTACAGCCCAGGGTGATGGGTTCAGGGTAAGCAGAGCCGTCTTAACGCATGGGGCCTACCCGGGAGTTTCTAGAGAAGAAGGGGCCTTACGAAATTCGATCTGATTGAAATTTTCGAGAATTTGCCGGGTAGGGCCTCAGAAAAATCACTTGGCCCTGGATCCCATGATGTTCTTGAGACGGCCCTGAGGGTAATGGTTGTCAAGAGAATAATTATACCAGAACAGGAGCAAGAGAGAGAGGTGGCAAAACTACAAATTTGACTTTTCTTCTGGATAAAGATGGAGCAGGGGTATTGGATGAGATGTTTTTTTTGGCCATGGGAAGAAACTGGTGCAAAGGGGGCCCATGGACAAAAAAAAACACTGATCTATGGCATCGTTCTCCAAGGGATTGCATTCTTAAATGTGTGTGTGAATACTCTTTCTAATGAAGGAAGACGATTCTTTTTTTAGACGGTGAGCAGCTAGATCAGTTTCCCGAACTTTCTATTCCTTTGCCCTCTTCTTCAGAAATTTTTTCTCATTTCCTTCAACTCAATCCTACCCATATGTAGGGCCGTCTTAAGAGCATCATGGGCCCCCGGGCCAAGTGATTTTTCTGAGGCCCTACCTGGCCAATTTTTGAAAAATTCAACTACTACTCGTTTTTCTGAGGCCCCGAGCCGTGCCCGGGTAGGTCACGTTACGATGGCACTGCCCATAAGATCCTATATCATAACCGTAGTTTCTATTGCTGCCGCCCCCCCCCCGGACTATTCTACCTCCCAGGGAGTATTGCCACTTTGAGAAACAACACTAAGCTAGATATAACAACATTCTAAAAAAATTTGCATACATTATTGCTATTTTTTAAAATAATTTTACAGACTTACATATTTGTACTGAACCAAATCTATTTCTATCCTGAAATCTATGGTGTGTATATCATGATCATTGCACTAGTTGGAGTTTTATTACCATTGGAGTTTTTCACCAAGTCATGCTTCATTATATTTAGTTTGATTTGAAGCTAAGTTCTGAACTTCCAACTAATTTAAAACGACTGTATTTGCTCAAAATTGAGCTTCAACGTTTTGCGATTAAATTAAAATTCTTCAAACCATTTTAAAATAATGTATTTATCTCTGATCGCAATAATCGCATGCAAAAAATTCCAAGATTTTTCATAAAACTTTAGTATATTTTTTTACGTACGTACATCATTTTTTTTTTTTTAGAAATATTTTATGTTTAGCTGATACATTTTCTATCTCTGTAATGAATGATAGAGGGAAAAAAAAGTTTTAGAATCCGCCCCCGGGTGGGCTCGAACCACCAACCTTTCGGTTAACAGCCGAACGCGCTAGCCGATTGCGCCACGGAGGCACACTAAAGGGTCAAGATGATATGATCAATCAGAAAATTTAAAACATTTTTTATGAAACGTTTCGAAAAAATATTGAGACATTTTCTTCTATTCACGAAATGATGCTGTGAAATTCAAAATCTTTTCTCCACTTCAATGATAAAATTATTCAAACTAATTTGAAAAGCAATTTCTTAGTAATGTTAGAAGAAAGAATATTCGTTTTTGTTATGTGTTGGAAACATGAGCAATAGCATACAACCACAGATTAGCCTTTTTTCTACTGTACCTGATACAGGGTGATCAGCGAATAAGCCCTTTGTTCAAAATTAAATATCTCTACAACAAAGATCAATAGAATTATGCGGTAAACGGTACGTTTATTAGCAAAACTGTGAGAATGTTGTACAGAAATTTCGAAAATTTAGTTGTTTTTTTTTTATTTTTTAAAATTTTAAAAAAAACTGGAGATTTTGGGGTTCCGAAAACCCTTATTTGTGTGAAGAGAAACCACTGCATTCGCCTAAAGTTACTGCATGGGCTGCGGTATGCGCCAGAGGCATTATCGGCCCCTTCGTGCGAGAAACGATTACTACTGAACGTTACGTTACAATTTTGGACCAATTTGTCAGCACACATGGCGCATACCGCAGCCCATGCAGTAACTTTAGGCGAATGCAGTGGTTTCTCTTCACACAAATGAGGATTTTCGGAACCCCAAAATCTCCAGTTTTTTTTTTAAATTTCAAAAAATTAAAAAAAAAACTAAATTTTCGAAATTCCTGTACAACATTCTTACAGTTTTGCTAATAAACGTACCGTTTACCGCATAATTCTATTGATCTTTGTTGTAGAGATATTTAATTTTGAAATAAGGGCTTATTCGCTGATCACCCTGTAATTTGTTACGTACCAACTAATTGTATGAAAACAGTAGGCCTATTTGTTTTTTATCTTTAATTCAGTGGCGTCGGAGCCGGGGTGCGATGGGTGCTCGAACACCCACGGAAGTTTGTAAAACAGGTCCGAGCCTTAGAGGAGAAATAAAGCTTTATTTGGTGGGGGGAGATAGGGGAGGGGACGCCCCCCCCCCCCCACCCAGTATCAAAAGTGGAGTGGGCAGATCTAATGTATATGTGTGTATATGAATTGACATCATCATCATCGTGCCTCCAGCCATAATGACCTTGCCCCCCCCCATACTTCCAAGTCTATCTCCGCCTTTGTTTTGATGACAAGGGGGGGGGGGGGGGGTTGAAGGTTGCTTCCGTCATCAAGCACCCTTTTTGGAGATATGAAATGTTCTAAGCTGCTGACGAAAATTTTGCTGACAGGGGGGGAAGGGGGTCAGTGTTTTGCTGACTTTTGCTGACAAGGGGGGGAGGGGGGGTCAAAAATGGCTAAAAATCTGCTTACGTAATACTTGAATGGCCCCAAAGCTAAAAATGCGGATCAGCCCAAAGGTAATATTTTCGGTCCTTATCTATACAGAGGTCGTCCCAAATTGTTTGCACACAGCGGATATATCTGCAGTCGTTGATTTCAGAAACATACTTTCAATGACAAAAAGTTTTCAAATGACGTGCGGTCTCTTAAAGTCTCAAATTTCCCAAGGGGTCGTATACATGAAAAAATAGAAAAATTAATTTTTTATGTATACACTGTGTTGCTAAATTTTTAAATCAGTGAAATGTGAATGCGGCTCTGAGAAGTCATTTACAAAAAAAACTGCATATCTTTAAATGTAATATTAAGCATTACAGAGAAACAAAAAACTTCACGTCAGGTTTCACTACACGTACACGACATTCCCGCATGTACCGATTCGTTGGGGGTTCCGCGGGTGGGAGGGGTGTGGGCGGGGTGCATGTGTGGTGTAGCAGTAGTAGGTAGGGCCTCCAAAAAATGACTCGGGGATCCATGATGTTCTTAAGTCAGCCACCTCGTTGGGCAATTTGCCTGTTGTGGCGTTGTATTTGTATTAACGAAGATAATTTAACTTTGAAGTTTTCAGCATTTATCGCCAATGATTGAGGGCGTTGGTTGTTCATAAAGTGCGAAGCGTAAATAAAATTCAAAGTTGTAATTTTTTAATTACATAAGTCTTATTATTACCAATTAAATGTATTATTATTACTAATTAAATAAGTCTTTAATTATAAAAATACATAATTGTAAAAAATTTAATTGATATTTATTTCCCAGTAGCACAACGATATCGTTAGGATATCGTGTCGATACCTGTCCGACGACGGAACGTTGAATGAATATCGAACGTCGGAAAGATATCGGAAATTTTTACGTGTGCGATATCGAACGATATAGTAAGCATTTATTCACTCAAAAAACGCCAAAATATCTTTTTTCTCTAAAATGGTTTTACTCTCATTTTTATAGCATTTCGTTTTGAAGGAGAATATCTCGTGTGATAATTAGTGTGTTTTGAAATAATCCAAATTTCTTTCTGCGTCGAACTACGTCGACAAATGTATGTCATTTCTACGTCGCACGGTATCGGTAACGACCGTGCTAAAATGGTTGAAAAGTCACATTCTATTTGCATGCAGTCAGAACCGTCGTAAGAGCATCATGGAGAACCGGGCCAATTGATTTTTTGAGGTTGTTTTGATTTTTTTTGCCCTACCTAGCAAATTCTCGAAGAATTCAACTCTTTCAAGACTGGGAAGGGGTAGCAAGGAAAAATCTGCCCTAGGACCGGTGGGGGATGACACAGAACTTGCAAAGAACAAAATCAGTTGTTTATGCAGAGCCTGAAAGCCCCATCCGTCAGGCTGCTTTTAGGCGTATATCCAGGGCAAGGTCGTAGCGTGTGGGCTCATCCCCCAAAATGTTAGAAACTTTCTGACATACGTGGAATGACATGCATTATGTCTTTGTTTTTATCACTTTGGTCTGCCCCTTCCCCGAAATAAATTTCTGGCAACGACCCCGACCCAGGTGATGTGTTTGGGGCAGGGCGAAACCAATTGTGTATATTCCTAGGACCGTCTTGCACTTTAAGAGACACCGATTTTTTTTCATACATTCCAGCTCGTGGTAGGGTTGTCCCCCCCCCCCCATGTATCCTTAGCTGGTCGCAGTCACAAGCTTATAGTACATTGTAATCAAAAGTGGCGGAATGAGAAAATGTGCCAAGATGATCGAAGAGTTCATTAAAACGCATCTCATTTGAGTATTAGGCCGGGTTCACACTGCCCACCGACTGTTAGGTACACATACCCACACTTCTGGCACAGTTCAATCGGTAGTAAATTGCCCATGGCGATAGACCGGAGTATTGCTTGGTTTGAAAGAAAAGTGCGTAGCGGCCTCTATAGAATCAACCAGCATTACACCGAAACAAACTTCACGTTAGGTTCACAACACGTGCACACACTTTCCAACATGTAACCTACCAATTTGTTAGAAGTTCCAGAGAGGAATATGAACGAGGTCCATGTGTGGTTTAGTAATGATCTTTGAAATTATCAAGAAAACCCCATTATACTCGCTATGAATAATTGAAACGCATTCAGAAATAGCAGTCGGATTAAATCGAAATACAGTCGCAAGGGGCTACTTTGAACCGTTTTTGAGATTTCATTAGGAATCACTCATGCTAGGCATAGAACATATGTAAAGTGGTTTTTGAAAATGATGGTGACATAGGACTATTCTAAGACAATGTGAGAACAGATGTATTACCATAAAAAGCCATCACAATTTTTTTTTAATTTTTATGATTTTCTTAAAAATATCGGTGCAAATTAATCCATACTTTACCTTACATATCGATTACTTCTTAGCAAGACAATCGTTAAAAGAACTATTAACTGCTTAACCGGATATGCTCCTTGGACGCATTCCTCTACGAAATTTCTAACGATTCGGTACATGCCGGAATGTGTGCTCTGAGTGTATGTGTGGCCCTAACGTATTTATGTTGTCGAGTTGCGCTTGTTTCGTGTGCATGTTGCCCTGTGTCTTCCATTTGCTGAAGTAAAGATGGAAATGCTTGAATTTTTCATGTTATGTCAGTATCATGCTGTAGGTCTGTCTGCTCTCTGCGGAGAGACTTTTTCAAATGGGAGACTGGCTCACATTCGCACTTGGAAGCTGGAAAACCAACTTCAGCTGTCGACCCACTTAAAATTTATTGGGTGACCACATTAATTTTTTTACGAGAAATGGATTTTTGAACGGAATGAAATTGAAAACAAAATAATAAATGAATAAAATATAAATGTGTTTTATGAAAGAAAAAAAAGATCGCGAAATTCACAAACGTGCAACTCATTTAACATGTAGAAAAAAAATTAAGGGAAGTGCCCAAATAGTATTCCCCCCCCCCCCACCCCCAGTGTCGTCTTAACGCATGGGCCCACCCGGACACGGCTGGGGAGCCTCACAAAAATGAGAATTAGTTGAAATTTTGGAGAATTTGCCTGATAGGGCCTCAGAAAAATCACTTGGTCTGGGAGCCCATGATGCTCTTAAGACGGCCCTGTGCCCCCCCCCCCAAAATTAAAATCGCTTAATTCTGAGTTAAAAATAATTTAAAAACTGATTTAAAGTAACTCAACTCCATACCTAATAGTGCTGCAAATGTGATTGTACTAAATAAATTTATCCTAACCAAAAATAATAAATAATCAAAACAACGCAAATTTTGGATTTTCACCAAAGGTGTCCTGATTCCCCCCCCCCCCCTGCCGGTTATTATCTACACATTTATTTTTATTGGAAACTTGATTAAAACAGTCATATGATCACTCATAAATTTATGGAGATGAGAGAAAACGAGAGTTTATACATTATTTAAATTTCTTTTACTATAGATTTAATGAGTAAATAATAAGTTACATCTCAATTATTTAGTCATCCGAACAGAAATCGGGAGTTTTGTTGAAGATGAACATATGATTTTTTTATTGTATAAATTTTTCAATCATTAGCATTATTATTTTTTTTCAAAAATAAGATGTGTGACACACACAAATTAAACACAGAATAAAAACGCCAACAAGTTACCATACATCAATCGGAATGAGTCTAAAGTAGTCAGGAAAAATAAAATATGTCACAAGAAAAGTACATTATGAGTGTCCTAAATCCGTCCCCAGGACCGAGATATTCAGTGAGAATGAGGATTTAGGAATTCAGCTATATCAAAAATTGTGACTGCTCCTGACTAAACGACTACAGATACATGACTATGACGAATATGATATGCAACGTAATATTGAAAAGTAACTATCTATAATTATCAATCACTTACTCATTAACGAAAAGCTTACCTTAACGCGTAAATACAGGACGGGAAAAAAGTCTGAAAAATCTGTAAAAATTCATAAAAACCGGAAAAATAACCGAAATAAAAAACGGTTTGCAGGGTTAGCACCCCTAGGTCACGGGGATTTTTCTTTAAGGCAGAAAAAAATAATTCAAAAAACAGCCAATAGGTGGTGCTGACGTATACAAATCAAAAGAAAGATACGCAAATAACGAACAGAATGCATCCAAATCGTTTATTACAGCAGTATGTGTTCCACATGACCACCACCACAAGGGATAACACATTGCCGGCGAGTCCCAAACCCAACAAGAAGCTTTATATTTCGCACTTATCATCCTTGTTCACATACACAGTTTACAACGGTGAACTGATTGTGGATTAGGAGCGAAAGTTCTTATATAACCGTCTCATTTGCATAATTCCACCGAAAACGCTCGTACCTGCTCCACTTATCGGCTGTTTTTTTAGGGGTTTTTTCTGTCTCAAAAAAATTCCCGTGCCCTACCGGTGGTAACACTGGAAACCGTTTTTTATTTCGGTTATTTTTCCGGTTTTTATGCATTTTTAAAGTTTCTACGGACTTTTTGCCCACTCTGTATAACTGTTCAATGTTAATTTCACACACAACACTGTAGCAAGTTATAACAAAGACTATTTTTAAAAAAAGTAAAGCGTAAATGCATAGAGAGTAACATTTTGATGAATTATATACATGGCTGATCTTTGTAGTATTCTGATGGTAGCATTTACCGGATGGTATGTTTGTGTTTTGTTTCCTTTATATTACCTACAAGCACTTCACATTTACACAAACACTCACAAACTTGTCTATTTATACTGTCCCTTCATAGCCAGTCTAAGTCGCCAGGCAGTCCCCTCGGACTGAGCAGCGACGAGAAAAATTGAATTGTCTGTCTGTATATAAAGCGTTAATGAAGAGAGCAAAGTAACTGTCACTACAAATAGTCAACTGAATGGTTCTGAAGAGAGTTTCCTGGCACTCTCGCAAGATAACAGTTCTGAACATGCAATATGGGGGGGGGGGGGGGGGGGGGCGAATTTCCCCATTATTATTTTACCCAAAAACAAGAAACAATATTAATTTTGAACGCAATAGGATTGATACTGAGCTGAATTACGCCTAAAACGAAGTAAAAACTACATAATAAATAGCATTTACTTTCTAAGTCCGATAAAATTTCTTATAAATAACTTGAAAATATATGTTCAGCAAACGATATCCAAAATAGTGGATGCATCACTATCTCAAATTCATGAATTGAGCGATAATGTGTCCTGTCGGGAAAAGTCATTATAGAATAGCCTCTAGGCAGCGATTAGTCTTTTTTCAGGATTGATGCCAAATTACCCCTTTACGCAGGGTCACAACTAGATGCTTGGTCAGCCGGGATAAGCACGCATTTAGGCGCCCCCTTGCAATGTCGAAGAATGAAAGTTGCGCCTTCTCTGGTCCACCTCTATGTGCAAAGTAGCCTCGAATTAAGGTATTTGCTTATTCGAAATCACGTTGGCTAAAACCATGATCATTATGGGGATATGATCACCAGTTGAGGCATCAAGATCTGAAGATCGTACTCTGTATTTATTTACAATATAATTGGCGAAAAAAACCCTGATCCAGTAGCCAACATATAGGGCAATAGAGCATGTGTAACAAAATAACGCCAAAGATCTGCTGAATCTAATGCAATAATGTTTACTCCGTGAATCCTACTTTTGTGCATCGTCAGATATGATTTTTTTCTAATGGATTATTATAAATGCCTTGTCGCCACTGTTTTGGTTTTCTGGATTACGCAAATCCTCTGGAGAGTTCTAATCAGTTTTGATTTTATTAGAAAATATTTCTACTCCGCTTGAGGTATGTTCTATTAGCGTTATAATTTAGTCAATTTGTGGTTTTTTTAATTGATCAATGTCATTTAAAAACTTTATGAATTTACTATACATGAGAAATCTAAATGAAGCGTGATCAAAGAAATTTAGATAGTTTAATCTATATTCCTTTTGATCACGCTTCATTTAGATATCTCATAGCAGTTGAATCTGAAATTTCTTTAAGGCCGGTATTACATTATACAAGTTTTATAAAACTGCTTGTATAAAACTTGAAAAATACAACGAATAAGCTGATGGGTTACATTCAAGCTTATCCAACCGATCAGTTTATTGGTTGTATTTTTCAAGTTTTATCAAAGCACTTTTATAAAACTTTTACAGTGTAATACCGGCCTAATTCGGTATCTTGACCATCGATGAAGCTGATTCGAAGCGTGCAACCATCTTGATCGTAGCCCCCCTTGTTTATCGTTAAATTACTTTAATTTCAAACCAGTATTTTCTAATTGAATTGAATTTTCTTAGGCCCGTATTCGCTATTGAAAATTTGTAAAAAATCCCGATGAATTTATTCAACGTAGTGGATTCATTGAAATTTTTACACGCGATACGGAATTATTATAAAACCCTCGATTATAATTCCGATCAGACGTAAAAAAGTACATTATACAGTATTTCTCAACAGATTTAGAAAAAAAAAAAGGGAAATGCCATTGTGTGTGTCGCAATTACATACTTTGTCTGCCGGGGCAAGCACACATTTTGACTTCCCGTGTAATGTAGAAAGACCAATTAATTCATTTGGTGCCCTTAGTGACAAGGCGTGTTTCTCGCATGGACGAACGGGGCATGTGCCCAGGACCCAAAAATTGGTTGCGTTTAGTATTTTAGGCACTGCCCACGTGCACCTTTCCCTGCGTACACCCCTGACTCAAAGACAAACTACATATGAAAGGCAAATATGATTTTTTGGGGCCCATGTCTCGAACTTATGAGGAACAGGTCCTTCCGCCCTCTGTCCAGCTTCCCCATCCGGGGAACCAGACCAGGGCCGCAACCCGATACAGCCGCTGTGGTGGTCGAGTGGACATAGTAGCTTACTCGCATCGCGAGGGTTCGAACCCCACAGCTGCCACAGTGGTACTTGGAATGCATAAACAGCAGTTAAAAAGGGTGGATTCAGCGCCCGAAGCATAATATCCGCTCTCCCCCCCCCCCAGTTGCGACCAACTTTGGCAGTTGCGTTCGCCCTAAGGGAAGGCCATAACGTAACGGATGGGGCACATAATGATGCGACTGCTCACCTCGGCAGCTATGGTGCAACCCGGGTCCAAATCCCACTTTCGCCACAGTGGTGGTCTGCTGAAGTTGGTTTTTTGTGGTTCCCAACTTTTTAAGCCGCAAATGCGGGCTGATTTCCCCGTCAAAGTCTCGCCACAGAGCTACATGCCTACAACGATTCAGTTATTCAAATATCACACTTAGTCATAGTTAAAAAAACTTGATGGCAGATGGCGCACTGCACATGACAAGCATTAAACTGAAACAAACTTCACGATAGTTTCACTATACGCACATTCGAACATGTACCAATTCGTTAGTTCGCAGAGGAATATGAACGAGGTGCATGTGTAGTGTAGTAGTAGTGGTGATGGTGGTTGTTTCGGCCAAGCGCCAGATCCACCTGCAACGGCCAAATTGCCCAAAGAGCATACTGAGAAAAAATTCCGTAACAAATATGAATGTCAATTATTAGGCATTTACAAAGAATGAGAGAACTAGACAACGTTAGGGAAAAGAAATATGACTTTGTGTTTTCTGGGTGTCCTGATGGCATAAAATTGTTTTGGTTTTCCAGATCTGTTTATTTTCCTGATGGCACCCAGCAGCGATCGTGACAGTTCTTCAGAAAATGGATCAAGCGAAAAGCGGAGTTCAGGAGATTCGAGCAACGAGCAGTCAAATGGCACCCCAGGAGCAGAATCGACTCTCTGCCTCGTTACACCACCCGCTAATATCAACATAGGCAGCTTATACGTGTATAATTTCACGCCCACGGGACGCCACGACAACTTCACAACGACTGTCGAAATTCCAATATCGGCTGAGAAATTCGCGAAGTTCCAATCCCCTGCAGCAAGCAGTGGACCTTTCTGCAGGATATGCCACGAAGGAGACAGCTTCGAAGATCTCCTGTCGCCTTGCAACTGCGCAGGTAAATGAGTTTACGAAGACGACATTTAATTGGATGATTTAACTGACCCTTGGAAATTTTGGGCATGCATCAAGAATTTTCTAACCATTCACTATTATCTAGGTACTGTGGGCTTGATTCATCTCTCTTGCATGGAAAGATGGTTGAGCCTTGCTGGAAGTGACAGATGTGAAATTTGCAACTACACTTTCGTCACTGTTCGTTCACCGAAATCTTTCTCGGAGGTCTGTGAAATCATATAATTTATGAAGTTCATACAGTAAAACCCCTCTTTTGCGGACACTCGCGGAACAAAAAAATTCGATCGTAAAAGAAGGGTGACCGCATCGGAGTGGGTTCCTGTTGAAAAATGTAAAATGGTAATATTAACTTTTAAAATGGTTCTTTGTTTGCAAATTAATGAAATTCTGACAGTATAAGAAGCGTTTAAATCATGAAAGTACATAATTTTTGCATAAATACAAAATTAAAATTACAAAAGAAATATTACAAAGTTTAAATACTGAATTTACATCTTTTGGAAAAACTGATCAATCGATGTTTGATTGTTTTTGCTGAGTATTTCAACCCCCTTCTAACATTAGCCGGCTGTTTGGTATCTCTGGTATATCATTTGCTGAATATCCCTCCATAATTTTTTGCAATTTTTTACTCCATTCTTCGCACACGAGTTCGTAATTCGTACACTTCAAATTCCGAGTTCTTTTGAAGCTTCTAGAGTTTTTTCTTGTAGAATCAGGTCGGAAACAGGTATAAATTATCGCTTTTTGCTGAAACACACCGATCGTCTACAACGACAAGTCATCGTCTATCTTAAATTTATTTTTGATTTCCGTTTTGCAGTCATTCTTCTTACTAATGTTCCATTTGCTTGAAAATTTATCATATCTGTATCCTCCCGACATAGAATTCATTTGCAAGAACATGAACTCCCATTTTACGTTTTTCTCTTACCGTATTCGATGACATAATTTTTTCTCTTCGTTCTCTCTTCTCTTAGTGATAGAAAGCGAGGATTTACTAGGAAAAACCATATTAAACAGCGTGAAATCATGCAAAATACAGTAGACTCTCGGTAACTCGACACGTGGATAACTCGACTATCCGAATAACTCGACATCTCTTATTCCCTTGGTTGGCACAATACTAATTTCAATGTAGGAAAACCTCTCTAACTCGACACATGTTTGGCTTAACTCCGCTTAAGTCGACTACGATTTTTGTCCCTTCACCACGACTGATTTTTATAATTGGCCTTCTATTATCAGTTATAAGAATTTTTTGACATTGTTCATGGGTACTTTAAGAATCCTTTGCTCTCTATGATGGGTCCCTTTTTTGCATTGGGGGCGTGTATGTGAAGAATGATTGTTTGAAATCTGTTGGCTTTCTTATTTTAGTGGAGTTTCGAAAAAAGGTCTTTCATTCTTTTCATGATCAAAAAACGTGTGGATATTGTCCGCATCCAAAATTAGATTAAAATCTTATCTATTGGGAGTTTTGATATCGTCTGTTGTAAAGAATGTTTTCGGTGGTACTCAGTTTCACGATTTCTTGGAAAAAGAGTAAAAGAAAAAGAGCTAAAGCCTAGTTAGACGCTGAATATGTCATTTGGTTGTCATCTTGATTATCTACGGCCGTGAATACAATGGCTGTACGCAAACATCACACTTTAAGTTTAAAATCAAAAGTTTAAATTAAAAAACTAGAATCGGGTAAAACTCAGAGTGAACTCGCCAAAGAATATGGAGTTGCACGGAACACTATTTCAACATTTGCCAAAAATAAGAAAATTTTTTTGTCAGTATTTGAATCTTATGAACCAAGCAGAAAACGCATAAGAAAATCAGACTTCAGTGACGTAGAAGCAACTCTTTTGTGGTTTAAATCCACTCGGTCTCACTCAATCCCATTACCCGGACTATTAATTCAAGAGAAAGCAAAGGATTTCGCAAAAAATCTCAATCAAGGTATTTTACAGCGAGCAGTGGATGGTTGACCTGATTCAAAGAGCGCCATGGCATTGTTTTTAGGAAAGTTTGCAGAGAGAGCACATCTGCATCTCAAGAAACTGTTGAAAATTGGAAGAATTATATTCTGAAGCCAATGATAGAAGGGTATAAAGATGCAGATGTGTTTAATTGTGATGAGATGGGTTAATTTTTTCGCCTAACCAAACGCTTGCCTTCAAAGGCGAAAAAAGTAAAGGAGGTAAAAACACGTTTGACAGTTCTTTTGGCTGCAAACTATAGAAAAATTGAAATCGTTAGTTTAATCGGAAAATCAAAAAACCCGCAGTTCAGATGAAGTATCTACATCATCTCGCCATGATGCATTGAAAGCTGTAGATGTGATACGTCGATTCCTACGCACTCAGGAAAAAGCCGAACAATCAGTGTAGAATTTTTGTTTTCTCTGCGGAAAGAAAAACAAACAAATATACTTGATTATTTTTTCATGAGGTTTATTTTTTTATATGTTTTGATTCTATTATGAAACAACCCCAAATTAAAATTAATGAGAGAATTAGCATTTTATTTAATCGAATTGTTTGAATGCGTATAATTACGTACACAAAAATGATCGGACAAAAATTTAGAGCGAAACCCCGCTAACTCGACATCCGCTTAAGTCGACATGTTTGTTGACACATTTAAGGTGTCGAGTTACCGAGAGTCTACTGTATATGAGCACAATCAACAAATTGGCATCAGAGTTGTCTAACATTAACAAAAACTTCAAGCTAAACCTTTACTGAAAAGTAGCCAAAAAAGTAGATGAATTATTAGAACTTGTGTGGCCATCTAGTGAGTATAATTTGAATCGAAATTGCAACGATTGGTATCCATACAGGGATTCCGGTCCGATGCAACAAATGATGAAAATAATGTCCGTGACCGTATCTGAGGGCGACCGTTAAGCAGGGGTTCGAATAAAGCTTAGAGAAAGATGGCCTCTATACTTGTTAATGCGAGATAAGATATGCAGAAAAGTGGTTGTTACGCAGAGATTTAATAACTAGGAAAGGATTTTTTTTTTGTCCCCCAGTAAACGCAATGTGAATTTTTCTTTCCTGGCAACCTCTGCGGAACGACCGCTTTCCTGCATAACTTGTATTAACCCTTTCCGGACCGCAAGGATTAATGACGTAATATAAAGATTTGAAGTGTTGAAATGAGTTGATTAGGTATCTAATTTAGCATAAAACATCATAAATTGCAACTTTTGTCATAATTTTTCAAACATGATTTCCTGTAATGAAACGATCCAAAATATACATCTATTACATATATGATAGAAAATACGTCGCGAGGCCGGATCACGGCGTATTATAATTAAAATTAAACGCACATACGCTATTAAGTATGTAAGGATAAAAGACAGTAAGTAAAGGCAGGCCTCAGCCAAAAGCGAGCAAAGAAAAAAAGTGTCCAATTCTATGATTCATTAAAAGGAATTAGAAATACTTATATGGGGGGAAAACACTCATAATAAAATAAAAATCCCCTTCGTCCATGTGTTCAATTAATATTTTACGTTGGGACACGTGCCCCCTGGGATAACCTTTTGTGAATCTCATCAGGAAACAACGGTACTTCGTTGTAACGGCCGCCTTACGATAATAGGAAGGTCGCTGTGAATTCGGCTTCTTACTAGCGGAACTCCTAAGCTATACCAAAAAAAAAAAACCCCGCAAAGGGACAAGCGTTCAGGGGCCTTCCTCATTGCGGGGAAGGTGCATGAAATGTAAAATATGAAATTTACTAACCAAGTGCCGGTAGAAACCTGTGGACCGCTAAGGGTAATGAATGAAGAGGACATATTTGTTTACATACGGTATACGTCTCCATCTGGTGGTCTTGATGTCGTTTACAAGCCATTAGCTGATTACTTGTGACCGTCCATCGCACGGTACTCTTCAGCATATACGTTCCAAAGAAATTCCTCATTGCTTCTACATTGAACATTGAAGGACCGGACACACCCCGCTTCCCATCTCAGAGAGATATCGAAGCTTTCCCGGGGGATGGGTGTATCCAGAAATTTATTAATTTATGTGAAAATAACAATGATATACATATATACAATAAATAATATGAAATAAATAATCGTACAAATTGTGATCATATAGCATCATCCACAGATAATCAGTCCGTAATCGTAATAGTCCTTATATAAATAATCAAAGAATAATTTTTGTCTTGTACGTGATAGAATCTGGAAGTGAGTTTATCCAATCTAGAATATAACAATCTCGGTAATCAAGCTGTAATAAGATATAAATTGACGTCTATATGTCCGGCATCTCCATTTCATTCACACCCGCCGGAAAAGGATGAAACAGTTGACACTTGTCTTCTTGGGCGTAAATTGTATCGATTATTAGATGTCGGTGAAACAACCGATGCATGTCTTCTTGGTATTGCTTCTACAGTGTAGTGGTAGCGCACATTCCCAGACTGCAAGAGGGCTGTGGTTCGTATCCCAGTGAAGGCGAATGTGAACTATGAAAACCGTGTATAACGATACCGTCTATAACGATATTTTCTTTGGTCCCGGCGAAATTCACATTGAAAGGGCCAATATTGCAAATGCTCAAACCTGTGTATAAAAATGTTTTCAACGTTCCTATGATATCGTTATATCAGTTACTTCTGTATTTCTTTTCTAGTCATCGTAACACATCCTTTACACAGTGTAATTCGTAATATATTCACCTCTACAACAGCATTTGGATGTTTTCTTTTCATGTTTTCTGATAAATATTTCTTTGTGTATATCCCCTCTCAAGTGGATCAGAAGCAGTACTTCAGATTCTGAGAGCAGACGAAGTTTCGTGAGTGATATTCTTTGTTTCTGCCTACTGACGCCGCTGGCTGGCGTAAGTAGCTTCCTATGTGTAGAAGGTGCCAAGAAACAAGTGCTCGAAGGAAATAGTTTGGAAGCTGGTTGCTTGATGGCCCTTGCGACGTTCCTTATAACCATCTACTTCATTTGGAATCTTCTAACGTGCAGGTAGGAGTATACAAATTGAAATTTTAACCATATTTTTCACGTTAGTAGTAGGGTAGATTATGAAATAAGTAATCTGGCAAGCGTGTCGCCGATTTTTCCAGCAAATTGATCAAGGCCTTGTAATTTGTGTGTTAGAAATGAGGCCAATGGCAGCATTTCTCAATCTTTTTGAATCCTGGGATTAGTAAAATATCTGAAACAATGCGACGGACCATAAACTTAAAATATAGGTTCAGCAAATTTCGCAGAGGAATGTGGACGAGGTCCATGTCTGGTTTAGTAGTATATGTGCGGTCGTGTAGGATCCAGGTTCGACCCCGTTGACGGCACAGTGGTGGTCGGCTGAAGTTGGTTTTCTGCAGTATTCAAGCAGCACGATACAAAACAACGTGAAAGTTCAAGCATTTACCATCTTCACTTCAAAATATGGAAGACGGATGGCAGCACCAACAAGACGAAACAAGCGTAACTGACAAAATAAATACGCTTGTATTTAGAATACGCATTTCGGCATGTTCGTATTCGGTATTCATCGTTAGAAATTCGGTAGATGAATGTGCACGAGGTCCGTGTGCGGTTAAGTAGTAGTAGCCTGGTATTTCAAGGAGTTCTACTAAAAAAGGCATCACCACTATCGCAGTTCACCACGACACTTTGAGCAGTGTTGGCGTAACGCATGGGTCCAATCGGGCCTCACGGAAATGAAATCTGGTTGAAAATTTCGAGAGTATGCATGTAGATTGGTAGGCGGGCATTTCTAGACAGGTATAGGGCCTCAGAAAAATCCCTTTCGCGGGGGGGGGGGATAAAAGTGATGCTCTTAAAATGGCCCGAAGTTTCAGAGTTTATGGGCTAGAAGGAAAACCTTGCACGTTGTACTGTATGAAGTAAAGGCCTACTACTTCACCACGATACTCTTCGTACACATTCGGAATTTTTGACGAATTTGTAGGCCTACATGCTGGAATGTTTGTGCTTGTTTCGTGTTCTCGCCGGTGGTGCCACCTGTCTTTTATATTTTGAAGTGAAGTTGGTGAATGCTTGAATTTTCATGTCGGTATCGTGCTGTAGTGTATACGTACAATCTTTTCTTTCTTTCAAACCGAGCACAAAACCTGGGTCTATCGCCATCTATGGGCAATTTTTTACTACCTAGTGAGTTGTGCCGGAAGTGTGTGTGTACCCAACAGTCTGAGTGCGTATCTAGTGTTGTCATGGTTCCCACACCCTAAAGCAGGGTCCCTAGGCTGGGATCTTTTACGGGGCCCCCGACCAGACTTGAAAAAATGAAAATCATCCCGGGCCCCAGGACTGGAGCTTTGTCAGCCCACCCCTTGTGGGGGCCATGAGTGTTGTCCGATTTTTCTGTGCTGCCATTTATGTTTCGGAAGTGAGTGAAGTGTAATGAACGAGTTATATTTGTACCGTTTGTAGGTTTGTTCTCTCTGTGGCGAGACTTTTTAAAGGGGCGATCGGCTCGCATTAGCGCCTCGAAGTGTATATGTACTGTCTGCTCTCTGCGTAGAGACTATTTTTGTATTTAAATGTTAGACTGGCTCGTATTCACGCATCGTAGTTGGAAAACCGCTTGAAACCAACTTCAGCTTATCACGCTGTGCCTAAACGGAGTTAGAACCTTTATCGTAACGTGTGTATATTTAAAAAATCAATTTTGTTATCCAAGCATGAGAGAAGTGTCAACAAATCTTGGAGAAATCATACTAAGGAGCTGCAATTTCGGATTGAAAACGTAACTTTATTGGTGGTAGTTTTTTTTTTTTTTTAAATCTTTATTTATGATAACATAGTACTAAAAGTTTTTCGCTCAATGCTTCTTAACAGGTTTCACGTGAAAAACTACTTGAAATGGCGATCGCAAAACCAAAATGTCAAAGTCATCAGAGTTCGACGATTTTCAGCGTCCGAACAAGAATCGCACCGGAACATACGTATTCCACGGCCACCTTTATTCACTCAAGATTCGGAAAACATTCCCGAAGTCGTGGTACAGATTCCCGAATCGGTGTAATCATTCGTGAAGTAAGTTCGTTTCAAAATCTATATTCTTTGTTGGTTTAAATTAAAGTATCCGCGATCACGTACTCTTGAGATTTTTATCGAGGTAAATATTTTTAGGTCATCCGAATCGTAGAAATCTAAAAATTTTGAATCATGTGGCCACAGTTCTCGCGATCCATCGACTAGACGGCCTATTGGTCACGGGTAACAACCCTCATAGGTAAGGTCTGTTTGGGGGAGGCGGGTGTTGGTTAAGCATGCATGTGCAGGGCGGTTTCTCATAAGTTCGGGCCTTGGGAAAATATGAATTTTTGGGGCTCCTTAAGAGTTATTCAAGTATTACGTGAGCATCGATGGGAAGGGGGTTTCGGGTTTGCTACCTTTAGATGACAATGGTGGGGGATTTGAACAATGTGCTTACGTCATCAACCACCCTATATAAAAATAGTAAAGATACCATTAAAAATATTTCATGAGTGTCAAAAACAAGAAAACCTTTTGCTTGTTTGTGGGCACCTGAACTAACATTCTTCCTATTGATAACTTTCTAATTGAAAGTTGAAGAACGGAGGGGGGGGGGAACAGTATAAAAATTTTGATATTCATTTTATGACACACACCATGTCTTCACCACTCTCAGAAACTGATCGTGAGAAGTTCTTGAACAGAGTTTGAACATTCTTTCAACTAAGAACCATACCTCTATGACGAACGATTGATTAGAGAAAGCCCTAATTAGGACTTACAGGACACCCTGTAAGTCCTGATTCGGGTAGATTTTAGTAGTAATTTAGAGTTCTCTAAGCATTGTTCTACCCATGCGGGGTGGGGGGGGGTGGTAGTGGTTTAGCCGAGGATGTAGTTTTATTTCGCCAGGGAAAAACGTAAAAACCTCCCTCCCTGAGAAAACCATACTTACGCCTATGTCTCCATGAAATACATTAACGATTATCAGGGTTTCCAGCAAGCAAGTGTTCTCCAAGCATAAGATTAGACTTGGCTAACACACTCAATTCGGACGATTCTATTGCGCTTTTCAAATAAGAATTGTATAGCGAGAATAGCCCTCAGCAACTGAGCTTTCATATTTTGCTTCTCCTGGAAGAAAAAAAAAGACTCGTTCGCTGTGACGACTCTTTTCGTGCTTGGGGGACAATGAAGGCAAAACAACGTTGGACGTTATGTTCATTTATAACTTGAATTTCGACCCCCCCCCCTTTCCCCTCCGTGATACGTAATCGAAACTAATTTCGACATTGAAAACTATTTTGGGCTGAAAATATAGCACGATTTCCAAGAATATTTAAGGTTACGGCAATTTATTGTGGATAAACTACACAGAATGAAGTTTATGCATGAATACATGATATTTAATTAACGACTAAATGATCATGATTTATTTAACAGGATTTTTGATTTTCATAAGTTCGGTGAGCTAATTGGTTGCTTTTTCTTTTCACTTCAGATGAAAGTTTTCCAAGGAACTTTTTTTTCCTCCAAAGAAGCAGCTGGTTTCTGCTTCCAAGAAAACTTAAGATTTACATAAAAAAAACCCCATTTATACATTTGTTTGGTAGTTTGTTGTACAATCCGATTTACTAAATCTTAGTTGAAAACAAGTTCTTACTCTATTATACAACATTTTTTGGTTTATTTTATCGTTTAGATCATTAACTTTTTTTTTTTTAGTTTTCGTTATTTTATTTCATTTCTTAATCATTTTGTTAAAAAAATTGGTATTTACCTAATAAAAATTTACCGTTTACTTCCGATGGCATTCAGGGGAGAAATAAATTTGTTTTCTGTTGATTCTCAACCTGAAAATTATTAAACAATGATTTTTTAGTTCAAGTGGTTGTTTTTTGAGCACTTTTATTTAAATTCGCTTAACATATTTAATAGATGAAAAATTATGAAATTCGCAAACGCATGTTGTGACTGTCGGCGTTCAATAAAAATTCAAATTGCAATTATATATATTACCGTAATTTCTTGCATATAATTTGTAGATTTTAAATCAAACATGTGCTTGCTCTCTCTCTCTCGCGTATATTTCTGCGGTGCTCTAATGCAGTGGCTCTCAAACTTTCCCATCCGCGGCTCTCCAGAAAAGAATCATTTCAAATGAGTACACGTGTGGCCCCGTTTCTCTCATTGACATATGGGAGAAGCTACCGTGGGCCCCAAAATTAGCTGCTTTTTGCATTTTAGGCAGAGGTTACACCCCCCCTTCCTTCTCCAATGTATAGTGTTGAAACACTGGCGTACACACGAGGACCCGAACTTATGAGGAACAGGCCCTGCGAGCTCACATAAAAACACCAACTTTTCACTTCGCTTGCTTTCAAACATTACAGCAGTTCTCAAACGTGTTGTGAATATAACTGGGGCCAATACGTTCCAAGGTTGGTCATTAAAGAGTACAACGGCTACTCTACCACTGGCAATGATGGTCAAATGTCGGAGGCTTTAAACTTTAAAGACGGACACATTCCGCTTCACATGTCAGAGAGATATCGAAGTCGTCCCGGAATATGGGTGTCCGGAAAAATGTCTGAGACTGGTCATAAAGAACGACCAGGACCTTTCAGTCACCCAAACCAAGAGCCACTTTCCTCCCCGACCTTCCAACCCATCTGGTCACACATTGGTCAAAGAACGCCGACAGTCACAACATGCATTTGCGTATTGGAGTGTTCTGGAAGCAAATACTTGCCAAAGAACATTCAGCCAGGCCGAAGCCAGCTGAAAGTAAGGTAAGCAGCTCATGCCAACTGGTGCTTAGTAGTAGCAGTGAGGGAGACAGAAATTCGAAGCAAATATTTACGAATGGCTATTGAAGTAAGCCACTGGATGAAACCAGGCCGACTCATCATCCACCATAAATACACAAGTTCGTCAGTATTACTACAGATAATAGCTATTGCCCTGCCATTTCTCTAAACGATTAGACGTCACATTGAACAGAAAACTGATTTTTCTTTTAATCCTCGATGAGTCCGCTATGGATTTCCTAGGAGCAGGAATGTGTCTCTGGTGTCGGCAAAGTGAGGAGGAAATTTCATTTTTTAACCTCATTTTTTAACAGAAGGTGGGTGGGAGGGGGGGGGTAAAATACATTTGTACCCCAGCTAACCAAACATTTAGTTGCAACCCTGAAAACGCCGCCTACCACCTTTACTATCGCGATTCGACCGCACATTATATGACCAAAAAAGGTTGTCCAGCATTCCGAAAACTAACCATACTAACGATTTTTTGGCTAAATCAAAATTTGCCTTTTTGAAATTATTAAATTCGTCATTGCCGTTGTTTTTCATTATAGTGTTTTCAAAGTTCGGTCTGAAATATTCTAATTAAATCTTTATAAAACCCCCATTCTTTCCTTCTCGACTTCTGTCTAAAAGCCTGAAGCGAAAAATGTGAAATAAATTGCCCCCCCCCTCCTCCTCCTCCACAAAGATATCTCGATCAAATAGATTGAAATTAAAACATTAATGCATAATTATACAACGATTTTGAATTTCGCGCGAAAAATATCTTCAATAATTGAATCGGAGTCAGTGCTGTCCTCTGTAGTCGCGTTATTACAGTCTGCCGCTAGATGGTACAATATGTAACGCATCTAATCAAACCACGACGTACAATTGAGCAGCTTTGATTTTAATTACAAAAACATTCGATAAAAAAAAATATGGGCAAAATATAAGAATCGATAAAGTGTCGTTTCTTTTTTAGTATTTCAGTCTGACTCTGGAATGATATAGTGCAGTGATTCCCAACGTGGGCGATAGAATGTTCCCGGGGTGGGGGGCGGTAGAAGCTACTCATGGAGGAAAGAATAACGTTATTCTTTCCTCCATGGAAGCTACTGATATAATATAGGATCCTATTGCGTTCGGGGGTGATGGGACAAAAAAAGGTTGGGAAACTATTAGGGCCGTATTCACCGACATGGTTTAAACCTGTAGTTTTAATTTTTGGATAAGAGATCAACATAGATTGGTTAGAACCTTGAATTTAACCAATCCGTGTCGATATCTTATCAAAAAATTGTGACTATAACTTAAACCATGTCGGTGAATACCGCCCTAAGTGCCTTTTTCTTTTTTGCTTCTCCATGTAATGAAAATTCCCCAAAAAAATATTTTAAGAAATTAATAAATGAACATTTGGATGTATAATATTCTCACACACAGTAAATTTTACCTTTTTTACAATAAAAATATTGAAATTGAGAAAAATATTTTACTCCCCTATTTTTCAAAAATGATTTGAAATTAAATCTGGATGATTGGGCTAAATCACCATTTGATCAGCCATTTTTTTAGAGTGATTATTGTCAGCGCCACCTAGGAAAAGCTTCTGTATTTTGGGTTTTTTTTTTTAAAATGTGTTAGTTCAAGCGTGCTCCTTACTACGGAACCCTTGTTTACATTGTCTGGGACAGCTTGTTACATAAATCCTTAAACATTTGTTCTACTCATTTAGATTTTAACAATTAAAAAGACCTATAGATGGCGAACAACGCTGGCGAATGGTGTTTGATCGAGAGCGACCCCGGTGTCTTCACTGAACTCATAAAAGGATTTGGTATGCCTGTCATTTATTCACAATAACGTTTAAATAACCACCATTTATCATGCCCAACTGCTTTCCAATATTGCTTGCGACCGCCCTGTTTAATTGATAATTTATCTATCTTTGGGTTGGTATTCACCGACAGGATTTAAACAATAGTCGAAATTTTCGTATAGCATCCCGACCCGGATTGGTTAAATTAAGATTTTTAACCAATCCCTGTCGATCTCCTATCCGAAAATTGACTACTGTTTAACTCTGCGGTCGATGCCGCCACAGTGGCAAATACCAAACATGACCCCCGCTCTGTCCCTTGTGGGATATAAGCGGGATACCTTGCGGCTGGGCCATGCTGGAAAAAAAAAAGAAAAAGCTCCGCCACCAAGACCACGGGCCGAATGCCGGCCGGCATTGCGCCACCGGACCTCCGCCACGCAAAGGACCACAAACTATAACACCAAACATGGCCCCTGCTCTGAAGCAGATTACCTATTGGCTGGGCCATGCTGGAAAAACTCTCTTGATGTCCAAACCTGGGAGGAATCCCCGGCCTGCCTGGGCCCCTATCGCCTCCGACTTGTAGCAATCACACCCCTCCGGAAACCCCCGCCAAGGAGCATGGGCGGATTGCCCGCCTGCACCTCGCCGTCGAGCAAGAGACCAACAAAAACATCCAGAGCCATCCGTCTTCATCACCGTACTCTGTCTCCAACCATCAGCCGGATGACTGATCTGTGACACCAACTCTAATCTTGTTCTTCCTCTGTTGGAAGGTGACAGTGGTGCCATTCGCAAGTCGTCTTAGAAATCGGTGCCACCGTCCTGGTGACACGATGTCATTCATGATGACCTGGCGAGCGGCATGGCAAACGAGGTTAGCAGTGATGGTAACTTGTGAGAAAAAATTGACCAAAAGGCAGCACATTTTTTCACGAGCAATATCTCCAGAAAAGCTAAATTTGCTCCGACTAGCTGGTACTCCCATCAGAGAAATTCGCTGATTACAAAGGGTTAAACCAAGGATTCTTGACCTATGGGTCACCAAAGCCTCAGAGGTGCGTCGTATTAATTCACTTACAGTCAGTAGCTCTTCAGCTATGAATCACGATTCATACTTGATTCACAGGGGCTTCTGAGATGGGTTGTGCAAATCCCCTTACAGCCAAGGATTCTTGAGCCATGGGTCAAGACTCAAAAGTCAATTTGTACGGGCTTTCAAAGTGAGTAATTTAAATCCACTAACGGCCAGGATCTCTTGAGCTTGGAGTCCTGACCAAAGCTTTATTTGCAGGGGCTTCCAAGATTGATCGGGTTACTTATAAATATGTCACATCTCGAACTTGATTTGCAGGGCTCCCAGGGTTGTACAAATCCACATACAGCCAGGGGTTCTTGAGCTATATATGGGTCATGATCCAATCCAAACTTGATTCGAACTCACGTGAGATACTAATGCAGCGTCCTGATTGGACTCTTGCAGAATAATGCTACCCGATTGGTCTATTCGAATTTTCTTAGAATTCCTGCAAATGAATTTAACCGCTATGAAGGGGAAACATGATATGGCGCCATATACATATCCATAGTGATAACACACAACTCTGGCAACAAAAATGCAGTAGGCTCTTGCTAATCTGGCGCATCTGAAATGGTTGATTGCATAGTACATACATATCTAAGAAAACCCTATGAAGGGGAAACAAATCAAAAATTCTGAAAAAAAGAAACGAAGATGAAGAAGAGGAATAAAAAGTTCACAAGTTGGACTCAAACCAGCTCACTCTGCTCAGTGCCATCTTAACGCATGGGCCCACCCAAAAAATTTCCAAAAAAATCGAACTTTTATAGATTTTGTAAAGAATATTCATGGCAAACAGGCAGGGCTCAACTTGAACGATAGGCTACTTTAAATGCTCGCCAGAACTGGGTAAATGTCTGATAGGGTGAAATCTAAGAAATAAAATTGATTTGAATTTTCAAAATGGTTATGGGAGGAAGTTTTTTGAGGGGGGAGGGGTTGTCCACCCTTTCCCCATCAGCAAACATTGCCACTACAGAGTGGCTTGGCCCCAAGGTTGTCGTGCATGCTCAGTATACAATTAGTATAATCTGGTTATTGACTGATTCTCATAAAAGGTGCTCATTTACGGTCAAACCATCGCATGTTTTCATTATTCTTTATGAAAATATTTTTATGAAACTATGAGAAAATATAAACTATTGTATCATATCAAATAAATATTAACAAGAATATTTTTTATTTTTTGCAGGTGTTCGTGGTGTCCAAGTCGAAGAAATTTATAGTTTGAACCCTGAAAATTTCGAAAGAATTAAGTAAATATATAATTTTTTAGAAAAAAAGATTTCTCCATAAAGAAAGAATTAAAACGTATTAATAAACGTATTAACTTGCTGCACCAGTTCTTGGCCTACAAGTAGTAGGCAACTTGCATATTTGGCCCACAAACTAAAAAGATTGTAGAGTTACGTAATCATGTCAATAAGGACCTATGGCACATTGAATACCTGAAATTTCTAAAAAGAACACATAAAAATTTAAATTTTGGATTCACACAGTATACTTTCACTCATTAACGATCCAGGTTCTTTTTCAACCAGCGTGCCATAGATCTACTTTATTGTAGATCGTAGTTTCCCAAATTTTTTGTTCCATTGCCCCCTTCTTCAGACATTTTTTTCCTCATCGCCCCCCCCTCCCCCAACTCAAGTGAACCCATAGGATCCTATGTTATACCCGTAGCTTTTGATTAACCCGCTGAACCATTCCATCGCTCACTTTGGGAAACACTGTTCTAGATCTTCAGGACAATGATGGGCAACATTGGGCACATTACTTATTGCGATTGCAAAATTACAAAAAAAAACCCCAATTGATTATTGAGTTACATTTATTACGATGTAAGTATTCAAAAATAATGCAGATATGATATTTATTGTATGATCTTTACTATATTTCAGACCAGTTCATGGATTGATCTTTTTGTTTAAGTGGTTTCCGGGTGATGAGCCATGTGGGCCCATAGTTCAAGACAGCAGGCTCGACGAGATTTTTTTTGCCAAACAGGTACAACAGAGTTTTTTTCGACCTAAAACCCAATTTTGTTAAACGTTAACTAAACCATTGTTCATGCAAATATTGTTTGTTTAAACAATGGTTGCTCCACATCATAGGATCATGTGGAGTAACCCTTTCACTGTGGATGCCAATTAGCCTGCAGTTAAAATGGTATTCAATTCAAACTTAACTTCCATGTAAAAAAGAGGATCATTTTTATATGGAATTAGAATCCCCTGGTTTCAAAATTACGTATATTGCTATATCAAAATTAATAAGAAATTTAAAATCAAAAATTTTATTTCACTGTGACCTGCAGCCGTTTACCAAACCTGAAGTGGCCCATGAAAGCCACTTAGTGGCTTGTGGCCATTATCATATTCCTTAAGTTGTCTGTGGCAAATTTTCAAGTGGCAATCATGGTGCAGTTTCAGATCACTAAAACTGTCTGCCATTTCCAGATCACTGAAGGGACCCACTGCCATAGTCCCCACATCTTGCGGTAGGGCGCCTGGCTTTTTTGATTTTCCAATTTCAAGACATGAATGTGAGCCATTCTTCCTTTTAACAAAGTCTCTGTAGGCAGCAGATAGCTCTTCAACATGATACTTACATAATATGGAAATTATAAACAATATTTAACATCTTTACTTCAAAATATGGAAGATAGGTGGCAGCACTACCTAGAACATGAAACATGCATAACTCTGATAACATAAATATGCTAGAGCCCCACATCTGCACGCATATGGTTCTTCCCAGTCTCTCCCCTATAGTGAATAAATAGTGCAAAAAAACATGTGGGGAACCAAGTCATGTGTTGACATTTTTGTTCTTGAGCGCTATAATTTTAATTAATTTATATACTTTTTGCTGTTGTTTTTGTGGTTTCACGTTCGTTTTTTTTTAGTTTGGAAGTATATTGTGATATACTTCGAACTAATATTGTCTTTTTTATTGCATGAACATATGATACTGGGAGTAAATTGTTCTGTTTTTATTTAAGCCTAACTTGCAATTGCAGCGCTAAGTAGTGTTTAATATACATATACTGGAATAGTTAGGGTTAAGATCGAGATGACGGACGAGTGCCCTGTGTCGCCTATTGGAAGCAAGGTCTTCAATGGTGAGTTCTACAAGCATTTGGATGAAATGACCCTCCTGTTCACAAGAGTCTGTGATGGGAAAAGAACAGACGCAGCCGAGAGAGACCGGTTTCTCGTGCTGAGGAATGAAATGATGAAGCTGTATGATGAAGTCCATGTCGTAGGAAATGAACGTTCTTTGTCGGAGGTTGCTATCACTGAGCCGCCGCCTAGTATCCATGAAACTGCTAATATTTCAGAGATTATTGAGAGAAACTTTCAGAAGTTTGAGGAACGTTTTAGTAGACTAGAGAGCATTGCCCAGATCATTCCCGGAATGCAGTCAGAGATAGGTAACTTGTCAAATGCTATGCGCTCAAACGTGAACTCATCTGGAGCAAACAACTGTGAATCATTGCCAGAGCCTGTTGCTACCGCTTCGTATGCCCAAATATTGACTGATACTTTGAGGGGAAAGGAAAATTTGTCAAATAACAACACGTTTCTGGCAGTCCACCCTCGCTTGAAAGTGGATGATATTAATCAAGTACCACCTAACAGTTTACAGCGATCCAACATCGCAACTGGGACTGATCGGCATAATGAATTCAGAGTGGGAATGTCTATGACGTCGCAGGTGCGTGTAGTGCAGACAGTTCGCAGACGTCGGTTGCTGGTGAACAGATTTGCTCCAGAGATATCTATCTCGGACGTACGTCGCATACTGCAGGACACGCAACTCGAGTACGACTGTGACTGTGTTAAGCTGAATACAAGAAACTCAAACTAATGCATCTTTTGTACTAACCACTGTCGATAGTAATTGGGATTCATTGAGTGATCCATTCCACTGGCCATCTGGTATACACATCAGAGAGTTTTTGTAATTCCCAGATATCTTCTGGAGGATCCGGCTGGAGATTGTACTATAACGGAAGCATTGCCCGGTCAGAGGGACACCTCTAATCAACAATGACTGTACGGACAAGAGTCATCGTCAATTTCTTCAACAAATGAACACGCATCCGATTCTGAATCAAGAGTTACAGGTTATTAACCCCAGAAGTATTGTGAATAAAATTGACGATTTGCATTGCTGCATTCAGTCATACGATGTCGACATTCTGTGCATAGCAGAGACTTGGTTACATCAGTCAGTTTCGTCTTCCTTGATATGTCTACCAGTATACGATATTTTCTGATACGACAGAGAAACTACTGTGGGAGAAGGTGTATGCATTATTATTCGAAGCAGCCTGAAACCTAAGCTGGTGAACGTGCATAATGGAAATCAAGATGTTGAGATAATATCGGTGGATATAAAAAGTGGAAATAGGAAGTGCAGGCTTATTACGGCGTACGTTCCGCCAAATAAAGCATGTAATTTAGATCATTGGTGTGAGTTTTGGAGAGAACTAAGGCATTACTGCTCTGCGTGCTTTCCGGGGATTTTGGTCGGGGACTTCACCATGCGGGGAATCGATTGGATAAACGGGAGATTCTCATCTGAATTGGAGTCACAGTTCATGTCAATATCAGCAGAACTAGGCCTTGTTCAGTTGGTTGATTTTCCCACAAAAGGGGAAAACTTTTTAGATGTTCTGTTTGCTACCAATCCTTCGGTGGTCTACGACGTATATGCACTTCCACCCTTCTGCAACAGCGATAATCCATCGCACTTGCCGATACACTTCTCATTGCATATTACAACAGGATTAGATTGCCGATCAACACTAAACTATCACAATGCAGATTATCCACGATTATCAACTATTGTAAAAGATCTGCAGAACCAAGTACTGGCTGGAACTATCTCAGCTGCGGATGCTTTGCCAGCTCTATTTCTGCGGTCTCGTGAACATGTTCCCCGTCAAATGAGATTTAGAAAAAAAGATAAGGTTTTACGAATGCTAAACAATAGGAAATTGCATGCTTGGCGTCAATATAGATGAATACCTAGTCAAACCACTAAAGAACAATATAAGGTCATGGCTAGGAACTATGCAAATTACGTCCAAGGAAAAGAGAGTTTACATCTCCTCAACCTCTGTAAAAATCATGATCGGAACTTTTTCCACAGAGATGTCTGCAGTAGACTTTGTGTATCCTGGGACATACCAACGCTAACTGTGAATGGCACCACGATAACGGAAGATTATGAGAAAGCAAACGTTTTTGCGGACATATTTTCTGGTTCATATAATTTCAGTTGTTCCGGTTACGACCATCGTTATCAAGGCCTTATGAATGATCATCCCTTCTTTCGTGACATGTTCAGCACTCAGACGATAAAAGCCATTATTGCTTCTCTTCCTGGTCGATCATCTCCGGGTCGTGACGGAATACCCAGTTGTTTCTACAAACGTCTTTCAGACCCGATATCTTTTCTGCTTAGCTCCATCTTCACATCCTTCTATGACTACGGGTCTATCCCATGCTCTTGGAAATCTGCAGTTATTAGTCCAATTTATAAGAATAAAGGCTCCAGGGCAGATCCGAATAATTATCGCCCGATATCGTTAACCGATATATCCTGCAAAATTTTCGAGAGATGCATTGTCAATCAGTTACTTCCATTTGACGACGAGGTGGGCTTAATCCCCTCAGTTCAGTTTGGCTTCATTCCTGGCCGCTCCTTACCAGTGCAGCAGTTGATTTGTCATGATATAAAATGGGAGAGTGCTATAGACTCTGGACAAGAGATTGATGTAATTTACGTCGATTTCCAAAAGGCATTTGATAAAGTAGACAGATTGCTACTACTGAGGAAGGCTTGCATGGGGGTTCCAGATAAAGTTGTGAGGATAATTCAAGAACTGCTGTCAGACAGAGTTCATCAGGTTCGCGTAGCCAGCGTGATGTCTAGAGAATGTCACGTGCCAAGCGGAGTTGTCCAGGGATCGGTGTTAGGCCTGATCTTATTTACTTTGTACACTTACGATATTACTCAGGCTTTGTCACCCATCTCTCTATTGCAATTCGCTGATGACATGAAGTTATTCTCTCCAGTGGAAAACACTGGGGGCCTAAGAATTGCATGCCAACAACTTTTCCAGTGGAGTTGTCCGTATAAACTACCTATTTCATCATCAAAAAGTGGATCAATGCATTTAGGTAGACGCACCGATCCTGAATATTACCAACTAGGTAATGAAACGTTACAGCAATTGGATACATGCATGGATTTCGGCTCATTGCGATGAGCCGCATTCTGGATTTCACTGATCATTATCATGGCATAGTCTGCAAAGCTAATAGAATTTCATATATGTTACGTACGGCATACCATAAGTGTGATGCGCATACGTTGTCATATGCTTTCTGTGTGTACGTTCGCCCGACTCTGGAGTTCTGTTCGCAAGTATGGAGCCCTTACAAAATCAAGGACATACAGCTCCTCGAAAAGCCACAGAGGTCGTTTACTAAACGAATACCTGGCATGAGCGGTCTATCTTATTGCCAGAGACTTCAATTTCTGGGTTTACACTCACTGGAATGGCGTAGAATCGCTGCAGATCTGAAGATGTGGTACAAACTAGTCCACCAAATTGTTTATCTACCATCGAGAGCGCCTTTCTTTGAGATCATAGACAGGCGAGTTAACCTACGTAGGCATTGCTTCCAAATAAGAATACCAACGGCTACAAGGGATTGCTTTTTCCACGGATATAGATGCTGTGTGGCAAGAATATGGAACAGTCTTCCATCAGAACTTGTATGTGCCTCCTACGCAAGATTTGCTTCCACTATTGGGGATTTCGACCTGACTCCATATGCGAAGTGCTTCCCGTTCTGACTATTATTATTATTTTTTTCCCCTTCCAGTATAAGTGCATTTCATGCCTTCTGGGGTTATTGTAAATAAATAAATAAAATACACAAAAAAGATGATAATCGTTCTAGGCCTACCAAGCTAGAGCTCTATCCTGGTGGAGGCTGTGATGCAAACACACACAACTTATATTCCTGCATGTACAATTCATTAGAAATTCCACAGAGGAATGTGTATGAGGTGCTTGCATAGTTGAGTAGTGAAGTAGTAGGCCCCTGGGCTGGAATCTTTGGTGGTCTCCAGGGCACTTCTCACAAAGCTCTCTATAGGAAATTTATAGTGTGGAAAAACAAAAAAATGATGAGAATCGTCCCAGCCCCTTGCCTAGAGTCCTACCCTTGTGGAGGCTATGCCCATGTTCAGATCAATCGAGTCATGCACACTTCCAGATAATTTAAATGACTCATGACACATTTTCAGATAACCTAAGTGGCCTTTGACACATTTTCAAACCACCGAAGTGGCCCACACTCGCCAGAAAGTGTGAATTTTTGGTTTATACAATTAAAACTTGGTTACAAGTGTTTTGCAAGATGAGTGAAAATTTTAAACAAATTTAAACTTGATAAATAAGGCTCACAATATGTGTACAGTGTCTATTCCAAAGCCTCCTATATATGGAATGTTATATATGGAATAATGTAATGATTAAAAAGACTTTTTGAAAGAGGAACAGCACCTTTGCATGGCAATGACCAACAATTGTTTCAGGCAGATATCCTTCAGTAAGAAGAAACAAAAATTTCCACCTAAAATTTGGTGTGTCCAGTGAACAAAGATTCAATGAAATATAGATCAGCATTTCTCTACGAGGGGAAACAGAAATATAGGTGATTCACAACAATGTTTTGCTTGCTTCAATTTCCAGAAGTATCGCTTCAAAATTATGCACTGGCTGTGACATTCCTTTCATTTGGGAAATGGGTAGCTGAATTAAATTCCCATGCTTTAGGAAATTTAGAGATTATAAACTATGCCAAGGAACATGTGCAAAATCTCGGCTCATACCCCCCTTCCCTTCTGTGTACAGCAGTGCTATTGTGGTCAAAGCACACTTTTCTTTATGTCCATCGTATATATATTTTGTCAATTTTCATAAATATTCTTCATTATAGTCTCATCATTTCAGGTCATTAACAATGCTTGTGCCACGCAAGCTATCCTCAGTGTGCTTCTAAATTGCAAGCATAGTGATGTGAAGCTCGGAGAAACTCTTTCATCATTCAAGGATTTTTGTTCTACTTTTGATGCTACTGTAAGAACAATGTATATTTTTCTTTTAGTTTTTATGGTTTTTAGTATGAAGGAAAATAATCTCAATATAGTGAAACACCTATATAACAATAATGAAGGGATCGGGAGAAATGCATCCTTATAAAGGAGCTATCTGATAGTTGGAATATATTAACACTATGAAAAGTGCATTGGGACCAGAGAGTAATATTGTTATATAGGACACCCTTCTTTTACAGACAATTTTTTTTTGTTCTCCAGTGTCCGCGCAAAAAAAAAAGTGTTACTGTATATGATTTTCACAGCATTCAAACTTTCAGAAATTTTGTGTTTGTATCTTAATTTCATTATTAAATAGATTCCAATAGGCCCATATTTTTATTTTACGCCTCAAAATTTGGAAGTTAATTTTTATTCAATTATTTTAGCATCAGATGTAAAATTTCTATTTTGTTACATATTTTGTTGCATATTTTTGATTCAATTTTTATTGTTACTTGAGTTTTATTATTATAAACATGGTTCATACTTTTTGTAGATGAAAGGTTTGACATTGAGCAACTCCGACACAATACGAGAGGTTCACAACAGCTTTTCTAGGTGATGTGAATGAGATAAATTTTCCAAGATTGTCTTACCAAATAGTTTTAATACATATGCATAGAGATATGATAGTTTTGTACAATGTATTTTTCAACAAATATTTTATATTTATACAATATTTTATATCTAGGCCTACACAGTCAATGCTTGTTTTTACAGACTCAAATAATTCATTTGTAAAATCAAAAGTTTATAGATGATAAAGACATTTAGAGGAAAATGGCATAATGATCAGAACGAAAAGACTAGTTTGTAAAAGTGTGTCATTGCATGAATTTGAGGTTTGTGAAATTGAACTGCGTATATTTAATTTTCTGTAAGCATGTTTGTAATACAAATCTAGAATTTTAGACTATCTCAACCAAATTTTGTATATCAAGCCAGACACAACATAAATGATAAGCTACTTTGAAAGTTTGCGAAAGCCAGACAAAAAATGGTCAAAATTGTCCAACAAGATAAATTTTTGAATTTTTATGTTTTGAATACTTATTTACAATGATTTAAAAATTATGTATTTTTATAAATGTTTGCAATGGTTCACCACTTTAATGCACTGAGTGCAGAAAAACCTGAGCAGCCCTGTAAATTTATAGTGTATGCTTATGTTTAAGCTTCCGCTCCCCTCCCCCGCACTTCAGGACTTCCATAATGGTGGTTCTAAACTGGTTTTTCTTCTCAAGAATGGACCAGTGCATAATCCCTGATTCCCAGTGAGAGGACAATATGGTTATTAAGGCAATTTGATTCGTAAAGGGGGGGGGGGGGAAATTGGGATTTATGAAAATTAATAGTTGATAAAATAATTTCTGAATTAATGGAATTTGCATATCCGATGAAGAAATAATTCGAAACTTAACGAAAATTCAAATGTAATAAAAATATTTTCTCAGAATAAAATTCTCAAATATTGTTGTGCTCTCTATTTGACTTGGGGCCCTGTTTTGTCTAGTCGTTTAGATGCCATGACGTGAATCAAGATACCACAGTATAATTTGTTGGCTCTTGGGCTTCATGGATTTCTTTTTTTTGGCCCACACACAGTTGAAAACCCCCAGTCTCAAAAATTGAAAACACCTGCTTTCTTTAGGCCAGTTTATTAGTCTTTGGGGCTTCTTCCATGTGGATAGGAGTTATCTTTTTAAATGATAAGAATTATATGTCATGGAAAGGGGATGGGGGTATACATGGCTCACTTTTGGGGAAGGGAGGCTAATTTGAGGTTTGAGGGTGTGAGCACAAAAAAGAAAATCTCTGAGGGAATTTTGAATTTTTAACCTTCAAAAAGCATTTCCAATTCATAGAAATTTATTGAAACAGCATTAAAAAAAATTCTTTCAATATTTTAAAGTTCTTACTATATATATTGTTAATTTTTGATCATCTTGGGGGAGTAATCTGCATGGGCAACATGCCCCACCCATGTGTCTCTCTTAAACAGAGGAGGGGTATCAGGATTTTACAAGATGCTTAAGCGGGGCATGGTGAAAAAAAGGTTGGGAACCACTGGTATATACACTGAAGTGCCAAAAGTCATGGGATATCTCTTAATATTGCTGTACTTTTAATTGGGTAAAAGGAGGTCCCACACCACATTAAGAGGTATCCCATGACTTCAGTGCTGAAGTGCCAAAAGTCATGTTCCTACCTTTCCTTCAATGTAGGAACCTAATTTTTTAGCAAAAGATTTAATAGTTAATTTTTTTTACTTGGCTTATACATGAAATATACAGCAGGCCTATGTTATTAAAATATATTAACAAGGTAGAGGAAAAAGAGCAATATAATCAAATACAGGAGAAATTTAAGTTGTAATTTCATTATCCTTTTATAGATAGATAAATTAGACATATGAATGTTATCAGGCTCTACAAGTAGATACCGGATAGGAAAATAGTCGGTTAAGTGGATAAACTGTATGAAAATAAAACGTAGAAAAAGTGGTTAAGAGGATACCATTTTAGCCGATGAATATTTATTCTTAACTTGAGAAACCTTCAACCACAATTCAAATAATGCTCCCAATACCTGCGAGAGTTATAAACTAAATTTTAAAGCTTTATCATGAGAAATTATGGTATTTATTCGTTCTAGTCCTATTCTTTTTAGTTATGGAAATTTCAAAAATTGTCTGAAACGCAACAAATTGTGTCAAAAAATTTTGTGATTTTTTTTTGTCATTATTTTTTTCATAACACCAGAGATTTTGTAATTTTACTACAGTTTGATACTAAGTGAAATTAAAAAGTATATTTTTTTCTCTTGTTATTACAGACAGAATATGTTTGAATTTGATTGTCAAAAACCCAACAAAGAAGATGACGTTTTCCACTTCATTGGTTATGTGCCTATAGACAATAGATTATATGAACTCGATGGATTGAAAGAAGGGCCTATTGATCTTGGTATGTTCCATGCATTATACATAGTAGTTAAATCTTGAATGTGATTGTTTACTGATTGAATCGTTCTACATAATGCAGTTGAGACATGAAATTCATCTATGAAAAGTTATCTCTACAAAGTGCTTTGAATGTTGAGCAATTGTATTGTTAACATTATTTTAAATACATTGAGGCAGTGCCATAACTAGCCATTCTTGTGCCCTGTGCAAGAATTTGCATTTAGGCCTCCTTCCAAGTGGGCCCTGTGCAGGTGCACCTACCTAGTTATGGCACTGAATTGTGGCATGAAATGTAGATCCATAATTTTATTTAACTTTGTTTTTAAAATTTTGTAACCTTTCCCATAAAATTTTCATTAAAACTAGTATAATAAATAATAATAACAATTGTTATCTTGGATACATTTTATTTCCCAACAATAAACTGATTATAATATTATATTACACTGTCTTCATGCAGGTCGCATACCCTCAACATCTGACTGGCTTGATGTGGCTCGACCGGTTATAGAGAAAAGAATTCAAAAGTATATACTATTGTAGTGATTGTTTGTTGTCTATCTAAATGTACCTTTTAACACAATTTCCTTCATATTTCAAAATGAAAATGATATTATACAACACACTCATCACCTTGTTGGGCATGCTTGTGGTAGTTTTTGTATTTGTATAATCATCTAAGTTTGTGAGTATGTTTGTGTTATTTTCTCATATTAACAAAAAAATGCCTATATAATTGTTTAGGCCTCAACATAGGCCTATATAATTGTTTCTAGCATTTTTTGAATGAGAAAAAGAAGTTTCCCATGTGTGTCCATCCATCCTACTTTTAATCTTTTAAATTTTTTTGCAGATATAATGAAGGTGAAATTCATTTTAATTTGATGGCTATAATATCAGAAAGGAAGATGATATATCAGAGGCGACTCGAAGAGCTGCAGAACCAAATGCATGTAGGTCAAATGTATTCTAACTGTAAAATTAATTTATCTGGTGTAATTTTTTTTTAAAGTTTTTTGCAATTATTTTCTAAACAGTTAAATATCAAATTATATCACATTGATGTTACTGTACTGCATTTTCAAACATGGGTGTTAGAACTGTTTTAGACCTGTAGTTGTCAGCTTGAGTTTTATGCAGGACATTCTTATGTGTGAATTATATTGTGGGGATGTTTGACACTGCTTTACAATATACAGTGGCTTGAACTTTAAAAACCCCAACAGATACTACAATATTCCTTACGGAATCTTATGGAAAATAATTCTGTGGCTGTTTAAGCACTTACAGCACTTCCTGCTCTGGTGTCATTGTTTCAAAATATTATTGCAACAAAATTCAAACTTTTCAGTCTTATTGCACATCTAAACTGATGCTGAAATTATGTAACTCACCTGTATATTGCAAATATACCGTATATTAATTTCAATAAAATATGTAGTTGATATTTGTTGTGAAAACAAAGTTTTTCAAAAGTTCAGTTTTGTCAGTTTTTTTTTCCAGTTGTCAAAAGTTTTCAGTCTTTTGTTAAAGTCTGAACTTTAACATGCAAATGCCCCTGGCTAATTTGAGCAACTTTTCTCAAAATCAATATTAAACTGGAAGTGCTCTGTAATGCTATTTTGGCATCTTTTGAAATCTTATTCAAACATAAAAATTGTAATATTTTCAGAGTGGTATGGAAATTGACGATATTCAGCAAGAAATAGCCAAAGTGATGGAGCTGGCAGCTGAAGAGGAACAAAAGCAAAGAAGATATAAAGTAAATTAAAAACAATTATTTGCTTTTATGGCAATATTTAGCTAATAAGCAGCCTGGAAAATGATATTTTATTTTGATATCTTGAAGTTGAGGTAGCATGAAATCCTAATTAATCTCAAGATTGGCTTCTAGTGACCATTGCTATGCCTCTTGTGATCTTGACATCATCAGGATTGATTTTTCAAACCATATGAATGAATATTTATAATGTTTTATATCCTACATTAAACAACCTTAAAATTAAACCTTAACCTCTGCCATGCCATAATAACATTTTACCATATGGCTTTGTCATACTGCATTGTTTCCTTAATGTACTCTTGTGTACAGTTGAACCCCGATTTAGCAAATTGGATGAAATTAACAACTTCATTAGTTAAATTGAGGGAATTGTTAAATCGGGGTAATATATATTGATCAGGAGCATAAACACACTCAAAACGGTAAATTTTAAAAGCTACTTACTTTGATAGTTGCTGTCACAACCAATTTCTGAAACAGTTGAAGAAAAAAAAAATGCATATGCTTTTTAAAATAGTCAGAGTGCATGAAAAAATTACTTGATAGAAGTTTGTTCGATACACCCAACATTTTTATAGAATTCTGTCAAAATAGTCAGTTTTTGCCGATCGAAAAATATTTTCTCTTTAGATGACTCACCATTATTTACTTGTCAAGACAGAGCACAAACTTGAAGTCTATTTTTAATTTTACTTAGTATTAAACTGTAGTAAAATTGCTAAATCTCTGGTGTTATCAGAAAAATGACAAAAAAAAAAAAAAAAATTCAAAATTTTTTTGGCACAGTTTGTTGTGTTTCAGACAATTTTTGAAATTCCCATAACTAAAAGAATAGGACTAAAATGAATAGATACCATAATTTCCCATAATAAAGCTTTATTTTTTTTACTCACATCTAACCATGTGGACAGCATGATGTTTTATGGTACTGGTGTTACACCAATTGCTGAAATTTCCCCACATGCATTCCTGAATGGCTTTATTGTCTCCTTTAGGATAAAAAAAGAACATTCCTGTTTCCCCTTCTTTTGTCTCTAAAGAAGGGATGAAGATCGGGGAAAGTCAAAGATTCTCAGGAAGTCAAATCTTTGGATTGTGGTTTCGGGTAATGAGAAATATGAAAAAAATTGAGTAATAAAATATGAATAATAATTACAAGTAATTATATAATTGCAAGTAAATAATAATATAATAGAATAATTACAAGTAATTGAAATATGAAAAAAATATTTCAAAAAATATTCATTATATAGAGGTTTTAATTTAATAAGATCTCTATTTTTGCCAGAATTTGAGAAAAAAAATGAGTTACATCAAGGAGTTCATTGAATCCGAGTTTGTTGAATCGGGGTCAGACTGTACCTTTAGATATATTTAGACATATTTTTTTCCTATGTATATTGTAGATTAAGTTAACATCCAATTTTTTTAGTGCTGATTATATGCAGCTGTCTCAAAATTTTCTTCTGACACTTTGGAATAGACAGAAATGTTTCTCAAATTAATTTGTGAGCAGTTTTTTTAAACTTTCATAAATGGCCTATAGATGCGAGTACAAAAATCAATTTTTTTTTTGACAAAAATGTAACAGCAAAATAAAAAAATCTGTGAAAACAGATTTGTAATAATCAAAATAGGCACCTTTATATGTAATACATCTCTCTCATTGAGATACCATTGTATTTATGCAAGTTTTATAGAAGTCTGTGACTCCTCAGTGACATTTTTGATTTGCAAAAACCTAAATAAAATGTGCCAATGTTTTATTTTTAAAGCAATTTTTATATCCGTTTAAAACAGATTCTGTTTTAGAATGCTAGAAAATGCTGGAATATCTCTCCTCTATGATTTTTATTTAAATGGCTTCTCATTCTTTAGCTGGAAAATGTTAGAAGAAAGCATAATTATCTTCCTTTAATCATGGAAATACTGAAAATATTAGCGGAAGAAGGAAAACTAGTTCCTTTAATTGAAAAGGTATGTTTGATATTTTATAGGACAATAAATAAGCACTATACATAGTGAATGAGAACACATTATGTCTGTTAAACAACCATGAATAATTATCTGAGATGCTTATGCATTTGTGAAATTTTGACAATTCTCCTTCATTTAACATTATTCTTGTAAGGAAATATAAATTTAACATTTTGAGGTACCATATATTTATGCTTATTCACCGTGCTCTCATGTTTTTAATACAACATTCAAATATTAATTAATTAAATAACATTTGAATTGTTAACGATTAGTTCTGTTAAAATAACAAGAATTTCTAACAAATATTGGTTTGTAAAATATAAGAAAATAGTGATTACACATGAAAGTTAAATTTCATCTTAGAAATGTGCGGCAGATATGCAAATGGCACATTAATGTTGAAAAAATGTTGTGTTTTCTTTCTGAGTGTGCTGCTTATGCCCATGCTGCAGATAGGCCTACATTATATATGCTCAACCCTTGGCCCGTGGGCCAAATGTGGCCCATGGAGTCATCTGATGTGGCCGTTAACCTTAAATCTAATTTTGTTAAAATGAACTGAATCATTGTTCATACAGGTATTGATGAGTACTACGTAATTGTGCATGCACCACCAGTAATTATTTGCCTCTTCTTCATTTTTGCCAAGACATAAACAGTGTCATTTTCTTAGTAAAAAATGCATACACATACCTTTGGGTTCACATACAGTGCACTCTGCTTTATGTGATCACATCGGGACTTAGGGTTTCTGATAACAATAATAAATTGATAACTATATGAGAATAAAACAACCCAGAAACCAATATGATTATTATAAATCCCATCAAAAGAAAAAAAAATTCTGAATTGGAAGGAGAGTAAATCCATCACAAATATGATGGATGTCAAGTTCAAGCTGGATGGATGTCCAGCCTCATCAAGTTCTTTGAAGAGAAATAAAAGTGCATCTTTTATCTTAATTGCGCCTTTGTTAAAGAGGAAATTTATGCAGAATGCTTAAAAAAGGGAGAAGCCTGGCAGTTGTTGTGTATGGCTCAAGTTTTGCACTATATATTCTTTCAGTGTGTTGTCATCAGATTTTTGAAATGACTGTGAATAGATGTAATAGTGAAACCAGCATATATTTGTTCAATGTTGCTAATCTGCCTTAACATTATGCATTTTTTTAAATGAAAAGACCTGTTCATGGGGAAAAGGAAAGGTCAAGCTGCTTGCATTCCCCATGAGTGTAATGTTTGCTCATGGGTCCAAAAACATCCGTTTTCACTTGAAGTTAGGAGCTTAGTTACTATTAGCTTTTCAGGATATTTCTAGTGACGTGTAGGCTTTTAACTTCTGATAATAGTGTGATTCTGGTTACATTTCTGGCATTTTAAAATAATAATTTATCATCTGAATACTATATCTTGATAACTCAAGAATTTGTGATTTTTAGTTAAGTACAAAAATGACACATCAGACATGTACTAGGCAATCTGTAACATAAATCTAAGTGAAGTTATTCTTGTTTATTTCCGTGTAATATAATATTAAATATACACTTCATTTTAATGTTTAAACAAGTTTTTCTCTAAACATATAAAACAGAGTTATCTAGTTGTAGTATTGACAGGATAACATGCCTTTGAATTTATGAGAATAAACTGATGAATACCTTATGCTAATTTTTTATTTTTTTAGGCAAAACTGGAAGTTAATGAAAGAAAGAATTTGAAAGAAAAGGTGTAGCAAATAAAATAAAACTTGTTCACTTTATCTTCGCTCTTTCTATTATCATAAGACTACTTGTTTTGTTCTTGCTTAAAGAGAATTTAATCCCCCTAATGCAGCAAAACTTGAACTATTGGACGTAGTTGGGGCTAAGCTTGTTTTTTGTTTTTTTAAAAATATTTATTACATTTTAAATAAAAAAATTTAATTAATCAAATAATTATGAATGCAAAGTCGCCTCATCATTTATGCCAGGTGTTTTTTCATCCTTTGACACAGTGTGGGCCACATTCAACATTTTGATGAAGCCTGCAGGTTACACAAGCTTTACTATACACATTATGAAAGATGTCATTGAGATACGTGGTCCAATGGCCAGTAATCCATTAATAATGATCATCAAGTAGATTATACCTTTCCTATTTTATACAATAGCAAGACCATTTCCCTCTTCAATTTTCCTTTGAAAATTCTTACAAAAAATTTATGAATACAGAAGAAAAATGTTAGCAATTGTACTTACGAGGTTGGTCATACTCTCATAAAAGAGGTGAAATAATTTGTAAGTTTATTTATGACACTGTATCACCTCCTGCATGCCAGAAGCATGAATGTGCAAATTTATCTCTCTTTTTTTATCAGCTGGTTGGATAGCTTATTTTGCTATCTAAGTTTTACCTGAAGCAAATGTGAATGTGTATCCTTATTGAAACCCATGTGAAAATTTTTTTAGGGAGATAACTTCCACATAGAGTAACATGGGTAGAGTAAACATTCAAACGTCATTTCTCACATTCTTTTATTTCCAAGCACATTGCACATTCATGCTTCTGGCATGAAGAAGACGATATCAAAAGGCTACATCATATCAGAATAGAGTAAATCTTGGGCAGGTAAAAAGTCTAATTACAAGTTTTGTTGCATTATCTAATCTAAACTAATTGCCATAGATAATTTAATCATCCTTCATTTTGCAGCATTTTAAAACATTAGTTCCAATGAGATGCATTATTCTTGCTTCTCAACTGCATGTTGTGGCTGCAATGCAGAAATGTTGCATACTTCCTGCAGCAATACAAATATATAAGTACAGTCAAACCTCGTTAGTGCGTCACCCGGTTAACACGTCACTCCGCTTAACGGGTCACTTTTTGGAAGCCTCAATTGTCCTGAGGCTGAAATTGACACATCTATGGCTTACTTCGTTTAACGAGTCACTCCGCTTACTAAGTCATATTTTTGCTCTCCCAAGAGTGACTTATTAACGAGGTTTGACTGTATAGCCAAACTCTGTTTGGCTATACTTATATATTTATACTTCCTGACTACTCATGTTCCGAACTTTGCCACGAAGACCCCTGGCCTAAGTCACCTGAAGCATGATAATCGCAAATTTTGTGTATGCATTCTCGGGAATAAACAGAAACATAATTAATTTCTAAACAATTTATTTGTAAGACAAAGAAAACCATGACATTTCATTCATAAATGCTTGATGACAAATAAATGCACACTATTTTCACGACAGCAAGTGACTAGATATCTAATGTTATACAATTTCCAATATTGTATGTGTGCATTGCAGCTTTGTTGAGAGAAGAGTTTGAATTTAAATTTAATGATGAAAAGCAATCACAGCATCCCATCCATGCTAATTAGAATCAAGACTAATTAGCCCTTTAAGTGGCAATTAGAAATCACTATACCCCCCTCTTAAAACGTCATCTTTTTTTTATTGAGTAGATTTTCTTCTGATTTTCAGTAGGTGCAAACTATGGGGAAAAGTTTTCCATTGAGAAATCATTTTTGCATAATAGCTGGCCTTATCAATGCTGAAATAAGAGGCTTTTATGGAGACGAGATAACTCGTCATTGCCCCTTAAAGGGTTAAAGAATGTAGCTGACTGTTTATAGCCGACACCCGGAATTGATTTTTTTCTCAATGTCTGTCATCGAGAGATAAGTGTATCAACCATTTAACAATTTAACCAACGGCCAGCAATGAATTAAATTGTCAGTGGTGTCATGCAATGACGAGCCCTTTAGCCAGAACTACATCGGGAGTACACAACCTTCGACCAGCGGGCCGTCGCCAAGGGTACCATCCGGTCCACGAAAAGTTTTCCGGTAGAAAAGTATCAATTCGCCCACAATTAACACATATCCGTAGGCTGACTATATTTCCTTCAAGAAAATACTGGATATATCCCCAATTATCGAAATAAATTATCAAAGGAAAGCAATGCTGAAAATTACAGAAAACTAAATTGTTAAAGTTGCCCATTTACGCCACAAAAAAAATGTCAAAGGCACGTAAAATTAAGTCAGCAATTACATTCAAAAAATTGTCAACGACAAGCAAAGTTGCCAATTACAGTAACAAAAACAAGCAAAATAACCAATTACACTCAAAAACTGTCAAAGGAAAGTTATTAATAACAATAAAAAAAGATGTCAAAGGGGCACGTGTAAAATTTCAAGTTACAAAGCAAAAAATTTTTAAATACAAGCAAAATCGCCAATTACACTGAAAAACAGTGAGAGGCAAGAAAAGTTGCCAATGACCGTCAAAAAAATTGTCAAAGGCAAATAATGTTGCCAACTATCACTAAAATTTCTGGAAAATCGTCAATGACGTGAAATAGAAGGCAAGTTATGAAGAATTACTGCAAGTCGCATTCGGTAAAGCATTCACCAAAAAAAGTTTGACAAATATGTCAGATGAATGTATTTATGTTGATATAATTGATTTTGATAGTCATAATTTATTATCACAATATAATTTATAAGTCGTGAAAATAATTTTAATTCTTGATTTCAAAAATTCTCTCTCTAGTGACCCTTGTTGAAAATATGAGAAAAAAAAAGGATAAATTTTTTGAGGATCCAAAAGGTCATGCTCCACCCCTGCTATACATTGATTTTCTAGTAAATTTATAGAGGGGAAAAAGGTTGATCCCTGAGTCTCTGAGCTTTTCAATGTATGGCCATTTTTTTCGTGGAACGTTTTTCAAAAACCAGTAGGATTAAAAAAAATGATGAATTTAAGTAACTCATTATGAGATACTTTCCATATTTACCAGTATCTGTGAAAAGTATCTCATGGTACTTTTCACAGATTATCAGGCCCAACAAACAAGTGCGTGGGCCCGGGCCTCAAACAATTTTTGGGGTATCTCATTTCAAATTTGAGGTGGAAGGTAAAAAAAAAAAAAAAGAGACCCTAAATTACAGAATGTAAAGAAATGTCGAAAGACTTTTTGATAAAAGGGATAATTTCACAATTATTCTAAAAATTACAAAAAAAAAAAAAAATTAAAATTATCGAAATAAAAAATATTATGGAATTACTGAGGGAAATAATTTCAGAATTACCGAAGCAAATTAAACTATTTCTAGATGAGTAATTATAAAATTAGTACTCTTGAAGGGAGATAATTTCAGAGCAAAAAAAAAGAAATTAATTTTCGGAATTACTAAAAGGAATTTCCAAATAGCTGAAAGAAATTATTTCATCATTGATGAGAGAGAAATCTGATTATTAATGAAAAATAATTCGAGTTAATTAAAAATTTAATTATTTGAAAGACAAAATATGAGAATTATAATGAAAATTCCTGAAATGAATAAAAAGACCTGTTCGTGTGTGTGTCCCCCCCCCCACAAAAGTTGGGCTGACAGGAGGTCCTGGGTCCCCCGAGACAATTTTTATCTTTTTTTCACATTCGCTATGTAGGGGCGAGTGAAAAATCTGGATAGTCTTCCGCAAAAGATCCCAGCCTATAGGCCCTTCATTAGGATGTAGAGGACATGGCCCTGCTTGTCTCTTGACCGGTCGGCCCTAAGTTGAGAATGCTGTATAATAACATTGCACATTCAAGTCCCCTACTTAAATTACATTTAGTGCTTTGTGATTCTTGACGTCATCTTACAATTTCGAATTAAGCAATGTGAATTGATGGCCAGCGGGCTTTACGTAAAGTTTCAATTTGGCCCGTAATTTCTGAAAGGTTGGAAAACCCCTTCTTTAGCCTATGACCGCTCTCAGCCATCCCTTGGAAGAGAAATTGCATAAAAATATTGTAGACAGTGCCGTCGTAACGCAATTGTCCCTTCCCCTTCCCAGAGGGGCCTCAAGTGCAGAAAAGGGATTGACCTCGTGAAAATGAGATGCATTTAAATTTTTCGATAGTTACATGTCAAGCCAGGTAAGGGGGAAAGAAGGAGACCAGGATGCTCTTAAGACGGCCTACGTAAAAAGTCCGTCCCTGCGTATGTTTGTAATATACCACTCTTTGTGTTGTCCATCAGTAAAACAAAATATGCTTGCAAAGCTGCCAGTCTAACAAGCGGATGATGCTGTGATGAGGGATAATGATTCAAGTTATTACTTTTTTTGATTATCAAATATGGAAATTCAACTAATCAATTAATACTTAATTTGATTTCCGGAAAATATATTATTATTCATGAGGAACCAACATACATCTTCTCTCTCTCAAGAGTCATTATTATATTCCAATAAGGACTCCGTAAAGAACTGCAAGGCCCAGGAATATTTTCTCTACATATAATTATGTTAACTGAGTAGGGTCCCAGTAGTGACCGATTTGCTGTTGAAGTTTTAGAGCACAATATTGATAATTTTTAAAGAAGGAACTTTTTTATGTAATGTTTTCCAATATATAGATATTATCTAACAAAATATTACATAATATAAACAAATAATGTACAGGTTTGAAATAAACAAAATATACAACTATATACAAAAAAATTGATCACAGGCTCAAAATATGTATGGGGTGTCCCATAAATTCGTAAACGGTTTAAAAATTCATAAAAAGTGAAAGAGGTTTGATATATTTCACGCGGTTTGCAAAAGAAGTTATTCCCACGAGAGGTTTTTTTTTTGGTATAGGAAAACGATTTAGTTCGAATTTTAGTCGATAGGAGGCCAGGGAAACCAGTCCGGTAGTAGTGATTGAACTTGAGCATTTTATCAATCTCTTCCGTGTCCGAAATGTTCATAAAGCTTCAGGCGATTCGCGGCTGACGTAGAATCACTTCACCAATAGTTATTTATACACCAATATCAACATCCCAATGAAAACCTTATGTAAGCGCAATCAACAGGAAAATTCAGAAATGAGCTCTTAATCGACACCCTTTATTTTATTGGACTCTGATTTGCTTATTTTCCTGCCATTTGCTTCCGTAAAGCGCAATCTATTAACGGAAATTCGAACGAATTTTTTCTGCATAAGAAAAAAAATCCCTTCCTGAGAATAAATTTCTCGCAAACCGCATTCAAATATACCAAATTTTTATGAATTTTATAACTATTTATGGATTTATGGGACATCCTGTACATTACAAAATTACAGAACATCTGTAACTCATATACATAAATGCATAATGACACACACGTACACCAAATAAATGCATTGTGCTGAAATGATTTAAAAATTGAGTATTAAAGTAGTTTACCATGCAGTATTTATCTGCGTTAAAATATTGCATTATATCTTGAAATTATTTAAGGACTTGAAGTGAATTTAATTGAATATCTGATGGCTGATTAAGCAACTGATGGTTCGCATCTCTCAGACATTACATTAAGTACTTGAAGAAATTTCGAATATCTCTCCTTGGCAGCGACATGGGAACCTTTCATGCCCCATAAAAAGCGGAGATGAAACTCCGTCCGAAACATGTCCATCATGAGATCATCATACTTGGCATTCTCGAGTACGATTTCGCTATTCCTTCTGTATGTCTGCCATTGCTGATTTATAGTCCGGCCTATTTCTAAATGCGTTAGAAGTAGCTGCAATCCATAATCTGCGGCCGTTGCTTCCCAGGGTAGGCCCAACTTGAGGACTTTACCTGAAATAAAGATAACAGTAAATGCCTATGTAAAGTTACCGTCTCTTTTTATGAATGCATTTTTATTTTGTGATTTGAAATTTACAACAAAATTCTCTTCAACAAAATTTAAGTGGTAGTTTAAGTGGTCTCATATCTTTTAAGATGGTGAGAAACTATGCTCTAGTTGCAGTCTTTAACCCTTTTTTAGTCGGGAGCACTGCCTGTACTCATCATCAAAAGAAGAGCACCCTTACGGTAATTTTGATATACAAATGCATGAAATCCAGATGATTTCAGTCCTTGAATACAATTTATTGAAAATGTTTAATCGAACGCGCGCGCGGGATTAACTGCTCGCGAGATCGAAATTATACACGAGTTATACACGAGAAAATTATGTGTGCTCCAGGGAGCATTGTGGTGCTCTCGAGCGACAGGCTGAAGATGTCTGCTCTAGTAGAAATATTATTAAAAGCACTATTTAACCATTGATTCAAAATTTTCCCGCATATTTGTATGTGCTACCCTATGCTAATATATAAAGTTTTATACGCATCTTTAATACTTAATTTTTCTCAAATTATCAAAGAAATGCATTAAAAACAGCATGCACGCATGATAAAATAGCATGACATAATGTAATTGATTAAAAATCGATTCGAAATGAAGGGAAACTGTTCAGTTCATGAAATAAAGCAAAAGATAGACATTTCATTGACTCAATTTTATTTAAAATTAAATTTTAAATATAAATTTTCTTACATTTTAAACGTTTTTAATTTAAGATTTACCATTCGTTTCTAAAAATTAGAACACAAACGATTGTTATTATTATTTTTTTCTGATGTCAATTACATAAATGGAATATTCCCCCCAATAATTTAAATAAAACAGCCGTAAACTGAAAACTATTATTTTTTGGATATTACAGTAAAACCTCTCTTTTGCGATCATCGGCTGGACAGAAAAATTCGTCCGTGAAAGAGGGGTAACCATTAAGGGGCTTGAAATGCACCCTTTTTATTATACGAGAATTTTATTAAGTGGGTTTTACTGTATTATTGTTTATTTTATTCCACCCTCAAAACAAAATTTCTATAATCTACAATCTATCGTTTTTCAACTAGGGTTACGGTTCCAGCAAAGGCATTTTACTTGCGGTTGGTTACAAATGTTTTCTGAACCAGGGATAGTCAAATCCCAGGTGCCAGGTGACAATGGCGACTAAACAATTAACAATTGGTGCCTAATGTTTTCTCTCTTATAACTAATTGAAGTCTTAGGACAGTACAAAATCATCGGAAATTATGTCAGTTAATATTATTAAGCCGAACACACTATTTTGGACAAATTTTGTCGATAAAGAAAAAGTGCCTGTTTGCCTATGAAATTTTGCCTAAATTTTTTTTCTGATTTGTCAAGTCCTGATCTAAACCAGTGGTTTCTCAACCTTTCATGCTTCAAGTACTCCTTAGAAATGCGTAGGAGGTTTACGGACCCACTGGCAAAGCATTCGCACCCCCTGGAAAAGCGTACGTACCCCTACCCAAATGCTCCGAAGACAGGCAAACTTTTCAAATACGAGGAAACTTCACTCGTCTAGAAATGTATCTGGAGTGCTTGCGTATCACTAGAAATATTCATAAGGCACGCCTGCTGTCAGATATAAGTAGGAAGCTTTCGTGCCGTTGGGAATGCATAGAAGATGTACGTACTTTTTGTATGCCATGCCGAATGCTTTGCATTGTTATTGCTGCTTTACTCTGATTACTGGTTTTCTGCTTTACGTGGTTGCTGGTTATTTACCACGCTCATACGGACAATCATTATGCCGTCAGTGGGATTCGAACCTGGGTCTCCGCGATGCGAGTCGATCACGTTACCCACACGGCTGCATAGCAGCTCAGATCAGCAACTGCGATTCAAATCTATCTAGTTCTGCGTTTTGGAGTCCGACTATTTTGACAGCCAAAGAAATAGTCTTGCTGTGCTAAAGCAAGTTATCAAAATACGGACGAGAGATGGCAGCACCAGCAAGAACACGCAACAAGAACAACTCTGACAATATATCTGTTAGGGCTGTACGTACACTTAGAACACACATTCCTGCATGTACTGATTCGTTAGAAATTTCGCCGAGAAATGTGTACTACGTGTATGTACGGTCAAGTAGTAGTAGTAGCGGCAAGGCAGAATAAAACTGCGGTCAGGTGGAAACGAGCTGGCAAAAAAAAAAATCGTGGCATACAGCTTCGGAGTTTACTAGCAACTTACAAGGAACGCTTCGAATTTTGTGATTGTACAAGACTTTTAAAAATAGTATTGATTGCAATGCATGCCATACTATACCTTTCTCTTTGCCCGAGAGGATGCTGCCGCTTTCAACAGGTGTGCTGACAGTGCTTTCATCTTCAATGTACGGCGAATCATCTTTCCCATTTGTGATATCATGATGACGCTGGAGTATTAGGACTAGAGATAAAAGATATGGAATGCATGTATTTGGTGCTTGTGGATTTGAACACTCTTGCATACTCTTCAGTGTAGGCCTGAGTTTCGTTTCGTACGTGAAGGCGTTATCAGTATAAGTCTGTCTCAGTTTCAGCCATGTCGCACGCAATCTCGAAACCTGAAATGGGATGAAGTCAAACAAGCATGGTATCATAATTAGGAAAAGGTGGTTCAAAAATAAGATATGGTTATTTCTGTGTAATTTAATGATTTTTTTCTGCTGCTGTTTGTTATATAAACCATAAATGAACAGGAGTCTCTCCACGCTTTAGAGCAGTGTTTGGGACCAGTTGCACAGATTTACAGGAGTGGTGTTGCTGAAGGTATCGTTCCAGGGGATTAGCCTTGCAAATGTGGTTCCGATATTCAAAAAGATTAATAGCGAAGCCGTGTCCAATTATCTTCCAGTGTGTCTGACGAGCTCCCTCTCGAAGAGTTTGAAATCGAACACGGTAAACGGTTGAAGCGTTTACATGGAATTGTCATTGGGAGCAACTTGTTAAATTGTGGAGTCCTTCGAGGAAGTGTCCTTGGTCCCATCTTCTTTTCACTTTTTATCGATAAAACTTGATCAGGGTATCGATGAGATAGTTAGCATGTTTGCAGATGACGTGAAGCTAATGGAGGTAGTCGGGAGGTAATGCTCCAGACGAAATTAAATACGACTGCATGGGCAAATGAATGGAGCACGATTTTCAGCGTTGACAAGTACATGGTTGCTCCTTTTGGTTCGAACAACACATGTTTCACTTACGAGGTAAATGTTAATATTATTCTGGATGCAAATAGGATCACCAATTTGGGCATGACGAGTGACTAAGGTTTTCTGAACATATTTTCTCAGTGGTCAAAAATTCGAATAGAATGCTCATTCCCCAAAAGGTCTCTTCGCGTTCTTCTAAAGTGATTCTTCCACTTTTTGAGCCTTAGTTCGTCCTGGGCTGGACTACGTTTGGTTTGGAGACCATTCGTTCCGAGGGACATAGACTTAGTCGAGTTGGTGAAAAGAAGAGCTACCGGTATTCTGGTTGGCCACGGAGCTCGAGTTTAGATATATTTGACATCCATATTTTTTACGGCCATCTTTTATCAGCCATCTCGTTGATCATTTTGCCTGTTGTCACCTTTGTATTTGTAATTAAAAGTAATATTGCCCAAGCTTCAAATTCACGTTGATTTCTTTAGCCAGATAGAATCATATTCATTGAATAACAACCGAGAAAACCTAATCATCTACTGATGAGTTTAGTTAATTAACATGAACACTAACCTGTGGGAGAACTAAACCTTGCATGATACTTGTGAATCCGTAAAGGTTTCCCAAAGCAGTCTTCGTCTCGATCGCTATCTGAATCCATTTATTCAAAACTTGAGATCGCACATCTTCATCGCCGCAGGTTAATATGGTTATTGCCACAAAGAACTTCAAGCACTCGATCCTGCACAAAAAGAGCAAAATACATTTTGTATTGCGGTAAATAATACTTCAACATTTATTAAAAAGAAAGGTTAAATAAAATAACACGAAGAGGCGAACCTCTCGAGAAGATCCAGTCTCATCTGCTGTCCCTGAGGAAGAAGCATAAGTTCAAAACCAGTGAAAACGCCCAGACCAAGATCTGTTTGACCAGAGACTTTGAGAACGTCCAAATCGGCTTTGGTGAGGTGACTCGCGATGACACGAGGTCCATACTCCAGCAACATGCATCTCATCTTGGCAAGAGCTGGTGGATCCAATGGCTTGTTCTCCAGAGGTAGCAAAAAAGTAGCGAATTTTTCCAGGTCGAAACTCGACGGAGGATTAAGTTCTGGGACGATGACGTTTTCATCAGATTTGTTGTTTTCTTGGAACATCCCGTCTGAAGATTTCGATCTGTTAAGATCGGTATCGTCATCCGTTAGAGGTTTCGAACCTGTCCCTTCAGGATAATTCAGTTCTGAGTACAGATGAGACGTTGTTGTAGTTCCTTCGGTTCCTTAACGAGAGGAATTTAATTATAATTAGATTATACTCTGCGCCCCTCCCTCGATAATATGCTGATGTGATGAATAAGGTACCTGTTTGTGGTTTCAAAGTGTTGTTGGTACATCCTGTCCAACCTCCAGCTGTCCCGTAGTTTTTGGAAGGTACACGACTAGGTTTAGGTGGTGGGCTATCATTATCCACCTCAGTCTCCGCATTCAATGAAGGCTCTGTGGCACTTGTATGCATGCTGGAAAATTCAAGAGCTTTGTGAAAGAATATACAAAAATAGTAACTTACTATTAATTTCTGTATAATGTAACAAAATAATACATGTAATTGTTTTGAAATAACAATACAAAGTTCCCTGAAATTTCCCCCAACCTATTTTTAAATGTATTATCAGAAAATACGGTAAATGAAAAACAAATTTACCATGGCAGCAGATTTGTGGGACCGGCCACAAAATTTATTTAGGCAGCCTTCCTATATTTGTGAAGTAATGTGTAAGTTTGCGTTCTAAATTAGTGAAAATTATTGCCAAAAGGTAGCGGTGTAGCACCAGCGAATCTTAATAAGCAGTAAACGAAAATCATACAAAATTGATCTGAAAATGTCTACAGTGATATGATGTTATGTACAACGAGGGGTTAGCCGACATTTTCTGGGTAATGGCTGCTCAATGAGGAATGCTTGTTTGTTCATGTACCTCGAGCATTTTGGTGAGTGTATTTTCTGGTGCACATAATGCATCTAGATCGTCCCCCCCCCCCGTCCTAGATAAAAATCGCATGAATTCAAAGTGGTCGCAACTTCATTCCGCACCTGGTGAAGAAGAGATATTAGGCAAGGGTTTCCAACTGGGTTCCGTGGAATCTGCCTCCTGGAGGCGGGGGGAGCCTGGAGCAGATTTATGCTTTTTTTTTGGGGGGGGGGGGGTTAAACAAATTTTTATGCCCTTCACACATTTTAGTCTTGTTTCCTTGACTATTCATTACCTTAAATCAGCTGCCCTAGCCCGCTCAGCCGTCCCCTCTTCGCCTTTCCCCGGGCAATTGCCATAGGCTCCCAAACATTTTGTTCCATCGCCCCCTTCTTTAGAAAACTTTTATTCCCATTGCCCCCCGCCTAAAGTCAGCCTATAGGATCCTATACTAAACAAGTAGCTTCTACCGCCCTTTTTGGACCATTCCATCACCCTGTTTGGGAAACACTGCTCTAATCGGAGGGCCTTAGAATTAGGCGACTTTTGTCAATTGCTCGAACTTCCGCTTGGAAAAATGAAGCATTTACCGTCTCATTATCATTAAGGGTTCCGCGGAACAGCCTTTTAGATACCAAGGGTTCTGGGAGAAGTTTTTTAGGTTGGGATCCCTTGACCTGAAGGGTGTGCAAGCATGTGAACGAGCAAAAGAGTGACTTTTCTCTCTCTCTCTCTCTCTCTCTCTCACACACACACACACACACACACACACCGGGATTAAAACACCGGGATTACTCTGTTATTGCTGCTGTAAACCAGGGTTTACAGCAGCAATAACGTGATAATCAAAATGCTCGTTCTGGAAATTAGAAACTTCAGTTCTCGACGAAGTCTTGCATAAAACTTCAGGTAATTCTTCCTAAGTCTTATGGATAGTCATCAACCAGCAGCGCTGTCTGTGAGTAAGATTATAGATTTTGTACGGACAACTGGCCAACTTCAAAAATAAATTTGTGACCTCTCCCACGAATGTGCTGCGGAAATTATTTGTTTAACAATAAGTATTTTTCTGACATTCCTTTCTCTGGAATATTAGTTCACTTCAGGACTCCTTGTATGTAAAGAATATTAACGATGTTAAATCATTATAGTTAGTGTTCAGAGGTAGTGAGTTCTTACCTGATTTGGGAAGAGCGTTTATCAAGCGATGGGTTCGATACGGCTTTGGTAGTGGAAAGATTCGTTACTGCTGTCGGATCAGATGGCGATAATGATGATGATGTCTGATCCATCGGTTGAACGGATAGTGATCGAAGCGTCGAGAAATTTGGTGCGGTTTTCGAAGGATAATCGCCGACTGCGGATGGTCTTGGCATCGTTGAAACTCCACTCGGATGAGTTTCTGTGTCAAGTAAAGGTAATCATTAGTTAGAAATATTGTCTGAGGCTTTCATGGCAGGCTTCCAATGACTTGAAGCGGTTTTCGGGCTGTTAGGCCATGGTCTAAAGCATTTTCTTCCTAACGTTTCTCCTACATCTATAGCACATAAAGGCTTCGTACATCAAGTTATCATCGACTTGCTCTCTATATACAGTTCTGAGTTTTGATCGGCAGCAGAAGAACCGCACGAAGCTTTCCTCGCTTGTCGCGGAGACCTACGTCCGTTTAACCTCAGAAGATGTCTGCCACAGACATGGGCGAAATTTTAGTAAGAAAATGCTTTGGACCATGGCCTAACAGCCCGGAAACCACTTGCAAGTCATTAGTTAGAAATGTTTCAAAGCAGGAAAAACAATGCATAAAAAAAAATACTACGTCCGTCTTTTATCCGCTTTCAGATCCAGATGTTACAAAATACAAACACAAAGGCCACAACAGGCAAATTGCCCAGCGAGGTGGCTGAAAAAAGATGCCTATAAAAGTAAGGATGTCAAATACAACCAAAATACAGCAACCCAAAATAAAGACGTACTTGTATCATGAAAAAAGAAAACTAATAGTTAGTACTATATTATGCACTGCCCATAAAAAGATTATGGTTGTCTTATCTAAGTATGGATAAGGATGTACAAAGGAAATATTTAGCCCAAAATTGAGTAACGTTTGTTGAAGAGTGGCTAGATTCTTCATTTTTACATGCGTTTGATGAAATGTATACTTGGAAAATGATTGTTTTAAACATTAATCACAGCCTTATTGGAAAACTGAAGTAATGCTTTTTTTACCATCGTTCATTTTATATGTTTCCACAGCAGACGGCTGAGACATTTTCCTCTGGTGGCCATCGTTCGCCGAAGATGATCGATTCTTGCCTTCGGCAGCGGCTTTCTCCAAGGCAATCGTTGCGTAATGCATCTGACATTCTAGGCCGTAACGGGTTGCGTAATATGATAAGGGCATGCTCCGGTTGACGGGTTTCGAGACAATCGCTCCGGATGCTGCCGAAATAGGCCTCTTATTGCCTACGTAGTATGTCACGAGGTCCGGAACCGTGTCGAAGCAGTCGTCTTCGAACTGATACTGTATCTTCTCGTACACTGTGAATGGTTGGAACACTACCTGGAAGATGTGGAAAAGAGATGCATTTCATTAATCATGTATAACATACGATTCATAAGAATTCAGATGAGTTAATAATCATCACTATGAACATTTACAACATTTTGCGTGAAATTGTTTTTCTCATTTTATCAGCGATACGTTGATGATACTTTTGAACTGTGGGAAGGATCGCATTTTAACGAGCGTGATTTGGACAAACTTTTGGAAGTTATGAATTATAATGACCCCACACATCCAGTTTACTGCAGAATTCGAAGGTAACAACAAGCCAGTGGCGCTTGCCTGGGGCCTCAGTAAAGCGGGAGCTTCCGAATCGTTGGGTGCCTCATCCTCAAAAACCAAAATTAAATTTTTATTGTCTGTTAATAAGAGAATTATAAAATAATAATTGTAGCTAAATTTTAATATACATCTTCTAAAACCTATTTTCATGGTTGCTAGTGGGTATTGGGTCATTGATGCCAATGACTATTTCGTGACCACATAGAAGACACGGATTCGAATCGAAGAGGAAATTTCCCAACTTGCATAGACTATTTCGCAGAATTTGATAATTTTTTGAGTAATCACATTTGCAAAAATACAATAATCCGGGTAGAGGAAACGTTAATTATTTGTCGCACACTGTGTGTGTGTGACGAATTTATGAACTTTTGATGGGGAGCGAAGTCGGAACGTTTTTAATTGCTGAAGTTCAAGAAGCATTGTATTTTCCGAAAATTTTGGATTTGACACCCGATATAATCCACTAATCCACATAGACCAATTGACTCTAATCTTACGGCTCGTTGATAAGCAAGGAGATATCAAAGAAAGATTTTTTTGGACTCTTTCAAATCGAAAAGCATGATGCAGCGTATTTAGAAAAAGTTGAACCGGAATCATTGCAAAATCAAGGTATTGATATAAGAAACTGTAGAGGCCAAATTTGCGATAATGCGGCTAACATGTCTGGTCAATATCATGGTAAATCCATGGTCCAATCCATGGTCAATCCATGACTGGATTACAAGCAAGATTGAAAGAATATGTTGGAACAGCTACCGATGTATTATGTGCCAGTCATACCTTAAATTTAACTGAGAATTCTGCTGCTGAATCATGTTCAGGAGCATATCACTACTTCGACTTTGTTCAGAATATATATGTGTATTTTTCTTTATCCACTCGATGATGGAATATTCTGAAGGATAGTTTACCGGATACTAGTACTAAAAATAAGAATATGAAGAGATTGGTGGAAGAGATATATGGTGGTCGGCTAGAGCAGACGCTGTTTCAGCCTTAAGATTAAATTATAAAAATATAAAGGAATCAATACTTCAAATTACTAGAAGCGAAACGGAAAAACCAATGAGTAAATGAGAGGCAATAATTAATTAGAGGCAAATTAGAGTAATTCGATGATTATGAAACAGCCTCAATAAGTGTGTTGTGGGACAAACTGTTGCAACGGATAAATACTACAAGCAAATCTTAACAAGATGTGCAATCGAATTTACTCCATGGGGCAAATCTTCACAAATCTCTTTCGGATTTTATAAAAAATTTGACAAATTTGAAGTTATTGAAAGCGAAGCAAATTTACTTACAGAGAATAGAAACTATAAAGATAGTGATGACAGAATAAGGAAAAGAAAATTGCAGTTTGGGAAACATCCAATGATAACTACGTTCGATGGTAGGCAATATTTTATAGTTAACATACATAATGTGATATGTGATGTACTCATATCTGAGATTCACTGTTTACAGCGATGTTTTGAATGATTTTCAAGTTTTTTTCTTCAATGAGAAAATGAGTAGGGATGAAATTATTGATTGTGGGGATAGATTATCGTTGAAATACAGCAATGATATCGACATTAAATATTTTAAAGATAAAATTCTCCATTTCATCAAATATGCTAAGGAAGAAAACGTTTCCGATCCTGTCGATGTATATAAATTATAAATTGACGGACTGCAGTCGCATATTCCCTGATATAGAAACTATTTTAAGAATTTTTTTAACAATGCCTATCTGCAATGCAAGCGGTGAACGTTCATTCTCCGTACTTAAACGGGTTAAGAATTATTTACGTAATTAATTAAGTCAATTAAGTTTGAGCAATTTGTCACTTATGTTTATGGAAAATGATGTTTAATTGTTAGATTATGAATCTATTATTGAGAAGTTCACGAGAATGAATTCAAGAAAAGTTCCACTTTATTAATTAGTAATAATAAATTACTAAAGATATGATGCAGAATTTTACTGCGATTTTGTTTATCTTGAGAATGTGGTTTTTTTGTTTTAAATGGGAATGTGTTATTATTTGCTTTCTAGTACCTGAGAATATTTTTTTTTATTTCCGTGTCTTATTTTTATGTGTTTATGTTTTTGCTGATCCGGAAATGAAATATTATTATGGTTGATAGTTATGATTTTCTGCATTCATTTCAGTGAACCCTCTCATTCTTAGTAGGGTCAATAGGGGCTTCCAGATCAGGTTGCTCCTGGGGTCCCACAAAACAAGATCCGCCACTGTAACAAGCTATTATTTTTTGACGTTCCCGTTTTTGAATTCGATTCCGAATTTTTGATCACAGTCTACGGAAAACCTTTTCTGAGTATCTTTAGCCTCCCCGTACTAAATCAATACTACAAATTTTTTTTTTTCATAAATTATGAACTTTCATCAATTCTGGAATTCTGAATTTTCATATATAAAGAAATAATTTTGGAATATTTCTTTCATAAATTCTGAATTTCCACCAACTTTGGAATTGTTTTTTTTTTAAATAAACTTTAGAATCTTCATCTTCTTTGGAATTTTGAATTTTCACAATTTTCTGGAATTCTGAATTATTTAAACTATTTTTTCATTCATACTGAAATTATTTCTTTCATTTATTCTGAATTTTAATCAGTTTTGAAGTTATTTCTTCCTTTATTCTGAATTTTCATGATTTTCATTTTCTGTATTTTTTCATGATTTTAATTTTCTGTATTTTTTCATGATTTTAATTTTCTGCATTTTCATGGTTTTCATTTTCTGAATTTTTAGTTCCTCTCCCTGAGAATATATATAAAAGCTACAGCACTGAAATTATGTGCACCTTACCAGACATTCCTCCGGCCGGCCCCACGTCTGGTATGGGTGGACCTGCTTCATAATCATCTACGTAAAAGCTGAAAAGTTTGTGCTCCTATGAATTAAAGACACTACAAATTACTTAATTCCATTTAAATCTCTCATTGAATCGATGCTACGACTGATTTTCTTCACACTACCAATGACTAATTTCGAATCGATTTCTTCACTAAACGAGTTTCGGCGAATCTCTTCCTCAATTCCGTGGGAAAAGTATCAATCCAATGATGTCATGACCCTTGAATGAAAAAGCTCAGGGCTCTAGTTACAACCAGTGTATTCAAATATTGTTATTATTACTATCATCATTCTACGTGTATGCTAGATACATTACATGCACGGAAAACGAGAGAGAGAGGGAATACACTGAACGAAATGGATAATATAACGAGCTGAAGCGCATATTTAAATTACCGGTTTTCTCGGCAACGTAAATTACACCCGGAGTTCACCGACTGTTCTGGTTGAGTTGATAGAACTGACTGGTGAGCTTTCTCCCGAACGTTCTGTTGTCATCCCTGCAATGACCATTAAACGTCCAAAGTAGAATGCCATTTTTTTTTTGTTGAAGTTCATTCACTTCGTATCCGATCCCATTCAATTACATACTGGGAAGCAAATACGAGGCAGTATTGTGGTTAAAAAAAGTCTTACTACAGCGGTGGCAGATTTTGGTGATTTCTCGTTCACGTACTGCTAAATAAAAAAATGGATAGCAGTACCTAATTTAATATCGTGCCGTGTCAGATCTAGCTACAAACGGTCTTGACGGGTGTTTATTACCGCAGCTACGGTATTGACAAGAAATGCTTTTTTTTTTTCGTTGACCGTTCACTAGATGGACTTTTCTCCGACGTGGTACCCGCCGTTTGGCTAAATTTCTAGGATGCACGTGTCCCACGCAGTTCTAGAAATACTAAGTACTAAGACTCTTTCGAATTGTTGGGGGTGCTCATCTCTTCTACACATTTCTAAGAGTATGCAAGTCCCATACACATTTTATGGACACGGACACGCATTTCGAGTTTTCAGGGGTACTCATACCCTCTACGCATTCCCAGGTGTAATGATTTTCTACAAACTTTCCCATTCATTTTTAGAAGTGGACCTACTACCTCATTCTACGCATTTCTAGCGGTACTCACTCATTTTAAGTATTTCTAGGGGAACTCAAGCCCCATACCCAATCCCAGGTATACGAGCGGCTCCTACGAATTTTTAGGGATACTCACATCACCAGGGATAATGAAGTCTCCAAGGCATTTCTAGGAGTACACAAGCATTCTACACCTCTCCAGGATTACTAGCGCTTTCTACGCCTTTCGCAGGAGTACAAAAGCCTCTTACACATTTGTTTAAGCATTCCGAGGAGTTGCTATTTAAAGCTTGGGAAAAAAAATGAAAATCTCTACTCTTTCTCTCTCTCTAGAGCGAAATAATCATCCAAAACTTAATCACCAGTGAATTACCCTATGACGATATGCCCGGTATTATACATGGCCAAGATTCTTTATTTTCTGCATATCAACTATGTATTTTGAAATTTAAAAAAAAAAGCCATTGAAATAATAAAAACGTTGCATGAAACACAGAAATGCCAACCTTGTTGATGACGAAATGCAAATGCGTACTCTTCCACCTACAAGTGAGAACGAAATCTCCAGGTCGAGAAATACAGTCCCTGATGAGGAAATCCCCTTCATCAGACATGAGTTCCTCAGCTCTCTGTCTTGGTATGGTCCCATGGTACCAAGCGTGGCTTCTCAGGTCGTTGTTGTCTAAGCTCAGCTCCCATTCTAATACTTTCTTCAGGTCTTCCGGAGAGGCTTCTGTATTTGTCATCGGTTCCTGAAGAAGAAGCATCATCAAGAAAATTACCGTGAATATTTATTAAAAAAAAAAAAAACAATCGAGGTTAACAATTGCAATAAAATCAATGTGCATTGTGTTCATAAATAACTAAAGCGTGATAATTAGTGTATGTTTTAGCTTTTTTTGTTTTCACTTACGTCCATAGTGGTTGTCCTATAATCAGTAAGAGAGCGACAACGCGTTCGACGTTTTTATTCTGCAACCAGACCACTATAGGACGCGTGAATCTGGACATTGGCTCGTTCCGCAGATTCATGGTGTTGTTGTCGAACCGAGTACGACCAACACCACTTATGGAACAAGGCTTCCGCACGAAATTCGTGACGTCACTGAAGAAGGCCATTTCACCTATTGTCATTGGTTATAGCAGGCCGACGCATGCGATATCTTGAACTTTTTTAGCAGTATATCCAATGGCAATAGGAGAAATGACTTTCTTCATTGACGTTACAAGCTTCGTGCGGAGGCTTTGTTCTATAGGTGGTGTTGGTACGACCAGACTTTGTCACTATTGCGATATAAGCTCATTGTCCCGGAGAGCGTGGTGGTGCCGGAGAAAATTCCAACCGGTGATTCAGCCGTGCAGGTCCCTCTCCCCACTAAGCCACCACTTTTGGGCTCAGATGCCCCAACCCAGTACGACGTTGTTAACAGAAAAACCAGCGGTGGGAAGCAAGGAGTCGCTGTGCGGTCGTGTGTTGCATCGCGCTGGACTCTCATCGTGAGGATCCAGGTTCGAATCCCGTAGATGCACAGTGGCGGTCGTCTATGAAGTTGGTTTCCTGTGGTTTCCAACTTCAAAGAATGAATGCGAGCCGACCTCCCGTTTGAAAAAAATGTGTCTTCGCAGAGAGCAGGTAGACAGACCTATAACACGATACTTGCATGACATAAAAATTCAAGTATTTACCATCTTTGCTTGAAAATATGGTAGGGTATATAGTATCGTTATAGGGGGTGCCGATGGCCTTCGCAAATGTAGACTGATGGCGTGAACTCCATCCACAAACAAGATGGCGCTCCAACCAATATCTACTGTGGTGCTTGCGAATTCTTTCATACCAAGATCGCTCATTTTCGTAGAAGAAAAATGTAAACACTACGGTACACTGCCTTTATTCATCGCATCTACTGTACTCACGATGAAGTTTTGTAGTTTGGGGGGTCGTTTTTTATCTCTGTTGTTCTCTGAACTGGAGACAGCAACCGAATGATGATTGAAGTCTGGTGAGTATTTCAGCATACTGAGTGAATATAAATATAATTACCCTTTCACACACACGCACGTACGAATGCGGAATATTTTATTCTCTGGTGAAAAAAGGCATGTCCTAGGATGGCAATGCAAAAATATATTTGTCTGAAACTGTGGAAAAGTGATTGAAGGATCACGGATCATCATTCGGACTCTTGGATCGTCATACCCACCGACTGTTTCCCTGTACTCAAATCAGAATATTCCAAAATATGCGACCTACGTCGAAGGACAATCAGTACTACTACTACTACTACTAAATCACACATGCACCTCGTCCATATTCCTCTGCGGAACTTCTAATGCATTGGTACACGTTGGAATGGGGGTGTCCGTGTTGTGAACTTAACGTAAAGCTCGTTTCTATATGTAATGTTTGTTATAGTGCTGCCATCTGCTACCTATTTTTCGAACTATGAATGAAGTGTCATGATTGAAGATTTATCGTTGTAGGCGTGTTGCTGTCTGTGGCGAAACTTTTCAACGGGGAGATCGGCTCGCATTCATGCCTCGAAGTTGGGAACCACAGAAAACAAATTTCAGCCGACCACCACTCGAACCTGGTCAGTGCGGTGCTACTGCAGAACAATCTAGAAGAATTTTAAGGAAAATAACTCTCTCAAGATGGCGGAGCTACAGTATATCTATATTTGGGCGAGTTATCAAAGTTTGAAATTACATCGACAAAAACTGTCGCTCAATTGGTTGAGATTGCACCGCATACCCGGCAAATCGATTTTAAAGACGTTTCCAAGTCAAAAACACGAGTTTTTCCTACGTAATTGTAAAATTTTGCAATCAAATGGCAAATAATTTGCTTACAATAAAATCTTGAAACCACTCTAAATATTCGGAGACACTTTGTAAGCGTATTACATTGGAAAGTTTCAAGGAAATTTATAATGTATTATTCGTTCGAAATGGTTGTCGATCGTATCTTATTTACAACGTATATTCGTTATCTCGCGTCCCACTCGATAACATTTACAACTCTCTGTATCGTTTTTCGAAAATTTCAGCAAAAACTGAAGCTGTAGTATTTGGAATAGAATAATAAAGGCGTAATAAAGAAGAGAATATATATATATGATAACTTAAGTAGACATCCCGATAAAACTTTTGAATATTCGTCGTTATGTTTTCTATGTACGTCACAGGTAAACAAAACACTTGAAAACAAATACTGACGCATCCAAAGAGAAAGTCGACAATTTTAGGATATCGGATAACCAACAACAAGTATTTCCTAATCTTAGAAGTTGGCATTCGTTCAATTTTGGATTCCCCATTTACTTTGCAGCTGCAATTGATATAAATACGAATATATAACCAACATATTGATATTTTATGGGTGGAATGACTAAGGAGAAAATAGAACAGTGGGTTCGTAATTTTTGGCCTTATCGATCATTTAAGATTGGTTTTAATGTGATACATGCATTAAAACATTCTAATGCATGTTCAAACTATGACATGTGGACCAAATTTGGCTCTTGGAATCACCTTATATGCGGGCCACAACCTCAAACCAAACTTTACGAAAATGAACTAAGTGGTATATTTCCAAATAACTTCAGTGATCTGCGGTGCATTTGAGAGGCCTATGAGGTATCTCTCCGATCACTTGAGTGACCCACGGCGTATTTGCAGATTACTTGAGTGATTCTGTAGCACACTTCAAGAGCACTGGATTTGACGCGGCAGAGTTCTAGGTCAATCGTGGCACGCAGCCCAGTTTTAGATCATTCACCCAAGCGGCCTGCGACACATTCTCAGATCACACGAGTGATCCTCGTCACATTTACAAACCACATGAGTGACTCGCTGCGCTGTATCAGATCACTTAATTATGTGACCCGCAACACGTTTTTAAATCAATCAAGTTGCCCGCACTGTTATAAAGTTTTTACACCCTTGATTTAATGGATACGGATTCGTTACCCAATAGATAAGTTACTCGTCACTCCCTTGCTCAAACAGTCCTCGGTGACCTAGCTCTGGTGGTGGTTTTCTTGAAGGGCCCAAACTAGAAAAAGGGAGTCCATGCCGATTGCAACAATCTCGAGAAAAGGTGCCAAGTTTCGGGGGGGGGGGGGGGATGTCATGAAATTTCTCGCAGAAGAATGAATGGGCCTCTGTGCAGTCATGTGTGCATCTTGATGGACTCACATCGCAAAGACCCGAGTCTGATCCCTCAAGGTGGCACAGTAGTAATCTGCAAAGGTTGGTTCTCTGTAGTTTTTGCAAATTCTAGAAGCCGATTCGAGCCGATCTATTAGTTAAAAAAAAGTCATGCAACAGACCCTAAAGCGAGATAAATATTCAGTCCTCACATTTCACTAACCACCGCATCTAGACGGCAGGACTAAATTCACACACGGCATCAGACACTCACTCCGACTATCAGGCGCATTCGAGTCTACACGTTCAACACAATTCAATTTTCTCTAAAAGGAGATAAAACGCTAGTAAATTTTAGCTGAAGAAGAAGGTTGTTCTTGATTTACTGGAAAAAATGCAGCAAAAATTAACTCCACTTGCAATAGAAACCTTAGTTACGGTCCTACTGTCTCTCTCTCGCTCTGTTGCACTAGAGATCCTTACCCAGTGATTATATCCATTTTTTGAGGTTCCTTTGCCCTAATAATCACATCCTTATTCTTGTGGCCATTTAATACCCTCCCCTGCTCCTCTACTCCAGTTAGTAAATCCTTGGCTCCCAAGGGCGTCGTCACACTATGTCGAGGGCGTCGCATAGAATCTAGGATGCTGATGTTCGCCTACATAATAATTAAGAAAGAAATAGTTTTTTGTACAACTGTGGTTGTCTACGAGAGCGTCGGGGATGTATGGCAGTTGGAAGGGGCATATGGTTGAGAATCACTGGGTTATATGATACATAAGCGAGTTCAGTCTTATTAGGCACCAATCAGTATCCTAGTTTCAGAGCGATGCTGTCTTTGCGAACCATTGGAATAGGACGATGTATTGAATAGAATATATATTTAGAGTCTTTCTTATAATGACAAGCCATCAAACAGTCTTTCTTCACGCCCGGGCGTTACACTTAAATACAAGTGGACCAGAACCTCAACTTGATATCAACTGCTATCCCTTTGTTATCAAAACCCCATCACGGAAGTCTTTTAAAATTGGAAAAATACCATCACGTCCAAAATTTAATAGCAGAAATAAAATAGAGAAGAGTTTTTTTTCCACATACGTAGAGGAAATTCAGTACGAGGCGTATCCTATTCTTCTACGATGTATACGGAGTCATTCCACGGGGCGTATATAATCGTCGCAGCATATATTTGATGCTCCACATAACGCATCATCAAGTAACCGGAAGCCCTCACGGCAGGTCGTCATCATCATCATAACAACGGCCCTATTATTACGTCGGCATTTCCCACTGACGGAAATTACTCATTCCTATGAAGATGATGGGCCCTTCCCTCCGTTGGGCAAAGCCCACCGTGGAGATTTCATTGAGATGTGGCACCATTACGGCATAACGTCTATGAGGCTCTTCTCCACCGGTGGCCAACATTCACGCCCGAAATAGCAACATGTCGACATTATTCCTCTTTTTATTCATTTAATCTAATGCAAGGTTCGGATTACCATTTGAATGGGGTCTGTGCGATAACGTGCTTACTCATATAACCGGAGCTGCAATTTCTTTCCCTTCAATTCATTTCGGAACTGTAATTCTGCAGCTTAGCGATTCTCAACTTTTAACGCTTCAAGTAACACCCTGGAAATTTGTAGGAGGCTTGCGTACCCCCAGAAATGCCCCCCCCCCATATTTTTTTATAATGCATAGGAGACATACTTACCCCTTAAAAATGTATAATAATCGTACGTATCCCTTGAAATGCGTACCTCCAAGGAATGCGGAAAAGGCAAGCGTTCTGCTTAGAAAATGTAAATTGGATATGCGCATCTTCTAGAAATACACAATAAGCGCGAGTACTTCTCAAAATGCTTAGCACAAGGGTGCTCAACATCATCGGCGGGCCACTTCATCGGTTTGAAAAGTGTCGCGGGGTCACTAGAGTTATCTGGAAATGTGCTTCGGGCAATTTAAGTGGTCTAGCAATGAGCTTCGAGTCATTGCAATTTTATAGATCACTAGACACATTTCCAGATCATTTGAATGACTCGAAACTCATTGCCAGATCATTTAAATTGCCCGCGGCGCATTTTCAAATAATTCAAGTAGCCCGTGACACTTTTTGAAACCAATGAACCAACTTAAGTAGTTGACGGCACGTGTCCAGATAAATTAAGCGGCCCGCTGCGTTTTTATAGCTCATTTTAGACACATTTCCAGATCATCTAAGCGGGTCGCTTAATTAATCTATGAAAACGTGTCATCAACAACTTGAGTAATCTGTAAAGTACCACGAGTATACTTAAGTGAACTGGAGGCATCTCGTGGGTCACTCAAGTGGTTTTAAAATGTGTTTGTGGTCGCTTAAATCATCTGAATATGTAAGTTGGTACTTTAAAATGATCTAGAAATGTGCTGCGAGCCACTAAAGTGTTTTTATAATCTTTCGTGGGCCATTTGAGTGTTTTGATTATCTGTCGCGGGTTACACATCCAATAATTCCGTTAAAATGTAATAAATGATAATTCTCTGGCCAAATGTGACCCATAAGCCATGGACTGAGCATGTATGGCTTAGAAAGCTTGAATACCCCCAGGAATGCAGAAATCGCAAGTGCAACATGTGAAACGCACTGCAGGCATTATTATACAATACTAGGCTCCCTAAAATGCGTAAAAGACATGAGAATCCCATCAAGATCAAATTCCAAGGACGCCTTGAAAAATGGAGGCTTGCGCATCTCTTAGAAATGCGTAATAAGTGAGCGTATCACTTGAAATGCGTAAGAGGCTTGCGTACCCCCTTTAGTATCATCTACATTGGCCCACTGGTTTTGACTTTTGTTTGACGTGCTTTTGCTTTGGAAAATTAGCCGTATATTTTTGTTTTCCTTCTTTTTTTTTCTTTTATTTCCCGCCCCATGCCCACGCACAATCCAATTCCGACTGCAGCTTCTCTATGCAAAATCGAAGAGGCGCAACACAAGCGCTCGTTTGAGAGATTCATCGTCAGCGGGTCCTCTCAAGTTTTGCGTTCGTCTAGTGCGCGTTGCTTGAGTTAAGATGAAATATTTCGTGGCAGTCGTGCACATGGATGGAAAATCTCAGCCAGCCACTCAAGGGCAACGCAGAGCAGCGCGCATTTAGAAATGAGTAGTAAGAGGCTTGCGTACATCTCCAGATATCTGCGAGAAAAGTGTACGTAAATTTTTAAAAATTGATAAAAGGTTTACGTACCCCGAGAAATACGCAAGAAGCGTGCGAGCTATACGTGTACTTTGAAATTTAAGGGCACGCCCTTACCCCTAGAACTGTGTGGAAGGTTTGTTTATCCCTAAAAAAAGCGTCGAAAGCTTGCTTATCCCTAGAAATACGTCGAAAGGTTGCATATGCCTAGATAGCTTAGATATGCGTCTAAAGCTTGCTTATCCCTCGAGATGCGTCGAAAGCTTGTTCGTAACAAGAAACGTCGAAAACTTGCGTATCCCCGAATGACTCTTCACATATCCCCAGGTATACGCGTACCACACGAAGGGTGGATTTTACAGTAAAATTTTAAAGTATTTGCGTGCAGGGGGAATTAAAATTACAACATATAATTAATCCATCATGCTTGTATACCCGTTATGAAAAGCTCTCCTAGGTTTTTTCTCCACCACAGTAGTAATGCTCGACTAGGAGACCACCCGGATAGGCAACATACGACTATGAATTTATATTACGTAATTACAGAGGGCCTGTCACAAGGGCTAGCTTATAGTACAGAAGGCTGCACGGGGCGAGTAAAAGAGATCGTCATATCATCTTTTACAACTTATTCTTTTTTACCGCTCTTACACACAGACTCCATACTGAGAAAAAATGACGTTATCTCTTGCGGGAAATCCCCAGTAATTGGTTCCGTTTTGATAGCCTGTGGCAGATAGACCAGGAGTTCCTAACCTTTTTTCAGCAGCGACTCAATACCCACAACAAAATCAGCTTCGCGACCCATGGAACTGTTTGTTTTTCGAAATTAGTGAAACCAGTGACGCAATTAAGTGCATTTATATTAGGAATGTAAATGGATTTGTACGATCTATATATCTCGGAAGCCTCAACGAATCAAGTTTGGTCAAGATTCGTAGCTCAAGAATTTTTCGTTGAAAATAGATTCGTACGACCCTTTTCGGAAGTCGCTGAGCATCAAGTTTGGGTCGTGACCAGGAGCTCAAATAATTCCTTTCTGTAAGCGGAATTGCATGATCCATCTCGGAAGATCCTGCGAATCAAGTTTGGGTCAAGACCCATAACTCAAGAATCCATGGCTTCTAAGTAGATTTGCATGATCCATCTCAGAAGCCCGAGAAAATGAAGATAAAGTTTGGGTCAGAACCCATAGTTCAAATCTCTTGGCTGTAAGTGGATTTGTACGACCCTGCTGAGAAGCCCTGCTAATCAAGTTTGGGTTTGGACCCATAGTTCAAATCCCCTGGGCTATAACTGCATTTGTACAACCCTGCTCAGAAGTCCCTGCGAAACAAGCTTGGGTCGTGATCCATAGCTGAAGAATCCCTGGCTGTAAGTGTATTCGTACGGGCCATTTCTGAGGTCAATGCGAATCAAGTTTGGGTCGCGACTCATGGATAAGTAATCATTTGATCGTTTTTGTCGCACCACTGTCATTTTCTGCACACGAGGGCTAATTAGACCGGGACCTACAATTTATTGCCGATTCCGAACGGCAGGCTTGTTTCTTATACTCATCGAGAGGTTGGTGCACTAACCCCTCGATGGGGGACTCCCTGCGGTAGCAATTTTTTGCTGCGGTCAAGTCGCCGTTTTTGTTGTACCCCTGTGTCAGGAAAGTTTTCTGACACGGACGAACCGGGTATCGAACTCGCGACACCTCTAAACATCCTTTGGTACTTTAGGCGAGTATCTTATCTACCACTGGGCTAACGCGCCCCCATGGATAAGTACCATTGATTTATGGACACACACATAAAAACTGAAACAAGGAACAAGCTATTGTAGATATATCTATTAACGATTAATACGACGCGATATCTTAAATGTTGTCTCATCGCTTGATTATATTTTCTTACGGAGGATAACTGCTCTCGAAAAACTAAAATTAATCATATTCCGGGATATTGTAATGCCGGGGGGGGGGGGGTCTTCAACTTTTCAGAAATTGTGGGCCAAAAAGAATTTCCATGAAACCCAAGGACCAACAAAAGTCATACAGCGTTATCTAAGTTCACGCAGTGTCGTCTTAACGGGTGAGTTGAACGGTGTCTAGGGGGTCCAAGTCAAACAAGCGGCCTTATATTGTAGGGAAATTTCATTAGCCTTGCGATTTTTCTCATTTTTAATGTGAATTTCATTAATTCTGAAATTATTTTTTCCTTAAAATTGCATTCAGTTTAATTAGGTTTGAAATTTTTTTTTTTTAATCAAATATGAATTTTTAATAATACTGAAGTTATTTTTTTCATTGAGAACATGTATTTTAGCGATTCTGAATTTATTTTTTCATCAAATATGAGTCTTCATTTTATGGGAATTCATTTTTTTCATAAAACATGAATTTTCGTTAACCCTGATTTTTTTTTCATTGAATATGAATTTTTATTAATTCTGAAATTATTTGTTCATAAAATACTAATCTTCATCAATTATAAAAATGTCTCTTTCAATAATTCATTCCAGAAATATTTTAATTAATTATGAAATATTTTCCATCAATTTTCATGTATTTAGAAGTAGTTTTGTCTAATAATTTTGGAATTAGTCCTGTCAGCAATTACGAAATTATTTCTCATTATTTCTGAAACTATTATTCATCAATTCTGAAATTAGGACTCATTAATTCTGAAATTGTTTCTCATTGAAAAATTCTGAAATTACTTCGCACTAATTCTAAAATTATTTCTCTTCTTAATTCTAGAATCTCTCATTCATCTTATTTAACTCAAAAATTTTTTCTTTCAGCTCTTCTAAATTATTTGTCGCTCATTAATTCTGAAATTATTACTTATTAATTCTCAAATTATTACTCATTAATTCTGAAATTACTACTCATTAATTCTGAAATTACTACTCATTAATTCAGAAATTATTAGTCATTGAAAAATTCTGAAATTACTACTCATTAATTCAGAAATTATTAGTCATTGAAAAATTCTGAAATTACTACTCATTAATTCAGAAATTATTAGTCATTGAAAAATTCTGAAATTACTTCTCACTAATTGTAGAATTATTTCTCTTAATTCTAGAAAATCCCATTCATCTTATTTATTCCAAAATTATTTCTTTCAATAATTCTGAACTTATTTCTCTGATTAGTTCCGAAACGTGATCTAAAAGTATTTTCGCAATTCTCTCACCAATGATTTTGTTTCCAGCATTTCTATAAATTCTGAGGCCACTGGAAAAAGCTTCGAGGGTCACATATGGCCCCGCAAACCATGCGTTGAAGACCCCCCTGCTACAGACGTACCCACAAATGCTATGATACATCAAAATAATACGAACGCTCTATCGTTACTGACGGAGTAATTTGTCACTTCCGACGTCAAGCTCGATGTAATTATCCATCTTACCAGGAGCCGTCACGCTTCTTGTTATTACACTGAATGTGATCAACGGCCCGTAGAGGAAAGAACTTGACATGAAGCTAATTCTGGTATCCATCCGTGGATAAGATGACCGGCGCCAAAACTCGTGGGTCGTATAGGTCAGACGTTCCATTTAAGTCTCTGGGTCTCGAGATTACAACGGAACGTGTGGAATCGCTGAACAGTTTAGATACTTATTAACGGAGCATTTTTATTATTAGCCAGCTTATTCAGCTGCACGCTCTATTTCCTAACACTGGATCATTGACCTGCTACATTGCATTGTTATAATATTAACGAATATCAAACGATACAGCTATCTTCTGTATCTTGAAAGTGTTCATGAAGAAACTTCTGGGATTTTATCGTAAGGAATGCAAAACAGCATTATTCCACTATTTTTTTTCAGCGTATAGTTAATTTTTTATAATTAGATTTTTACGTTATTTAATGCTATTGTAGGCTGCATTCCGCATACGTATGACAAAATTATCACTGAAATGATGACTGTTTTTTTTACGCTTAAAATTTTCTAGTGAGTCCTGATAATTTATACTCACTGTATATTTTCATACAGGGCGTCCAAACAAATCGCAAATAATTTAAAAACTCACTAAAAAACGGAAGGAATTGGTATATTTGAATGCGGTTTGCAAAAAAGTTATTCTAGCGAAGGGAGGTTATAAAAATTAGTTAAAACTTTTGTCGATAGAAGGCACGTGAGAGAAGGGGCTCATGGGTATATATGTCAATATTGAGTCCTGAGGTCTATGGGTAAGAGAACCACTGGAAAATGATTGCTAGGATTAGAGACGTGAAAATGAACAATTGGGTAAATATCTCAAGTAATGGATTTTCTAGGGTAAGAGAGCCGACGAGTATTGATTTAAAGGACAAGAGGAGTCATGGATACACACTAGATCGCTAAGGCAAGAAAGCCACTTTGCCCTAGACTAAAATGGCCCGAGGCTCCGTTTACTCTGGACAAAATCAACCTTGCGTTAGACTAAATTAATTTGTAGCTTTCTTGCCATAAACCAAATTAACCTCTAACACCCTTGCTCTGAACCAAATGAAGCTGCAACCCCTTTTGCCTTAGAAAGATTTCTCAAATTATTTCCACCCGCGAAGCTCCTTTCCTTAATCAACGCTTATACGCGGCTCCCCAGAGCCGTTTAACAAAGAGTCTGTTCTTAAAACCGATGCTCTGCGGCATGCTTGACGAAGGTTAGCGACGCATAGTTTGAGAACCCCTGCCTTAGACCGAATTAATCTTTAATGATACAACTCCTTTTCCCTATACAAAACTGACCACCAGCTCCCTTGCCTTAAACTAAATTAATATTTAGCTTTCTTTGCCCTAGACCAAATCAACCTGCAGCTTGCTTGTCCTAGAACAAATTGCAGGTTAATTTAATCGAGGCTGGGCAAAGACATCTGCAGGTTATTTTCGTTTAAGACGAGGGAGTCGTAGGTTAATTTGTTCTAGGACAGAAGGGGACTCCGGGTTAATTTAGTCTAGGTCAAGGGGGGCAGCGGGAAGATGGTTTCTAGGAAAAGGGAGTCGGTAGGGTCGAAGTTTCGAGAGCCTCGGTCATGAATTTACATTTATATGTAGCATGCACGGTGATATACATTCGTACAGATCGAGAAACACATACCATATTCAGCTGCTGCTGCTGCTGCTGCCGTCGATGATTTGACTCAGTGTACAAATATCCATCTTCCGGTAAACTGAAGCGGTGGCTCCGTAGGTAAACACTGAGAAATTTAAAATAATAAAATTTAAAAGAGAGAAATTTCATGAACACACAAATTATTAGTGTAAAAGAAAAAAAGAATCATCTTTGTGTGTGTGTTGCGTGTGTGAAATGGAAAAAAAATCGGGGTTTTTTTTTTCGAATTCCCATTAAATTTCCGACGATCGTCGTCGATCATTTTACAAGATCCGAGTCTTGACAAGAAAGCGTCGGATTTCTTTTAGAAAAAAGGCGAAACAAAAGCAGTCATTGAAAACAACTTCTTGAAAAAAGAAGAAGAAACGTATATTTATTTCCATGTTCTTTTTTTTTTCCAATTTTTTTTTTCCCGATTTATGCGGAATGTTAATGTGACCGTAATTTTCTTGGAAAGTGTCACACCACTTGTGGATGAGTGACGCCGCAAAAATTCTATAGACTTTTTCTTCTTTTCCCATGTCCTTGAGGAGCACTCGACCAGAAGATTGAGGAAGAAAATTCATAAGACATGCGGTAAAAATTATATAAACTGAACAATTTGTGTTTTATTTTTCAATCAAGTTAAAAAATTTTTATCTTCAATAAAAATGAATTTTATGAACTAAACATAATATTTTACAAATTATTATTAAATTTCTTTCATGAAATAATTCAATTATAATTCAACTAATTAATTATAATATTTACAAACTATAATGCGATTTCTTTCACGGAATAATCAATAATATTGTACAAAGTATTATGAAATTTCTTCATGAGTTTTTTTCAAACCGTCGCCCTCGAATTTCTTAAATTGCATTATAATTTTTTTCTTCCTTTTTTTTTAACTCTTTTCATGAATTTTCCATATCACCATGTGATATTTGCAGAAAATTTTCGAATTATTATGTAATTCTGTGATTGCCAACCTTTATATTACTTATTACTACACAGATTATAATTTAAATTTAGAAATAAATTCGAAATTTGATGCCTTTGCTACGGAAACTTTAGCATTTTTTAGAGTCGAACGTGATGATTGGTTTCTAAATTTCGATCTGTGTGAAGAGAAATTGATAGAATAGATAAAGCTTTTTGAATCTGTGGTCAGCGAAGATGGAACAGTTGGTCTACAGCCAGGTTTGATAATTTAATTCTAATTTGATGAAAACTCATTCAATTGTGCAATTGATATTAGTGATATTTTTTTAAGTTGCACGAAAAATCTGACTTTCATACATGAGGTGACCATGCCCGAGAAAACATACGTGGGAATTATGATTCTAAGTCCGAAATATCGCTAATTTTCACAAAAAAAGAAAAAAAAATGCAATTTGCAGTAATCTTAATTTTGTTAAAGATTTCATTGAAGAAAAAGGTATTGAGCGAGAAAAAAATTTTTTCAAGACTAGGGTGACTATATTTTATTAAGAAAAATACGGGAAATTGATTCTTGGAGGCGGCAAAATACGGGGCATCACAAAAAAGTTATCCCAAGCCGGAAAAATCAGTAATTTTTGCCAAAACTGCTGAAAAAGCATCAGAGGGCGGAAACGAAAAAATAATAATTGGAAACTCAGTGGATTGAAATGGTGTTCACGAAAAAAATCTGGAACACGCATGACAAATATGTGAGGTAAATATTTATAGCCATAATCACAAAAGCATTACTTATAAATTATGAAAATAATCTTTTTTCAAGATTGCAATAGAGATTACTAATGTGAAACAAGCTTTGTTGAAAGAACGGGACATGTATGAAAAAATTCGGTTCGACCAATAAAACAAGAATGTCCCGTACAAAACGGGTAATATGGTCACGGAACTGAAATTTTTTTAGACACATTTACTACTTCACCAAACACCAGCTCTGGCCACATCGATATATATTGCAATTTACTGCCATTAATGAGATGGAAATGAAGGCGATGTCCACTCAAGTTCGTTAGGGAAAATATTTTACCTACATCCTCCCTCGGGTTCGAACCCAGTGGAACCTTCACGGTGGTAGACGAACATCTAACCACCACGGCACTCGACTCTTTCTGCTGGTCCTTAGGTTCAGAAACAAAGCTGCATTATAAGAGTTGCAGAAAGGTTGAGAAACGCTGGAATAGGATGGAAGCTATGAGTCTTGGCGTGATTGGCGGAAATACAATAGTACCAACAAGGCGACATTTCGCTGTTTGGCGCGATAGACTGTTATAACGATGGGAAGAAAGTGATGGTTGGAAATGATGATGACATCTTCTACCCAGTTTTGAAGCAACTACTGATTAGATGTGCGGCGTTGATAGGGCTTTCATTAGTTGTAAGTTTATGTTTCATTCATTCATCAACATCAGTCATTTTGCCGAAAGAAACCTTTAGTTAAGAAAGAAAAGAAAAGATTGCACGCTCTTTCTTACGCTCAAACGCTTTCTTTTTCCTTTCAGTGCGGTTTTTTTCTCATTATTTGCGTTTCTTTCACGTAACCATTGTATTTTTCAGGTTCACATTTCATTCCCTTTACCATGACCATGATACATCCACACATTGATTTTGATTACAAGACACTAATTATTTTTGTACAATATTTAGCAATAAAAAGTAAAGAGAAAATTTAATTTAATTTTCTAAAAATTGAAGTTGAATTTTAAAAGCACATTTTTTTTTATTTTATGAATTATTGAAAATAGTTTCCAGTGAAAAACTAAGTCGTTGGAAATTATTTTTTTTTTTTGTAATGCTAACTGTTTTGCCGATCTATAACGAGGGTTTTAAAATTTATTTCGTATTATGTGAGGTTGAGAAATTTAATCATTTTTGTCAGATGTTGAGATGGTTTTTTTTTCATAAAATGCCATTGGATGTGTGCTTTTTGTAAGAAATTCAAAGAAAAATTTTGGTATTGATATTAGTATACCTGGCAAATCCTCGTGTATCGGGCAAAATGCTATGAAGCTAGTAAAGAGCACTGTATCTAAAATTTACGCTTGATGCATTTATACACAAATAAAAAACGCAAAAAAAACGATGAAAATAATTCACAAAAAAGTAAAAATAATTCACAATAAAGATGAAATTAATTCACAATAAAAAAAGATGAAATTAATTCACAATAAAAAAAGATGAAATTAATTCACAATAAAAAAAGATGAAATTAATTCAAAATAAAAAAAGATGAAATTAATTCACAATAAAAAAAGATGAAATTAATTCACAATAAAAAAAGATGAAATTAATTCACAATAAAGATGAAAATACAGTGAAACCCCCTCTTAACAGAAACTCCTCAAATGTGGTCATCCCTCTTTTACGGCTAAATAATAATTCCCCTTGCATAATAAAAGTATGCATTACAAACCCCTGATCAACGGTCACCCCCTTCCCTCTTTTACGTACGAATTTTTTTGTCCCGCCGGTGTCCGCAAAAGAGAGGTTTTACTGTAATCTACAAAAAGTGATAAAAATAATTCTAAAAAAAACAAAAATCCAATAATCCATAAAAATCTAACAAAATTAGTTCGCAAATTACATTGCATTATTTCTTTTTTCACTGATCTTGCATTAACCTGTTCAGTCTTCCAGTTTCTTTGAATTTTCACACGTGAAAAGTTATTATTTTTGTTCTGGATATTAGATGCTACAGGCAATTTTATAATTAACGACAAAATTTCCTCTCGACAGTAATAATTGAAAATTGCATATCGCCTGTGACATGTCATTGAATTAACCCTTGGATATGCGGACGCATTACGTGACTAACCTTCTTTATTAGTTTCAAGGGGAGGGAGATGATTGATACAGCACATAAATGTTAGTACCATATGCTCTGTAATATACTCTCGTGAACCAATCAACTAATTCATTTCATGACTCATCACCAAGCACAAAAAACATCATAAAGCTTCTCAGCCAAACATTAACATAGATTTATACAGACAATTCGAATGTGGATAATAAGTATCTGTCTCTGAAGTATAAAAGTGATATTTGATTACAAATTATGATATTTTTATGATAATTGTGTAAACACGGGAACACATTCGAGATAACTTTCCAAAATTTTAAAAAAAAATGTATTTAACCTATTATTATTTAATCTATTATTAACCTATATTTATTTATTTTATTTAACCCTTATTTAATTTTTTTTTAATCGAAATATTCTATAAATAGAATAGGAATTCTGAGTTGTTTTTAACTTAAATATAGTTAGGAGAAATTTTAATTTCTTTTGCAATGAAATATTGAACCAAAAATGATAGAATTTGACGATTTACTTTCCCACAGCTATCTACATTAAATGTAGATTTTAATTTTAATAATTTTAATTTTAAAAATTTTAATAATTAATTTTAATTAATTTAATTTTTAACTAATTTAAATTTATACAGCTGTTGAATAGTTTTATTGACTACATTATGCTATTCAACAGCTGTATAAATTTATTAATTACTCTTTTCAATATATTTTACAATTTCACTCGATTAAACATTTATTCACAACGACTTGCGACTTTTATTCAAATTAATTAATGAAATATTCGAAACGCAATCGCACCTAAGTGGTATCATTTGGACTGAAATCGTAATATTCATGGTTTCAAGAATGGTTCATTCTATTATCGAATCATGCACAACTCAGTAAAATTGCTTTATTAAGTCAGTTTGATACTTAGTAAATAATAAAATTAAGCAAAGATGACTCTCACTTGTACTTTTCTACCAAACCAAACTTTTAAAGCATTTTGTGCGCAGAGATAGATTTAGGGTTTTACTGCCACTGCATCATAAAAATTTTCCCGTCTTTCACCCCCACTGTAGTGTCATTTTCCTAACTACTCTATAGTCCGCCAGGGCCGTATTAACGCATGGGCACACACCCGGGCACGGCCCGGAGAAGTCAAATGAGATACCAAGTCCGACATCATCGAAATGGAATAGTTGCTGCGAATTTCATATTTTTCTATCAAAGTTATGCAATAGAACCTTGAGATAGAAATCATGCTTGTTATTGGTTCAACACGCAAATAGTTTTTCATGTCAAGAAAACAGACATTAAAGAAGACACGCCCAGTTTTTCTTTTCTTTAGCTCAAGATTGCGATTGGTCAAGGGCAGAGCGAGAAAATTGAACGTTCAGCAAGCAAACATGTTTATCGATTTTTTTTCCTCTATTTTGATTAATGTTCTTTAAATGTGACGATCAGATTAATTATCTTTTTTTATTGTCAGAATTCTTATCGATTTGTCCTTTGTTTTTTTTTATTAAAATCCGATTATCTCTAATTATCTCGGAACTCTAATCAATATGAAGAGGTTGCAATTCACTGAGCAATAAAATTTTTAAGAGGAATTTGAATGGATGAAAATTATTTACCAAACACTTAATTATAATATTGTTTACATATCGAAACATTTCGAATTTTACAAATATTTTTATTATATACATATATATTTATTTATTTATATAACTTAAAAATAAATAGTTATAAAATAGTAACTGTGTGCTGAATATTTCAGATAATAGTTGTATTGAATACATTTAGATTGAAAATTAATTTTGCAGAATGTTTTGAATACTATTAATAGTATGTAAATTAAAATATAAAATTTATGCAAACCAATCAATTTAAATATATAATTATCCTATTGATGAGTAGTAAAAAATATCATAAATAGTTACTAAACATTCTGAAGTAACATTAAAACTAACAAAAATAATTGCTATAATAAAGTAATGTAACAAAAACAAATAATTGCTGCAATGAAATAAAATAACGGAAATAAATAATCACTGCAATAAAATAAAATAATCACAATAATTAATTACTGAATAGGCCCTATTCTAAATAAATAGGTTTAACTGTAAAAAGTTGTGAATAATTAATAAATATTCTAAAATATATCAATGTTAATAATAAAATAATAGAGAATATTCCAAAATAATATTAAAGAGATAAGCCATTTCAATAATTTTCATTACACAAGAGCCTCACAAATCAATTTCTCATCTAGTAAAAGATCAGTAAATTCTGAAATAAACGCAAACTTATATTCGATTTTTTTTTTACAAATACAAATACTGTACAATTTTATATAACATCAAAAAATAAATCTTGAATAAAAAAATTGAATCATATACTGATCAAAAATAAAATAAAAACTAACTTATTAAAAACATTTATTCAGAAACAAAGAAACTAAATGCATTATTACAATATGTTTTCTTTTTCTCTCCACATTACAACGATTTTCCCACCAGATAATACAATCATGTCAAAGGTCCATAGTTAAAAGCGGCAACTCACACTATATAAGTCCTAGATTTATGGCAGTTACTCGCGATTGTACTAAAGAAAAGGGCCTTGGATAGCGAGTGACCAACACTGAGTAGCAGCAGGCCAACTAACACCACTCCCCGTATAATAGTACTTTCTTGAAAGTTGTTTTTTAGGTGAGTGTAGGACCAGGTGAATCGTGACCTAGCGATTCCATTCTACATTCGCGGGGGTTGAAGGCAGGTAGTATTTCTTTTTTGTAAAACAGAGCATATGGGAGGTCAGAGGTCAGGTGTAGCAGGCTTTCCTCATTTTGTATAGGGGAAAAGAAAAAGCCTACAAGCCTATGAGGATGCGTCATTCCTTTCAAGGCCTAGGGAAGAAAGAACTTTTAAGACTAAAATGAGGACTTTTTCTAGGGATCTGTTACCTGAACGTGGTTTTAACAAGCAAATTACCTACCCAGAACCTGAAAACTTTCCGAACTTTTTTTTCTTGTAGGCCATGGTAGTTTGAATCTTTAATGATGACTGATTGTTTGGTGAAATTGAATTGGCTCATCAGGGCCTTTATGGGCTTTCTAATAGCAGACTCTTGTTTAATTTTACTCACAAAGTCTACGGCAGGGCTTAAGAAATCGGGGGAAAAATATTTAGGCACCAACAAAATTTCTTAGGAGCCAAGCATGGTTTTTGCTCAAACATGGTTCTAAATAATGTGGTTTTTTTATACTTCCGGAACTTTGTCAACTTTTGAGAACTACTTTCCATTTTAAAGACATAATGAAATCAAAAAACTTCATTATCCTTATATATTTAGACTCAAATTCGGTAATCCCGTAAAAATAAATTTTAGGTGCTACTGCCATTCTGCAGAATAAATATGTCTTCAACATTTTTCGCGTCAACAAGTGTAAAAGTTTTATTTCGGGAGGAGGCCCTTGGGCCCACTATTTAGAAAGATGGCAAATATTGTGGGAGAGCTTGGGTTCATGGGGCCAAATGCGAAGTTAAGTCTATAGTCACGAGCACCGTCTATGTCCCATCATCAGGGGAAAAACACCCATATGACAATTCTGGTGATGGCCATAATCAAATTAGCATAATCAGGAATCTGTCCAGCCAAAATTCGGATCCGTTTCTCACAACCTTCACAAAATTCCGGATCTGAAGAACGAACCCTACATTGAAACTATTTAGAATCACAAAATCAAAAAAGAAATGGTGGAAAAAAAGAAAGAAAAGCTTTTCATAAAACTACTGATCATCTTTACAAAACTAATGACTATTTTCACAAAAATAAGGAAAATTTTAGTGAAAACAGAACCGAACAAAAAACGTCTGGATAGACCCCTGATAGTTGTTGAAAGCTTTTTATTAGAATCATCATTTTTACTTGAGAGCGATTCCAAAGAAATGGTTTCGTGAAAATATTCTGACGAATAATAATTTCCATGAATATGGAAATTGTAACAATATTTCTGTGATATAAAAATTCATTTTTAAAAAATCAATTTACGCATCTATAAATCTATTTTTTTAAAAAATACAAATGCTGAAAGTTTAAAAATTTTAAAAAATGGATATTTAATAATATGTTATAATTACCATCACACACGGAAACTAATTCTTAAAAATTAAATTAATGTTAATTACAATATTATTTTTTGGTTTTTTTGAATAAAACATCAAACGCCCTTCAGATGAATTCAAGTTAGGAGGACGAATTCAAGGATAGAAAATTTTGTACCAAATGTAAACTAGCTTAAGAGGTTTCAATGAACCCTTTCTTGAAGAAAATATAAACATAAAAGGTATACAAATAATTGAAAATGAAATATATTTCACTCAAAAAAGACGTTCTTTTAAATGAGCTAGTGGTGAATGAAACGTTGTTTGCTCGATATTTCTACTCTTATTTTATTTTTCTCAGAGGGTTTGAACAGCTGCTAGGCTGCTGCTACGTACAGCAATGGACTAGTCCATCAACGTGGAAAGTGTTTCTCTAAAAAAAAAAAGCGCGCGCACACATACACTTATATAGTAAGTGTGTATAGAGATGTTTTTATTTTTATTCTTCTTTTCACTTGACGTTAACGTTACGATTCAAAGTTTTTCAAGTGTTTTTTCCTTTCTTTAAAGGGTTTAATATCTAATATTAGACTTGAATACTTAAAACGCCAGCGGCGTATTTCTAGTGGTCATTTATAACACTTGGCTTTTTTTGAAGAACAAGCATCTTTTCCGCGCTGTGATTCTATTTTTACGTTACATATATTATTTGAAAAATTACGGAATTAACTTACTAATTAAGGAAATTTTGAATAGCTTAAATAACAAAAATAGATATTGACTGAAATTCAGCTTAGTGATATTTTATATGTACAATTTATTTTTTAAATATTACATAATGTCAAAAAAAAAAAGTTCAACTATTCAATTCTATTACCTCGACTATGAAATGCAATTATTTTTAAATCATTGATTCAGTTCTTTATATTAAACATTTTCAAATAATTATTTCATTTAAATTCATTGAAAATTCACAGCTAATCACTTACAAAATGATATACATCAGTTTTTTTGTAATTTAATTAAAAAAAACAACAACAAACTAAATGTTAACTTGAATAAACTTTTTTTCAGTTGTAAGGAATATTTATTTCAGAAAAATGCAATAAATTAATTCAATTTTTCATACACTATGAAATAGTTATTAAAAAAAGTGCTAGTTTAATTCTTAAATTCCCCTTTTTAAATATTGCAACAAATAACTATTGCATTCAAATAAGTATTCACAAAATAAAACTAAGGTTTTGCAATTTGATTTGTCAAATAAATTCTATGATTATATATATAACTAAATGTTAAATTAATTTCATTTC